>NW_024062886.1:1200000-1800000 GCF_006381635.1 Hibiscus syriacus
ATGAAAAGGTATGTGAAAGGTGTTTAGTATGTAAAAGGGAAAAATCAAGAGTCGTGCCTCATGGATTATACATGCCCTTGCCAATACCAACCATGCCATGGATAGATATCTCAATGGACATTGTTTTGGGCTTACCAAAAACAAAGAGTGGAAAGGATTCAATATTTGTGGTGGTTGATCGATTCTCCAAGATGGCTCACTTTATACCATGTCACAAGACCGATGATGCTATTCATGTTGCTAACTTATTCTTCCAAGAAGTGGTAAGGTTACATGGACTTTCTCGAACCATTGTGTTAGATAGAGACGTTAAGTTCTTAAGTCACTTTTGGAGGACTTTGTGGAGTAAAATCGACACAAAACTATTATTCTTTACTACATGTCATCCTCAAACGGATGGTCAAACTGAAGTAGTTAATAGAGTTTTATCAACGCTACTACGGTCCATTATCAAGAAAAACATCAAAACATGGGAAGAATGCCTACCACACGTGGAGTTTGCATACAACCGAACCATTCACTCGGCAACCAAATATTCTCCATTTGAGGTAGTGTATGGTTTCAATCCTTTAACTCCTTTGGACATACTTCCTTTACCTTGTGATCAAATAGTAAAGAAAGATGGAAAGAACAAGGCAGAATTTGTTAAAAGACTCCATCAACAAGTCAAGGACAACATTGAAAGGAGAACGAGACAATATGAATAGCAAGCGAACAAAGGAAGGAAGAAGGTAATTTTTGACGTAGGAGATTGGGTTTGGGTACACTTTAGGAAGGAAAGATTCCTAAACCAAAGAAAGTCTAAACTACTACCCTGAGGAGATGGCCCATTTCAGATTGTAGAAAAGATCAACGATAATGCCTATAAACTAGAATTACCCAGTGAGTTTGGTGGCGTCAGTGCCTCATTCAACATCACTGACTTATCACCCTTTGAGGATGGACACGATTTGGGGACAAATCGCTTAAAAGAATGGGGGATGATATGGTCTCACCTACCCTAGATCCAGAAGTCATGCCACAAGGTCCCATTACTAGGTCAAGGGTCGGGCCAAACAATTCAGGGAAAATCTCCTAACTAAGTGTCTTGAAGCTTTTGATTCATTTAATAACTTAACACCCTCCTATGTTATGTTATATAATGTTTTAATAGTTAAAGAATAACTTAGTATAAACAAAACATATACATTGATATTTAAGCATATTAGGATAGTTTTATCATATTAAGCATGATTACATTATATACATCAAGGCAGCATCATTATAATTCATTTTAGTAGATCATATGCATTCATATTAGCTCTTAAACTTCATGTATTATCTTACACATATTATGAGATGATATATTTAGCTCATGACCTTCAATCATAGCTCACATTACCATATTCTTATATGGCAGTAAGGTATTTAGCTCGTCTTAGCTCAATATCATGAACTTACCTTATTTCCTTGCACATATAGGTACAATGGAGTGTGATGAACTTTGAGGTAGCTTGGTGGATGATTTGGACGTCCTATGTAGCTCAAAAATAGCTCACAAAAGATAAGGCAGCTCATGGAACATTAAGGAAAGCTCAATTCAGTTGGAAGAGCTCAAGGCTAGCTATACTCAACTAGTTGAACTATTTGGAGTTGAGTTGTCAAAAATGATGTCAATGGTAGCTGAATATAGCTGAACGTGCTGTTATGGAGCTCATAAGGATCCGGCTAGGAAGCTTGTTCACAAAACAACCCATGCTTGCTAGCTAGCTCCACACTCAAGCTAGCTTGGAGGAGACACATGTACTGCTAAGAAGGGAACACATGACCAGCCATCATCCCATACAAAGGGCTGCACCACAAGGCTCCCTAGAACACCCATGTGCTTTATATATGATCAACCCCCATGTGTCTTGCATGTGGTTCATTTAGGCGCCAAGATGAAGAGCCATTTAACCATTTAGCCAAGCATCATCTTCTCTCCCATTTGGCGCCAAAGTAATGGGATACAAGTGTTACTCGGCCAAGGATCATTTCCCTCCATCAAGGGCCCAACCATCATCTCTTTTAGCATTTAAATCATGTCATTTTTAGGAAGGTACAAGGGCTGGCCGAACCAACATGTACCTATTCGGCCAAGTCCCTTCAAAAACTATAAATAGGTTTTCCTATTTCATTTGTAAGCAGACCTTTTGATTAATATAAGTGAGATTATTCTCTTCTTTAAGTCCTGGTGGCTTTTATAGACTTATCAAGTATTTTATACCTGTGGCGTCAACCCCTTTCTTTTCATCTTGATACTTCTGGTTCGTAGTTCATATAACTAGTGGGTCAAAGTACTTAACACCACCCCTTGAAGAAGCAATATAAAGTCTGGGTCTTTTCTCTCTATAGCATTGGTTCTTCTTTGAGACTTCTTTAAGATACTATCCTTACTTCCATCCCCTTTGTGTCATCACCATAACCATAGCCATATCAACCATCTTCCGCTTCCATCTCTCATTTTAAACAGCCCACCTATTGACCATACGCCTACCACTCTTAACCCTCTCTTTTTGAGCCATTCCTTGTGCATGTTGTTTTTCTTTCTTCCTAGATCCACAATTAGTTTGTTAAGGCATCAGAAGAGCCATACATCAACATCAGTACTTGTCAATCCTAGATCGGGACACAATAAGGTTATCTACTCACTTCCATCAAAGCGTGTAGATTCGCCTTACATCAATATGGCATTGCAGAACTTATTAGACTACACTTCAGTTGAAGACGTTCAGTGATAATCATAGTCTTCACAAATGGAATGATGGAGTGGATGAATTTGGTTTAGGATTAGTCGTTTGGGAACTGAACTCTAAACATGGGATTTACTGATCATCATTGACACCTAGACTATAATAAGTTCTTCTCAATGAGCTTAAGAAATTTTAAATCCGAGTACTTAAAAGGTTAATGAATTATTATTCTAAAATAAATGAATAAAACTGAGCTATTTCGCTAAAGTAATTGGTTATAGAAGCAAATCAAAAGCCATGGCTTTATGAATAGATTGCATTCAAACCATGACATTGACCGGATACCTAAAAATTCGGTGTTTACTCGACTTTGATTGTCAAGTCAATGACTTTGATTCAGCTATGCCTTAACAAGGGAAAATTAAACTAAATATGTTTCAAAGAATAAATGCAATATTGCCTATGGTTTGAATTATAATGAGTTTCAGTGGAAAATGGACTAAGGAAGTTGAGAAACATTTATTATAGTTAACTTCACATAGACACTCATGAATCTTGTCTTTAGAATGATGTCCCTGCACTACCTCTGCTAAAGGAATCTATGAAGTTTGAACAAATGCGAGATTTCAGAGAACCGAAATATAAGTGTTCTAAAAAGTTTAGTAATTGATTATGTTAAGTTGCATCATTTTTTTTGCATCCGATTAAAATGCCAAACCAAGATAGAGAAGCATGTCACATTGTTTGCAAGGACCGAGAAATGAATGATGTTTCAAGGATTGGAACCTTAGAAAAATTTAAAAAAACCAACTCTTCATCTTAACACTTGTCAAAGAGCTATATATACTATATATATTTTTGAAAAAGAAAAAAAATGTATATTTAATTTACCTAATATTCTTTGAATTGATCATTTTTTTCAATTGTGAGCCTAGAGTAATGGGTATTCTTTTGTTTTCTAAAATTCTTTAATTCTTTTGAAACTCAAAAATAGTAGAAAATGAGAAAAACATTTTTAAACAGGACTATCTCTCGAGAATGAAAGAGGTCCTTGAAGATGACGAGACTTATTATACCTCAAATAAAGAAGTAAGAGGAAATAATAAGAGCCAAAACAAGAAGAATAAAAGGCATAGGAGAAATGAATACATTATTCATTTTATTTTGAAGCAATGAAGTTTGAAATATCAAAATACTCGAGAATGAAACTTCTCATACTTTATTATGATATCATCAACATTAGTAATAGATCATGAAGCATGCAATCGCCTTAATAAAATGGGCTTGGGATTTTTTATAATTGATGGAAGAATGAGATCAATTAAGGATGAAATTTTGGCACCCAAATAGGGGTAAGTCATTGAAAGTACCCACAGTAGGGCATGACCAAAAATCCATATCATGTTCAGATAACAAGGTTCTGACCAAAAAGACATTGAGAATGAGCCTCGCAACTTGGATTGTTAGGGGAAGACCATGAATTTGTGTAGAGCTTACCTTGTAGAGCAAACTAGTTGAGCATTAATTAACTGTAGAATCCTAGAAAAATAATTCTGATAGCGCAATTAAGTCAACGACAGAAAGGGGTATGAAGGTCATATTTCTAACCGTAGCAAGAATTCAATAAATAAAAGATTTTTTTGAGTCTTTAATGCAGATAAGAGGCAAATAAGACACAAAGACATAAGGTGATCATATGGTTATTCAAATATGCAAGCTTGAAATCCAACCCCTATACATTAAATAGTTCAATCTCCAAAAGAGGTTGCATTGGCATTTTGTTGCAATGAGAAACGATGTCTGACCGTTAGCAATGATCGCAATGCTTGATAAAGTAATTGGCATCTTTGAACAGAGAAGGCCAATAATAGCCACATTGAAGAAATTTTGATAATGTGCGCATAGCTTCAAAATGACGACCATAAGGGGCATCGTGACAAAGGTGTAGAATGCTTTGTTGTTTATATTCAAGGACACGTCTTCTAAGAATTTGATCATTACATTGCTTGAATATGTATAAATCTTCCCAATGAAATGCTCTAATATCTCGCATGAATTTCTTTCTACCTTGGTGATTTAGGTCAGTGGAAACAGACCACTCATTAGATAATTAACAAAGTTAACATATCAGAGCAAAGTTGTAGCAACTAACAATCTTTCATCAAGGAAATCATCTGGAATTACTAGTATTTTTCCATATTCACTACCGAATTCCAATCGAGATAAGTGATCAAGCACTTGATTTTCTTCTTTTTTCTCGAATTTTAATGTCAAATTCTTAAAGTAACACCCATCAAATTAATCTTGGCTTTGTGTTCTTCTTAGCAAATAAATACTTCAAAGAGGAATGGTCAGTCTAAACAATTACCTTGTTCGAACCAGGTAAGAAAGAAATTTGTCAAAGGCAAACAACACAATAAGAAATCCTTTTTTGGTTGTGGTGAAATTCACTTGGGCATCATTCAGTGTCTTGCTAGCGTAATGTATAACATAGAAGACCTTTTCCTTTCTTTGCCCCAACATTGCACCAACAACATTGACTATATTTAATTTTATTATCTCAAAGGACTTGAGCATTTCATTATCAACAATGAATTTCCTATTTTGCACCAACAATGAACAAAATGGTTTAGCAATTTGGGAAAATTCTTGATTAACCTTCCATAAAATCTGACATGTCATAGGAAGTTTCTAATAGATTTTACAGTAGTGGGAGGTGGCAGCTTCTCGATGACTTATATGTTAACTTTGTTTACTTCAATGCCACAACAAGAAATGTGATGCCCTAGAACTATACCCTCGGTTACCATGAAATAACATTTCTACCAATTCAAAACCAAATTGGTTTCTTCACATGAATACCTCTAGATAATCTTCAATTATATCAGAGAATAAAGCCACCATGCAGCACTGGAATGTTGATAGAGCATTGCACAAATTGAATGGCATTATTCTAAATGAAAAGGTACCATATGGGCAAGTGAAAGTATTTTTCTCTTGATCTTCAGGGGCAATGGCTATTTCATTGTACCCATTATACCCATTAAGAAAATAGTAGAAGGCTTTGCCAACAAGCCGATCCTATATTTGTTCAATAAATGGCAACGGGAAGTGATCATTCCTTATAGCTTTATTGAGCTTTCTATAGTCTGTACAAATTCTCTAGCCAGTAGTGGCTCGTGTAGGCACAAGCTCATTTTGTCATTGGTGACCAAAGTGATGTCATGTTTCTTTGGGATAAATTGAATGGGGTTCACCCATTTACTGTCTGAAATAGGGTATATAATGCCAATATCCAACCATTTAATGATATCCTTCCTAACAACTTTCTTCATGATCGGATTCAGACTTCTTTGATGCTCATTCGAATTGTTGTTAGGGTCTTCCAACAATATTTTGTACATACAAAATTCTGGGATGATGCCTCTAATATCAACAATGCTCCAAGCTATTGCTCATTTATGCTTCTTCAGAACAACAATAACTTTTTCTTCCTGTGATGCTGCAAGTTGTGCTGCCACAATGATTAGTAGTGTATCATTATCACCAAGGATTGCATACTTTAAATTCTCGGAAAAAGGCTTCAAATCAAGCATGGGTGGCTCCTCAATAGATGGTTTAGGAGATTAGATAAGTTGGTCAAGAAGCTCTAGAGATTCAAAATGTTGAATGTAATTGCCTTCAACTTCCTCATACTCGGCTATCTCCTTAATTATCACAACATTACTAGTAGCAACTTCATTGATGTGGCACTCATCCCATTGCTCCTACACGAAAACATTAATTGAAACACTACCACTCATATAAGAAACATTGATCAACATCAATTAATTACTTTTCTCAATTAAAACAATACCACTCATATAAGAAACATTGTTCAAGACATATTAAAATTAATGTGCTCATCATTTAAGCATATAGTAACTTCTCCCTTTCAAAATCAATTAAAGATCAGCCAGTGGAAAGGAAAGGTCAACCAAGAATAATGGGGACTTCTTTGTCAGCTTCGTAATCCAATATGATGAAGTCAGTGGGGAAGATGAACTTGTCTAATCTCACAAGAGTGGTCTAAAAATGAGCTTCTTTCTAAGTTTAAAACCAAATATCATCCATAAATTTTATAACATTCCTCAACTACTTGTTATTCCCTATCTCCAGCAAATATAAAGAGTAGAAAGATGATCTCCTTGACTGTTGATGTCTACAGTGCTCCCTAGATAAGGCTTAAGCTACCATGGCTTGAGAAATATATAACATGAAGAAACTCTTTTGAGGTAAGAAAATTGGATGATCCTTTGGCTTGGAAATCTCTCTAATTTATAGGCTAGAGGAGGCAACCTTCAACCAATCAGTTTCTTCCATGTTGATGGTGATTTCAGCCTTATGACATCTACCCTCACCAGTTGTCCCTTCTAGAAGAATCTTATAACCACCTGGTGACTATCGATTTTTGTAGCATCCATTCAGCATCCCCTACAACTTCAAGCAATGCTACAACATTAGTGTAACAATTTCCAGCAATAAAATCAAGAATAACCCAAAGTAACCCATTTAGTTCTCATGATGCAAAATATATAAAAATATATAAAATATGAATCTAAAATGTCCCTAAGAATACTAAAATTCAAGCTAAACCTAGTTTTGAAGAACTCAAATGATAACTCTTTTGTAGAGTTATCACTTCACATAAAGAAAAGAAGAAGGTGTTTGATTCAATAGAGGCTAAAGATCATGGTGTATGTTTGGACCAAATGGATCGTTCGAATAAAATTGGTAATTTCAAGCAAGTTTTGGTGCAAATGGAGAGCCAAAAAAATTATATCTATACAAAAAAGAGAGATGATGCACTTATCCACACATTAAACTCCTTAAACCTAATTATTGCACTGAGATTCCCTCTTTTTCCAGACATTATCCATTACATATCAATTTCTAACTCTGAGAATGGTTATAAGTTTCAATCCCCTATGAATACTCCTATGCAGTCCCAAAGATTCAATCACCCCCTATAAAGATGCCTCATGATGTTTAGCCCCAATGACCCGTATCTCATTCATTTCGTACTGATGCATATTTAGTTGTTTCTTTCTTTGATATATTTATTGAATCTATAGATTTCTTAGTGCAAGTAACTCAGGAGGAACATAATATAATGAGTTCTACATCTTTTACTTATAGCTTTGAGGACATGGATGAGGGTACTCTTGTGCAGATGCTAAGGATGATGTCGTGCCAACGACGATTTTAGAAGAGGAAGTAATTAATCCTATTAATGCTAAGATTTTCACCATGCATGACGTTGTTTGTACTTATACCATAAAATCTATTGGCGTAACTAGAAACCCCGTCAATTTAGGTGACCAGCCTATTGACCAAGTCAACCAAACCTTGGCATTGCAATCCTTGGAGATGGTTATTTACCAAGGTCCGCTGAGGGAACTCTGGCCTATAGAAGATGTCATCACATCTAATGCAGTCAGTATACCCATAATTATGGATTCGACAAGGACCATAAAGGAGCCATATGTGATTGTACTTCAGAAGCCTATGGAGAAGGATCGACACATCAAGAACATAATGATTGAACTAAATCTAGAACAATCATCAGAGTTTGATGATGAGCATGATGTGTTGGTAATGCTCAATCCCACATAGTGTTGGAAACACTATTGGGAATGGTATTTAAGGCTTGACATTCCACTTCATTGTTGAGTGATAGAGAACAAGGGGGGCTCTCGCGCACCGCCGCCGCCGTCAGTCCGTCTCGTCTCGTCTCGGCTCGGCACGGCACGGCTTGGCTTGGCTCGGCTCGGCTCGGCTCGGCTCGGCTCGTGGTCGTGGTCGTGGTCGAGGTCGAGGTCGAGGTCGTGGTCGTGGTCGTGGTCGTGGTAATACGTGTCTTCGACACGTCCGCGCGGATACTATTTTTTTAGAGAAAATTCTTGAGGAATTTCTCTTTGAAAGAAACAAATGGAAAATGTGAAAGATATCAACTAATATTTATAGGCTGCTGAGGACTGTTTGAATTTCAAATAATAACAGCTGAATTATTTTTTATCAGAACTTAAACAGTTTATTCCTAAATTAAATCAGAAACGTTAAGATGTACCTGGACTGATTTACAGCTTTGTACAGAGGAGACAAGCTGTTAATATCAGGAGTTACAGGAGTTATTTGATTTAATTCCAGGGGTTACATGATATAATTTCGGGAGTTATAACAGCTATATAATGATACAATGAACCTGGACTATTTCTGAGTCAGGTTCATCTAGACGTTTCAGCTGTTACAAATAAGAGGTTTAATCCTGAAATTGTATGGACGATTTTAACCCTATTTCTAGCCTATAAATAGAGAGCTATATTCAGCTTCTCAACTCACTCAAAAACATTCACAATTCACTTACAAAGTTTTTTCTAAAGTTCTCTCTATGAGTTCTCTCTGAGTGCTTTCCGATCAGAAGTGCAATACCACCAGCAGTCCACTCCGGTTTTGGGTGTACGAAATTCGGAGCGACCGTGTTAACCTCGGGGGATGGTTCGCCTACTGCAGCGATTACACACATCGAGGCGAATTCGTTTCTAAGGCAGTGGTTCTTACCACGACACGGTTTACGAATCTGTTCTTCTTAATTACTGTTTATATTTTCAGTCAGTGCTAACGGTGTAGTTTTGCAGTTCATATATCCAACAATTTAGAAACGAATTTCCATAAACTGCAATCATGTCGATACCTTTGAGCAAACTCATTCCCGATCTTTCCAAGCTCGATGCACTTGATGGAAAGAACTATAGAAGGTGGTCCCAAAGAATTCTGATATTCTTCAAGCAACTTGATCTTGATTACGTGTTGCTCAAGCCACCACCTACCATGCCGCCAACCCCAGCTGTCGGTAATGATGCGGATGCGGTCTTCAATGATGATGCCTTAGCAACTGCCGCCGCCGCTCTCTCTACCTACGAGAAATTCGAGAAGGATAACAAGACGGTACGTGGACATCTGCTCAGCCACATGTCAAATAAACTATTTGATATGTTCCTTAGAGAAAAGAGTGCCAAAGCAATATGGGACACTCTCGACAAGAAGTATGGTGCGGATGATGCAGGGATCAAGAAGTACGTTATCGGCGAATGGCTCAAATTCCAGATGACAGACGACAAGCCAATAATGGATCAAGTCCATGACTATGAGAACTTAGTCGCTGACATCATCGCTGAAGGGATGCAAATGTGTGAGGTGCTACAAGCCAATGTACTCATTGAGAAGCTGCCCAAGTCCTGGTCCGATTACCGCAACTCTCTTAAGCATAAGAAGAGAGACATTTCGCTTGAAGAACTTGTGGGCCATATAAAGATTGAATAAGCCAACCGTTTAAAAGATAAGCTTACTAGTTCTATGAGTAATTTATCTTTTAGAGCTAACTTGGTTGAGTCCAAATTTAAGAAGATCATGAAACGTGGGAATCAAGACAAAAAGACGAAACCACAGAAGGCTACCAACTTCAAGAAGTCAGGAAAGGCCAAACCGGAAGGAAAGACGTTCAAGTGTTATGTCTGCGGTTTACCTGGCCACAAGGCTTACCAATGCCAACACCGCTCAGACCGCCAGAATGACAACAAGCCACAGATGCACGTTGTAGAAGAAGATGATGAGATCATTGCTGCGGTGGTCTCAGAAGTTAATCTGGTGGAGAACAGTTCAGAATGGGTAGTTGACACTGGCGGTTCGAAGCATTTTTGTGCAAGGAATGAGTTTTTCACCGAGTTCGAGGATGGAAACACTGGTGAACGTGTGTACATGGGGAAATCTAGCAGCTCTGAAGTGCTAGGCAAAGGCAAGGTTTTACTCAAGCTGACTTCTGGTAAAACTCTGGCTTTAAATAATGTTCTGTATGTACCTGCCTTGCGTAGAAATTTGATAAGTAGTGGGCTTCTGAATAAGGCAGGCATTAAGTTAGTTTTTGAGGCAGATAAACTTGTACTTTCCCGAAATGGTGATTATGTGGGGAAAGGGTTTTTAAGCAATGGTTTATTTGTCATAGAAACTCAATTTAATGAAAATAAAGCTACCACTTCTGCTTATATTGTTGAATCCATTGGTATGTGGCATGCTAGATTAGAACACATGAATATTCATGCTTTAAAGAAATTAATGAATATGAATGTTCTGCCTAAACTAGACACAACTAGCTTTAACAAATGTGAGATTTGTGTAGAAGCTAAGCATACTAGACCTCACTTTAAGACTGTTTCTAATAGAAAGGCTGAACTGTTAGAACTCATTCATACTGATCTAGCAGATTTTAGAAACACTGAAAGTAAAGGAGGAAAACACTACTACATAACTTTTGTAGATGATTATTCAAGATATACAAAAGTTTATCTCCTAAGAACTAAAGATGAAGCTGAAAACTTCTTTCTTATTTATAAGGCAGAAATTGAAAATCAGTTAGATAGGAGAATCAAACGAGTTAGATCTGATAGAGGTGGTGAATATGGATCTAATTTCTTAAAAGATATTTGTGAAAAGAATGGCATAATTCATGAAACATCAGCCCCCTATTTTCCTCAACAGAATGGTATAGCCGAAAGGAAAAATAGAACTTTAAAAGAGATGATGAATTCTTTACTAATAAGTTCCGGTTTATCTGATAACATGTGGGGGAGGCCATTCTATCGGCAACTCATATCTTGAACCGAGTTCCTCATAAGAAATTAGATTCTACCCCATATGAATTGTGGAAAGGATACGCTCCTAATTTACAATACCTGAAAGTGTGGGGGTGTCTGGCTAAAGTGGGCTTGCCATACTTTAAGAAGTCCACCATCGGACCTAAAACCGTTGATGCAGTGTTTATAGGGTATGCTATGAATAGTGTTGCATACAGATTCATGCTTTTACAAGATTATTCTATTTGTGAATCAAGAGATGCTGTTTTCTTTGAAAATACTTTTCCTTTAAAGGAACCGAGAATAAATATTGAAACACAAATAGAATATATTCCATCAACTTCTTCTAGTAAACCTGCTAGGTCTTTTGAACAAATTGATTTTGAGCCTAGAAGAAGTAAAAGGCAAAGAGTTGAAACCTCTTTTGGACCAGACTTTATTACTTCCTTTATTTCTAAGATAAATGATTTAGACTTCATTTCAGATCCTATAGCTCAAATTTTTCTATTAGATGATGATCCTAAAACTTTTGAAGAAGCTATAAGATCTATCGATGCTAGTTTTTGGAAAAGCGCTGTTAATGATGAACTAGAATCGATAATGTCTAATCATACTTGGGAATTAGTTGACTTGCCTAAGGGATTCAAACCAATCTCCAACAAATGGGTCTTCCAGAAGAAACTAAGGCCAGATGGTTCGATTCAGCGGTACAAGGCAAGGTTAGTCGTCAAAGGGTTCACTCAAAGGTTTGGTTTAGACTACTTTGATACATACTCTCCCGTTACAAAAATCTCAACAATTCGTGCATTATTTGCACTAGCCTCTATTCATAAGTTGCAGGTACATCAAATGGATGTTAAGACTGCTTTCTTGAATGGGGATCTAGATGAGGAGATTTACATGGAGCAGCCACTAGGTTTTGAGGCACCTGGTATGGAAGGTAAAGTTTGTAGACTCAAAAAGTCACTCTATGGACTTAAGCAGGCTCCTAAACAGTGGTATGAGAAATTTCATAAAACTATTCTTAGTTTTGGTTTTGTTGTGAATGGTTCGGATGCTTGTGTGTATTCGAAGATGTTTGAAACTGAATGTGTTATCATAAGTCTTTATGTTGACGACATGTTGATTTTCAGTTCTAACATTGAGTCCATTTACAAAGTTAAAAATTTCTTGTACACTAAGTTTGAGATGACAGATTTGGGAGAAGTAGATGTAATCTTAGGAGTAAAAGTTACCAAAACTGAGAAGGGATTTTCTTTATGTCAAGCACATTATATAGAGAAAGTGCTAAAGAAATTTGACAGTTTTGATGTCGTCCCTGTTCGAACTCCTTATGACCCTAGCATACATCTAGTTAAGAATAAAGGAAGTAGTGTTTCCCAAACTGAATATGCTAAATTAATCGGAAGTTTAATGTTCTTAATGAACTATACTAGGCCTGATATTGCTTATGTTGTGAGTAGACTAAGTAGATATACTCATAATCCGAGTGGTGAGCACTGGATTGCGCTTAAACGCTTACTGAAGTATCTTAAGGGTACTGTGAATTGGAAACTTGAGTTTGTTGGCTTTCCTGCGGTATTGGAAGCATATTGTGATGCCAACTAGGTTTCTGATAATGATGAGGTAAGCTCTACGAGCGGGTATGTTTTTACTTTGGGTGGAGCAGCGATCTCGTGGAAATCATCAAAGCAGACTTATATTGCTCGTTCTACCATGGAGTCATAGTTTATAGCTCTTGACCTAGCTGGGCAAGAAGCCAAGTGGCTCAGAAGCTTGTTAGCAGATATTCTGTTGTGGGGAAGACTGACTCCTCTAGTTTCATTGTTGTGTGATTCACAAGCTGCAATATGTGTGGCTAAGAACCAAGCTTACAATGGTAAGAAAAGGCACATTCGCATAATACATGAATCAGTTAGACACTTGATAAAGAATGGAGTGCTCTCTTTAGAGTATGTGAAGTCGGAAAGGAACCTAGCAGATCCACTTACCAAAGGGTTAAGTCGGAAGCTGGTCCTAGATTCGTCGAGGGGGATGGGTCTAAAGCCCATTGGTTGAGGAATTCATGGTGGATACCCAAGTTAGTTATCTAAGTTCCATGTGGTCAAACGAAACCATGGAAAGACTCATAGTGCACATTCCTACTGCCTATCCCTATGATGAATAATGTGCATGCCCAGGATGAGCTTAATTGCTCTTAATAAAATTCATAGCCCAGGCTTTGGGTGGTCTTAGTGAGAAAGACTTGATGAATTTACCGATTTTGGCTGAATATCTATTCTTAATAAGTTCATAACCCAGAGTGAGTGGGTAGGAAATGATGAACTTACCGATAGAAAGGTTGAGTTTGTTAAACTCTTAATAAATTCAAATCCAAGTATTTGGATGGTTCTAGTGAGAAGGACTTATTGAATTTACCGATAAATGAGGTTGAATATTTATTCTTAATGACTTCTTAGCCAGAGTTTGGGTGGTTCATTTATAATGAACTTGAAAAAAGTCACCATACCCTTTGTGAGGTTGAGCTATTATAAAAGCTCTTAATTATTTCATATTCCTTTTTAAAGGGTGGTTTATGTTGAGATAAACTTGATGAAATAACCTATGTAAGTTAGAAGGGTTAGCCGCCTTCTATGAAAAATGATGGGCTATTTTTCTAGCACACTTACTAGAATCCTGAGGTAAGATGGCCAAATATATACTTTTGTATATATATATCTTACACATAGAGGACTCAGGTGGATGAAGGGGTTACAGGAGTTACAGGAGTTATTTGATTTAATTCCAGGGGTTACATGATATAATTTCGGGAGTTATAACAGCTGAATAATGATACAATGAACTTGGACTATTTCTGAGTCAGGTTCATCTAGACGTTTCAGCTGTTACAAATAAGAGGTTTAATCCTGAAATTTTATGGACGATTTTAACCCTATTTCTAGCCTATAAATAGAGAGCTATATTCAGCTTCTCAACTCACTCAAAAACATTCACAATTCACTTACAAAGTTTTTTCTAAAGTTCTCTCTGTGAGTTCTCTCTGAGTGCTTTCCGATCAGAAGTGCAATACCACCAGCAGTCCACTCCGGTTTCGAGTGTACGAAATTCGGAGCGACCGTGTTAACCTCGGGGGACGGTCCGCCTACTGCAGCGATTACACACATCGAGGCGAATTCGTTTCTAAGGCAGTGGTTCTTACCACGACACGGTTTACGAATCTGTTCTTCTTAATTACTGTTTATATTTTCAGTCAGTACTAACGGTGTAGTTTTTCAGTTCATATATCCAACATGATGTACCTACCCTTTCAACCACAAGCAAGCCTCTAAGTAAGGAAACAACTACCTTCGAGTATGCAACACTCAAGATAATTAGCATTCTCGGAGCTGACAACCCAATAAAGACTAAGGCTATCCTATTTTCCGTTGAGGCAATTATACTAGAGTCTGAAACCATGCTCGATGTTACTATGCCTATTGGAGAGTCTAGTGAAATAACAAAAAAGAAGGAAAAAGAACACATGACTTGAAGGAGGAGAAGAAAACTGCCCGAGAGGAACACTGAGAGCGATGACGCATAAAGAAGCAAATGTAAGAAAAGGCAGCTACATCAACTGCACCTGAGGAGAACCAAGTTTAATTTTCTTTTAGTATGCATCATTTTTATTTCAGCATTATCTATTTTGCCATTACATTTTTATTTCATTGAACATTTTGATAGAACATTATTTTTCTTTCATATTATTTTGTTGTGCTTCGTATATATGTGTTGTTTGTGCATTTAGATTTTCAATGAATTTGGAACAATGCATGTTTTAAGTGTGGGGGAGATATATGTGAATTGAAGGAAATCTAAACTCCGTCTTGCATGTTCTTGACCTTAGGTTTAAAATAGGATAGTGTAATATATTGAGTAGAGGCTAAGTGTTAAGTATATTCGATGCATAAATCCTAAGTTGAATGAGAACCTAGAAAATTAAGTTAGAGAAATCAAAGCAACTTTTGCATTGACAAATTACATTGTGAATCTAAGAGAATGCAGTATTAATGCTTGAATCGTATAATGCTCTATTTGAAGAACCCTATCACTAAAGATATATATATATATATTCACTACATAAATAAAAGGTCATCTATTGTCGACGCATTTAATATGTATATATATTATTATTAAATAAGTACCCTGCGTGTGTGCATTTGAGACAACACTAAAAAGGGGGTAATCCACTACAAACAAGTATTATGCTGTCACTGCAAGAGTATGTGTCGATGCAATGAGGGTACCTCCTAAGGGTTGGTCAAACCATGCCTTTACTTCTCATGACTGAAGGTACTCTGATTCTAGGTTTCCCTTGTTTGTCTCATATTTATAATATGATTGATCTTTATATTATACTAGTCATTTGTAATGAGTGACGAGAACTTAAATTTAAGTATAATGTTTTGATTTTATGAAATGCATCCTATCATATTCTTAGGTGAATGTCGACGCAATATTAGGTTGATTCTTGTGATTTATTTGTTTAATAACTTTTCTCTCTTAGGTAGCAAGAATGTGAACGCATTAAGCCTTTTTAAACTTCCTCTTATGATTGTATTATTCTGTTTACTTGAGGATAAGTAAATGTTCAAGTGTGGGGGCGTGGTAGTACTGAAAATAACATACAAATTTGCCCATACTCTAAGCTTATTTTATACATAAGTCATACGTGTCATGTTATTTGTCACTACAATCGTTGTCTTCGCATTGAATTTAGAGTAATGTTTTCGTTGCATTGTATACTTACATCTTATTGCATTTTATCTTTATTTTCTCCTTGGTTGCACTTTAAATGGTCAAAAGACCCGTGTTGCTGCCTACACCTAGTCTTGATGAAATAGGTACTTGTCGCCATCGTGTCCAAAGAGTTGATTGTCATTGCAGCATACTTGGACGAGTTGGTGGCCACGATCATTGAATGAGAGTTGATAATTCTAAAATTCGGATGGTTATGTTGAAATGACTCGTATTCTAGAACTTGTACGGACGGTCACACCAATTGTGTGAGGGGACAACTGTACAATTTGGAAACCCTATATATGGGGAAACATACACCTTGAGAAGGGTCTTCTGGCCGTCATCTTTTCCTTCCTTCCAGCTTTTAGTCCCAATCATCATTCTCTTCAACACCGAATCCATGGCGATGGTATGCTAAACCTCTCCCGGAGCAACTCAAATGATGAATCACCATCGACGTGGACTGGGACAGTAGCACTACTTAGGAACCAAGCTACAAGGATCTTCTCTTTGCATTTTGATAAATATATCATTTTCTTAGATTTAATCTTGTTGAACTTTGATTATATTTTGATTACAAACTATTGGCGTTGTTATGGATGAGAATCCTGTGAACGTATTATAGATTTGCAATATATATTATGTACTTTTTTTTAATCTATTGAATATGGGTGCGTAGTGCTTACGAGAGTAACATTGCGGTGACAAATTTATATGCAGCCTTCACGACGAGAGTCGCTTTAACCACAACTATAGCTGGGTAGGTTGTGAGTGAATTAAACCAGGAGTAGAGCCCAAGAGGGAATGACACTTGGTTTAGTAGTTTTCTTTATATATCAATGAATGGAATGCTTATTATATTTGCAAGTGCTTATTTATAAACAATAAATATACTTTATCTTGTGGTATACTTTCTCTGGTGGTGTAAGATCTGATGAATTTTTCTTTTCAAATTTTAAGCCTCCTTTGGATTTTGGATCATGTCGTGAAATAGAAAATTGTTCTATTCGAAAAATGCTATCATTTGGTACCATTATTACTTGCTAATTTGTTTGTGTTGAAAGATCCTAAATTTTATGGTTTGTGTTCACATTAGGGTTTTATGAAATTAATGAGGGATTTTGATGTTTTTGAGGTTGTAGAACCATATATAAGCATGATTGATTATTAAAATCACATGTACATGGCTACATAAGCACATGTTGAATTCAACCAAACCCTAATTTAGGGTAAAGAAGTTTTTAATGAAATTTGATTCTATAGGTCTTGAAACGTTGAATCGAGGTTGATTTCATGATCAAACCTAGCGAAAATCTTGAACCCTAAACTACATACGATTAGACCTTGAGGAAATAGGCCAGGAAATTTTATGGAAAAATTGCCACTGCTTAGAAATGATATTTGGAAGGTTGTAAAAGCCTTAGAAAATTTTTATGTCACTTTGTAATTTTTCAAAAGCTGAGGGACATATTCAAATACTTTAAAAAGTTATGGGATGAATGTGTAATTACTCAATAATTGATGTACATTACTGGAAATTATTGTTTGAGGCCTGAAATTGAAGTTAGAATGTAAAAATTAGCCATTTTGGAAATTTGGCAAAGTTTAAGTACAAAATGGTAAATATTGAAAAATTTAGTGACTTAAGTGGTAACTATGGCATTGTTGTGGTATTGGTCTAGAAATTAAATTCTGGGAAATTATTGGGATTATTTGGGCTTGAATGAAAGAATTTATAACAGGGACCCATTATAAATAAAAAGGAAAAATTAAGATGAAAATTAAAAGAATTCCAAAATAATAGTACTTTTGAGTAGTTTTATTTTGTAAAAATGTTAGTAAGGATACTAACATTGTATTTTATCTTTGTATATGTGATTATGGATTCTTGTGTAAATAGTGATCAAATTCGTCATATAAGTGAACCAAAAGGCGAGTAAAAAGTTCAAGAATAGTTGGTCTTTGTCAATAAGGCATAATAATGAGGCATACCAAGTGAGTACATTTATTATGTACTTATATAATATGAGAAAAAAATTCGATGAATCAACCTCAAATATTTTTATAAAAGCATGTTTTATTTTATTTTGAAATAATTTCATAAACTTTATCAAAATGAATTTTACGAATGATTTTAGGGTATGAATTGCCCTAAAACGAATGGATGTGTTTCACACAAATTACAATTTATTGATGGTTTGGAATAAATGTTTAACTTGTGATTTGGATTTTAAAGCTTATTGTATGCACATAGAGAGTCATAGGTGCAATAATAATACCATAAATAAGGTGGTATTGTAGTAGTACTTTGTGTATTGTAGCACTATGTATGTAATTGACATACTTGGTGTGAGATGGATATCTATCGATTTTTTTAGAAAATGCATTATTGCATTTTCGTAAGAGTACTTTGTGTACTTGGAGTAGTACTTTTTGTACTATGGCACTTTGTGTGCAAGGATGGTAATCGTATGAGATTACTATTCCAAAAAGGGGTAGAATTATGTTATTGTGTAGCTTGCATTCTCATTTCTCATACATTGGGATGTAAATGAATATTTTGGAATATATTGATTTATAAGTAAGCTAGGCATATGAAATACTATTTCGCATGTTATTTGATGGAAAATTTGCTTATCAAGTCAGTTGTATGCGTTAATATATTTTATACGATTAAAATAATATTTTGATCTTTTATGAAACACTTATGTTTTAATATGCCTCATTTATTATTTATTGTCTCACTAAGTGAGTACTTAGAGTGTGATGATTTTCACGTATAGGTAATAGTGTATGGTTGGAGTGAGGAGTGTTGCTGACATCGTAAATCAAGGTTGCCTCATCAGTAACTGTATGACATCTTTAGATGTTTACTTTTGATATTACTAGTTGACATGTATTAGTTATATGATGATATTATGGTATGTATTTGACATATGGGTTTTAGTATTATATTATATTCAAACTTAAACTATTGTTTCATGGATTTTAAACGTTACACGCTAAGTAATCACTTAGTGAGGCATAATAATATAAAAGAGGTGTAATCAAAACATTATCATATCATAAACTATTAAAATACAAATTTAATTGTAAAAATATGAATTTATTATTATTATTATTATAAAAAGGACTAGAGCCATGGAGCAGGAAAAGAAGGAAATAACAACTTTATATTTTTTACTTCTTTTGTCATGTTCTTTGTGGGAGTGATACTGGGAATTAGCATCACTTAACTTGGTAAAGAAATTTATTGAATATTTAGGGTAATATTTGAAGATTTAGGGTAATGTTATGGTATATGAGTTAACGATATTTTATGGTTTTAAGATTTTTTTAGGATTGTAACGACCTAAATATAGAGTTTACATTTGAGTGTTAACTTGGGAATTAATTGAATTGATTCATTGTGGCATGAGGGTCCATCGGCTCGAAATTGAGTTCAATCAGCTGAGGAATTAGCCTTCTTGGAGATAAAAATGATATTTTTAATCTTGGGAAAAAATGACAGAGACATATAGTGTAATTTACCCATTAAGGAAAAACTTGAATGATTTTTGGGAGGATATTTGTTGATTCACATGATTTTAGGGTTATGGTAGTGTCCTTTTTATCTTCGCTCCCAAAAGTTCTTTCTTCCTTCTTTTTCCTTCATTTAAGTTTGTAGGCAAAAGAAAGGCTTCATTTTCTTCATCTTCTTCTTCCATATACTCCAATGGTGGTTTTGATCTTCATGAATGTTTTAGGGAGGATTTAAGCTATGAGGGCTTCCTCTAACGTTTCCATCTGAATTTCCTATAGCCTTGGTGTTTTTTAGAAAGGTTCAACTCTTCTTTTGGTGCTAGAAACATCTTGGAAGGTTTGGATTTTTGGGAGAGTGGTGTAAGACCCCCCAAAGAGCAAGTTGAAGGAAATATACATTTTTGGGTAAGCAAGATATTTTTTGTGTTTCTTGGGAGCTCAAGTAACATACCTTTAACTCTTTTCTACTACTTTTATGTCATTTACATGAATTTGCTTACTTTTATAGGGTGGATAAACATGTTTGTCTTTTGGGTGGTTGAATATTGTTGTAGATGTTTTGATGTTTGATTGATGTCAAAAATATATAAAAATGATATATGTTAACACCTAATGACTTCTATGAGCTTTAATAATCAACTAGGCCTCAAAACCAATGATTATGGTGTTTTTAGGTTTTTTTTAAGTGAAATAATGCATTTTTTTGTTTATATATCAATACTGGATGAATTGATATCGATATTGCTCATATTTTGGATGAAATCTAGGTTTTCTAGGTAATGGTATTGATACCAGATGAACAAATATTGATATTGGTCCATTGGAATCAATACCAAAGGTTGTGGTATTGACATTGAGGTAATTTTCCACCCATCAAAGGTAAATTCAATATAGGTACTGATTGTTGATATCGATATTATAAGGGTTGTTATTGATACCAAAGTCTTGATATACATACTGGATGAAGAAGTATCCATACTAGAGGCTTGATATTCATACCTTATGAATTGGTATTGATACTTGAAGCTTGGTATCCATAGTAGATGTACTGATATTCATATCATAGGCTTCGTATCCATACCACTAGAATTGGTATCCATATCAAAGATTAGTTATGAACATTGAAGGTTGTTAAGTAGAGTTTGGGGTTATTACAGGTATTGATACTTAAGAGGAATTATCAATAACCTATGTGCTAGTAGTGATACTCATGTATAGGTATTTGTAACACCCATTTCTCGTATATGTTCCCGTACACGAGTCATAGATGTCACATGACTTTTAAAATATTTTATACTTGAAAACCAATAAAATTTTGTTTTTTCAAATAAACAATTTAATAATATAGTTTATAAAACGTTCTTTAACTAGTAATATATAAAATAACGTTTAAAAATCTATCAACTGTCAAACGTAATTTAATACTACAACAAATACTAAGTATCTTATCAGAGCATCACAACATATCTAAGTACATGCCAAATAGTAATGTCAAAATAAACATCTAGATATGTCATATTGTTACTGATGAGGCAACCCTTGATAGTTGATATTAGTTACACTCCTAGCTCCGATTCATACACTAAACCTATGACACACTAAGTATTCACTTAGTGAGGCATAATAACATAATTAAGGCATTTTAAAAACATGAATAAACTTTTACAATATCAAAATAAGATTTATATTATAAAATACATAAACGTAAAAAAACTGACTTGATAAGCCAAGTTTCTGTCAAATAACCTGGGAAACAATATTTAGTATGCCCAACATATCTTTCAATCAATATATAAAAATGTATTCATTCATAGTCCAATGTATGTCAAATGAGAATGCAAGGTAGATGAGTTGCATATAAGTGTTGAATGAAAGTATATGTACTGTAGTAACAGTGACACTATACTAATATATCCAAATGGTAATTCACAAACTCATTATTAATACCATGAATACACACATAGTGCCAAAAGTACACAAAGGTAATGATACGAAAATGCAACATATGCATTAAACAAAATCGATCGATAACAATCATACTCCAAGTATGTCAAAATGCACCTATGAATCTCAATGCACATATAATAGGCCCTTAAATCAAATTCACAGATTAAACATTTATTCTGAAACATGGATAGTTGTTAAAACAATAAAAAGTTTATCCAGCTATTTTAGGGTAGTTAATACCCTAAAATTTATTCGTAAAAATCATTTTCATAAACTTTATGAAAATATTTCAAAATACAGTAAAACATGATTTTATAAAAACATTCAAGGTTAACTCATCACAAGTCGTTCTCATATCATATAAGTACATAATAAATGCACTCACCTAGTATGCCTCACTATTGTGCCTTACTATTGAAATCCGATTATTCTTGAACTTTTTCCTTGCCTTTCGTTTTGCTCGTATCATGAGTTCAATCATGATCTACACAAGCAACCATACAAGGCATATAAAAACATAGAATACGTGTTAGTATTCTTACAAACATTTCATACTTAATAATAATACTCCAAAAGTACTATTATTTTCAAATTCTTCTAAAATTCATTTTAATTTTTCATTTTTATTCATATTAGGCTATTGTCATTAATTCTTCAATTCAAGGCCCAAATAAACCTAATAATTTCCATCATTAAACTTTCATCCCAAATACCTCAACAATGCCATATTTACCATTTAATCCACTAACTTTCTCAGTGTTTACCATTTAGCACTCAAACTTTGTCAACTTTCCAAAATGGTTAATCTTCACATTCTAACTTCAATTTCACTCCACAAATACAAATTCATAGCATATTACAATAATTATTGAATAATTATACAACAACCCATAACTTTTTTCATAATTGTCAATTTGGTCCCCCAACTTTTATAAAATTACAGATTGGCCCAAAAACAATTTTAAGACTTGTAGAACCTTTCTAATATAATTTCTAAGCCACATGAAATTTTTCACAATTTTTCCCCATCATCTTCCTCAAGGTCGAATGGCTTATGTACCCAATACTAGGGTTTTCATGATTTTACTCGATTTTGATTCGATTCAAGCATGAAATCAACCTTGATTAAATCTTATACAATCTCTTCAATAAAATCCCTAATCAAATTTCATCATAACATAAACTTTCAACAAGATTAGGGTTATGCCGAAATTACCCATAACTTATATAGGCATGTATAGTTGATTTTAATCATAAATCATGATTGGAATTGATTATACATCCTCAAATACATCAAAATCTTCCATCAATTCCATAAACCATAATGTGAACATAAACCCTATAATTTGGGATATTTGAACAAAACCCAAATTAGCAAGCAATAATGGTAGGAAATGATAGCATTTTTCGAATAGAACAATTTTATATTTCACGACATGGTCCAAAATCAAAAGGAAATTTCCCAAGAATGAAAAATAAAATTTCTATTACCTAGGTTATGAGGAGTACGAAATGGATATGAAAATGGCATAAGCTTCATGTAATTTCATGTTAATTTAACATTTATTTAAGCTTAAATGAATAAAATATTCATTCAATAAGAAATGTCTATTTTTCCATTAATGAAACTTGATATTTACAACAATACCAATCCACATAACCTCATTATCTTTCCAAAGTCAAAGTTGAACAAATTATTTCACCCCATTCCAATTTTACCAAGCAACTTTCCAAATATTGCAATCTTGCCACTTTTATCCAACGATCCAAATTAAACATGGAAATAAATCATCAAATCAAATGATCCATATTATTTTCCATCATTTTAAGATGTGAAAATAATATTTTTAAGCCTAATTTATCATCCTTCAATTTTTCTCAAAATTTCTATTCGATCTGATTTACCGATTTCTTACCGGACTTTAACCATTTCTAGTTTTCAACTTAAATTATGGATTAAGAATTTGATTTCAATAAAACCTCAATATCAAGAGATTTATGGAATAAAAATTAATTTTGGTAAAATTACCACTTAGGTCCCTAAACTTTTCCTAATTTTATACTTTGGCTACTAAACTTTCAAAACTTATATTTTGGTCAATAACCAAAATTTGGAGTATTAAAATATTAATACTATCAATCAGGTTTGATTAGGTGGAATTTGAGATGTCAAATATACTCAAGAGGGAGAAGTCTAATAGAGACTGTCATTGAGCATTTAGATTGAAAGTGGTAGTTTAAGGATGAGAACCAAATAATTGGTGATGAATAAAAATGTGATTAGTTATAAAAGTATGATCGAACGTTTAGGTCTCAAGTGAGATCTCGATTAGCAATATTATTGAATATAATACAAGACTCAAGTGTGGAATCTTGAAATATTGTGATTGATAAATAACGAGAAGAATAACGATACTCTAGCAATAATGTTAATGAATAATAATGGGATAATTAATGGTGTGTGATTAGACGTTTAGCTCTATAGTGAGGAATTGATAATAATGACTCGATAACAACATTGTGATGATGCATGACTTGTGTGACATTGATGTTAGAATCCCAATATATGTTCATGGCCAAACCTTTAGTTACGAAATAATTGAAGCATAAGACTCATACCATTATGTTGATTGTAACACCTATCTCCCGTATACCTTTCCGTATACGAGATACAAATGTCACATCACTTTTAAAATTGTTCTTAATTTGAAAACCCATAAATTTTTGTTTCGTTTATAAAACATTTTAATTTACTTAGAATAAAACATACATTTACTAAAATAGACGAACAAAAAGAGATGTTCAACACCTCACTGTTTTACAACTGATTAATTCAAAATACTATTCAGAGTGTTTTTACTAAACCTATTACATGCCAACTAAAATACATCATAAGTAGACATGTATGTATTGTTACTGATGAGGTGACTCTGGCTTTGATGTCCGATGATCTCCTTACTCTGCTTGTATTCAACCTATGCGTAAAATAAACTCACGTTAAGTATTACTTAGTGAGACAAAACTAATCATACAAAGAACTCATTATATCATTATTTCTTACCTATGAAATACCAATTCATTGTTTTCCAGTCATTATCATTTCTCTATAATGCATCGTAGTGCCCATTCAATTATTTATAAACATATTATGAATTCTAGGAAAATGGACACTTAGTGAAGAAACGGTTATTCATCCACATAGGATGAATTTCGTGAAATGCACACTTAGTGCCAAAACGATTATTCATCCACATAGGATGAATTCCGTGAAATGCACACTTAGTGCCGAAACATTTATTCATCCATATAGGATGAATTCCGTGAAATGCACACTTAGTGCCGAAACAGTTATTCATCTATATAGGATGAATTCCGTGAAACATACACTTAGTGCCAAAACGATTATTCATCCACATAGGATGAATTCCGTGAAATACACACTTAGTGCCGAAACGGTTATTCATTCGCATAGGATTAATTCCGTGAAATGCACACTTAGTGTCGAAACGGTTAGTCATCCATATAGGATGAATTTTGTACTTTGCACACTTAGTGCTTATTTGGTAATCACCACACTCAAATTAATTAATCATACATATTTAACTAGTATAACATATAGTTACACAATTTAAATACACTCACCTGGTTATCTTCGCTACTGTATCCAAGATGCAAAGCTTCTTACTTAGGTACTTTGCCTTTGCCTTTTCCCTTCGTTTTACTTGTCTCGGGAGCTTGATTTCGATCTACTCAATCATCTATTAAATACATGTACAATATCAATTGTTAGTATAAATCCTAATAATTACACTTAAATAATACTTAATAGATCTTATTATTAACTTTTCTACAACAATACATCCTATCTTACAATTTCTGGCTTCTAATTATCGATACCCATACCATGGTATCGATACTACCACACTATGGCATCAATACTATGCTATGGTATCGATACAATTTTTTGCATTTTGTTTTGAATGGTATTGATACATTCCCTTTGGTATCGATACTCCTCTTTCGGTATCGATATCGATTGAATCAGTACTGATACTACTTAGCAGATTTATCATATTTTAGCCTAAAATATCGGTACTGTTCTATCAGTACCGATACCCGTGCCCAAAATTTTCAGTTTTTAACCTGAATATCACCCAAATACGGTTAAATTTCATTATATATACACCCTACAATACAATTAAACTCTTCTTTAATTATCCATACTAACATTTCTTCATTTAGCTACTCAAAACACCTAGTATCCCTCAAGATCATTTGATCATAAGAATCATACCACAATTTCTAACTTGTTTTTAAACTCATCCAATGCTTCTAATCTCTTATTTACTACTTTCACAAGTCAAAACTACTATTAATCATCAATAAACACCAATATACTAACAAACCATTTCAAAACCCATTTTCTAAAATCTCCATTATTTCCTTTATTCCATAGTTTTAATCTCATCTAATCCTTCTTTAAGCTTCTATCATACTCAATGCTTCAATATCTAACCAAAAATGAAACAAAGAAGAAGAAAAGAAAGAAGACTTTTGTGGTAGCCCAATACCTTTTTCCCTATTTTCTTTATTACCTTACTAATAATAATTTTAAATTCACTTTCATTTAAAGGACCAAAATGCCCTCTTAATATTTCATTATCATAATTTACTCTAAACAATAAATCCTAATTATTCTCATCTTTTAGAATTTAATAAAATAAATCCTCTTATTTTAAATCCTTTCAATAAAGTCCCTAATTCAATATTTGGGGTATTACAATTCTCCCCCTTAAGAAAATTCGTCCTCGAATTTAAAGAAGTACCTAAAACAAAGAGATGGGGAAACTGTTTTTTCATATCCTCCTCTATTTCCCAGGTAGCCTCTTCTACCTCATGATTCTTCCGAAGCACTTTAACCAACAAAATCATTTTGTTATGCAATTCTTTTGTTTCCTTAGCCAAGATTCGCACTGGTTCTTCTACATAGGTTAAATCTAATCGAATCTCTATTTCTTCAGGAGTGATAACATGATATGGATGTGATCTGTACCTTCTAAGCATCGATACATGAAAATGATTGTGGATCTTGTCTATATCTGGAGGCAAATCTAACTGATAAGCTACGGGTCCGACCCTTTTTAAAATCTCATACGATCCAATGAATCTCGAACTCAACTTTCCTTTTCGCCCAAAACGCAATACCTTGAGAAATACTTTGTCCCCCACTTGAAATTTGATTTCTTTTCTTTTCAAATCAACACAATACTTTTAGCGATCTGAGGCTATCTTTAGATTGTTCTGGATGATTTTCACTTTTTCCTCCATATCATTAATTAAATATGGGCCAACCAGATCTCGATCTTTCAGGTCAAACCAATTTAATGGTGTTCTGCATTTCCTCCCTTACAGAGCCTCATACGGAGCCATCTTAATACTTGATTGATAACTATTGTTATACGTAAATTCTGCTAAAGGAAAATACCTTTCCCATGATCCCTTAAATTCAACCACACATGCCCTTAGAATATCCTCTAGTATCTGAATAGCTCGCTCTGACTGCCCATCTGTCTATGGATGAAAAGCTATACTAAAGTTCAATCGAGTACCCAATGTTTCATGGAAAGACTTCCAAAATCTTGAAGTAAACCTTGGGTCTCGATCAGACATTATCGAGATCGGCACTTCGTGTAGTCTAACTATTTTTTTATATACAGCTCCACGTACTTATCCATTAAATAGTCTACTCGAACTGGAATAAAATGAGTCGTCTTTGTCAATCTGACTACTATTACCCAAATCAAGTCCTTTTTACCTGGTGACAAAGGTAGCCTCGAAACAAAATCCATTGTGACTTGCTCCCACTTCCACTCAGGAATGAATATTGGTTGTAGTAACCCGGATGGTACTTGATGCTCAACTAAAACATTTGGCAACAAACTTTGTGACCGCTCTTTAAAATCTTGATACATCTTATTTTTGTATGGGTGCATCATCAAAGGGTATAATGTTCCTCACCAAAAATATCTTTCCTCAATTTATCATCATCAGGAATGCAAAGTTTTCCACGCTAATATTACCATCCATTATCCCTGATTTCGAAATCTATGACTTCTTCTTTTTTGACTTGCGCCAATCTCATCAAACATTTCTTATCTCGACATTGCAGTTCTTTAACCCGATCTAAAAACATCAGCCTTAACTTTATTTCAGCAATCAAAGCTCCATCTTCCTTTAAATACATACGTGCATCTAAGCCCTTAAAACCGCAAAAAGTCTTGACTGAGCGTATTGGCTACTACATTAGTTTTTCTCGGATGAAGGTCAATAATCAAATCATAATCTTTTAAGAGCTCAATCCATCTTCTCTCTCTCAAATTCAGCTCTTTCGGAGTCATCAAATATTTTAAACTCTTGTGATCCGTGTAAACATAGCAATGCTCACCGTACATATAGTGGCGCTAGATTTTTAAAGCAAACACCACTGCGGGAAATTCTAAATCATGCGTCAGGTAATTTCTCTCATGATTCTTCAGATATCTTGAGGCAAATACTACAACCTTCCCCTCTTGCATCAAAATACATGCCAACCCATTATGGGATGCATCACTATAAATGACATATTCTTTACCTGACTTAGGTTGCACAAGCACTGGAGCCTCAATTACTATTCTCTTTAGAATTTCAAAACTTTCCTGGCATGTATCTGTCCAAAAAAAAGGCACATCCTTCCGCAACAACTTAGTTAGCGGCAGAGTTAGCATCGAAAAATTCTTCACAAATCACCTATAATAACCAACGAGCCCCAAGAAACTCTGAACTTCATAAACATTCCTTGGGGGTTGCCAATCCAATATGGAATGAATCTTTTTGGGATCGACTCTTATGCTTTCTGCCGAGACTATATGACCAAGGAAAACAATCTCAGCTAACCAAAATTCGCATTTGGATAATTTCGCATACAACTTCTTATCACGCAGTATCTAAAGAACCACTCAAAGATGAGAATCATGTTCCTCCCTTGACTTGGAATATACCAAGATATCATCTATAAACACTACCACAAACTGATCCAAGTATGGTTGGAATACTCTATTCATTAAGTCCATAAAAGCTGCATGAGCATTTGTTAATCCAAACGACATTACCACAAATTCATAGTGTTCGTACCGAGTCTGAAAAGCCGTGATGTGATCCAAATAAGCATCATGAATGTCCTTGCATCTCCAACCTTTCACAATAATCAAATGGGGATTTTTCTAACTTATTCTTTCTCTATACCATAGTTATGATAATAGTTTACATACATTACATTTATAGTTATGATGATAATATTATATGATGTATGAAGTTATTATAATAAACCATATCTTTATATGTTTATTACTTAGCTTATATTATGTTTTGTTTTGTAGGTGCATAGGCTGCCACATGATGGGAGCTAACTTAAGCTAGCATTGGAGTCCAAGAGCTATGGAAACTTGACTATGACAACTCTAGGACAGCTCAAGAACATTTTGGGACAAAGTTGTCAGCTACCCTCCGAGCTCATAGCTGACTTGAGCTAGCTAGACATCTCATTTTAGCTGGAGAGTTTCACCAACATCACCACCACATAGAGTACTTCAAATATGGTCTAGGTTAATTTTTTTGGAATCATACATTTTCATTAATAGTTTCCATTCAAGGAGGTGTCTTTTCACAAGGTGCTATCCTAAGACTCACCTACATGTCCTTCATCTATGGCTAACTCATCTTTAGCTCATACACATGGGAAGTAGATCAATTGATGAAAGATTACCTTACACACAATGTGACCTTTAATGACAAGTTACTGCCCATTAGATGCCATGTCATATAAGTGCACGTAGGAAGCCAAGTCATGCCTAGATTGCTGCCTATCTTCATTATATGGAGGAGCCCACACAGTAAGCATCCTATAACCCCCATGTGAGTACCTCATGACCAGTCCACCCATGTGCCATGCGTGTGGATCAATTGGGTGCCAAAGTGAAGGGATGTCTCTCTATTCGGCCAAAGCAAGATATTTCTTCAAATTGACGCTAAGATGAACCATCAAGGATACCATTAGGCCAAGGACATATTAATTCAGCCAAGCATCATACATTTTCATTTAAAGTCATGTATTTAGCCGAATAGGCATGCATTTATTTGGCGAGCCCTTCCAAATCCTATAAATAGGAAGGCTTATTCATTTGTAAACTCAACCTTTTGAATATATTAAACTCTTTGTGAGAATTCTCTCTTGCAAGTTCTTTAAGAACTTTATCGATTAAGAAAACTTTCTAAGTTTGTGGCATCAATCCCTTTCCTTGATACTTTGAGTTCCTGGTTTCCATAACTAGTGGGTTCAAGTCCTAATCAACCATCTCTTATTTAAGTTTATAAAGAACGAGGTTAAACTTTCTATAGTTTTTCTTTCTCTTTAACTTATTTAAGATAATACCTTCATCCTTCCATATTCCATCATCTTCACGCCTACACCATGTCCATTTTCATTATCATTTCAATACCATTGAATCATCCTTCATTTATCATCAAGGTCAACATTCATCATCACCATTGGAGGCTGAATCATCTTCCATTTAAATGATAATTCTACAACACTTCCGTAGCCTATCTTTGATAACATCTGTATCCCTTTCATTTCTTATCATTTCATTACTTTCTTAAATTCTTATTCTATTTTTAATCATTTCTTTCTTTTATTTGTGAAGATTACTTATTAATTCAAGCGTGGCATTTGGTGTCTCTCTTAGATCAGGAAACAACAAGGCTACCAACTTCTCCTTCATTGAAGAAGCTTGGATAGCCTTACATCAAGCGGTATTCAAAGCTTAGTTGGATTGACATACAATGTGTTGTAACAAAATAAAAAGAAAGAAGAAAAACAAAAACAAAAGAAAAGAAAAGTCTCATACATCAAATTTGGAGTACGAAAAGAAAAGAAAAAGAAAAGAAGAAATTCAAAAGCAAAGAGTTGAAGAAAATTTGCAATTACTTTCAAAAGGAAGCACATTACAATTTGCCCAACATCAAACATGAAGGAGGTATCCTTGTTGTCTCTTGTGAAGGAAGAAAATAAGTGTTGCAACTTGGATTGTAAGTTATCTTCATTATTCTCTTTACTTCATTTCCTTTGCTTTCATCTTTCTCTATTCATTACCTTATCTCTTCTTAACCATTTTATCCTACCTTTACCATACCCATTTCTATACTAACCATTTCTTATAGCCGACACAACAAACAATGAAACTTGCTCAATCTTGAGTTATTTCTCTAAAGGACCCACAAGAGAGAATTGAGAGGAAAAAGGCATAAAGAGAGGGTGAGATCAGAAGGGGGATCAGAAAAAAGCCAAGAACATATCCCCGAGTGCAAACACGAGTGTGAGTAGAGTGGCATCTGAATTTTCATTGGAGTGACCAAGTAAGATTTTGTGACTGTGTTGGTAAGGTTTTCAATTTATTTTTATTTCACTAACCATGTCTCAAAGTCCTAGAGAAAATGTAGGACAACCAAACTTGCAAATACAAGCATTCATTGGCGAAATGATGCGAATGTTTTGTGAAGAGTTCGATGCTCTTCATGAAAAGATAGATCAACGTCACGATCCACCACTAGCCCGAAACAATGGGGTTCCTAAGAAGCAACAACAACCACTCCCAGAAGAAGATGTTCAATATAATATTATGGACGGAGACAAGTAGCGTTCCAAGGACCCAGACATGCTATTGTTGATGACAACTTAAGTAACATCAAGATTAAAATTCCTTAATTCCAAGGAAAAACTGATCTTGAAGCCTATCTCGACTGGAAAAACAAGGTGGAACATGTTTTTAGTTACCACAACTAATCCAAGATAAAGAAAGTGAGATTGGCAGCCATAGAGTTCATAGACTACGCTTTAATATTGTAGGATCAACTTACCCATAACAGATAGAGGAATGGAGAAAGACCGGTCTCAACTTGGCATGAAATGAAAGGTATAATGCGGAAATAATTCATTCCTGTTCATTATCACCGAGATTGTTTCAAAAATTACAGAATCTCAAGCAAGGCCAGTGGAGTGTGGAGGACTACTATAAAGAGATGGAAGTGACAATGATCCGAGTCAACACTGAGGAGGATCGTGAAGTAACCATGGCTAGATTCCTTGCCAGACTTAATCCAGAAATTTCCAAAACCTTGGAGTTTTACCATTACATTGAAATAAAGGAGATGGTGAAAATGGCAATAAAGATCGAAAGGCAACTAAAGTGGAGGAATACATCTGGCAATGTTGTGCCCACGCCATCAAAATGGAGTCCAAACAACATAAAGAAGCCTACTCCTTCTCCTGTCAAAGAACAAACCAAATCTTCAAAGACTCAGCAAGTAAGTAAAGACCCTAACCGAGGAAAACAAACCACTAAACGTTCGAGAGATATTAGGTGCTTTAAATGTCTTGAAAGGGGCCATGTATCTACATAATGTCATAACTGGAACACCATGCTTTTACTTGGAAATAGTGAAATCGAATCTGAATCTGAAGAAGAAGAAGAGGTACCAACTGAAGTCAATAAAGAAATAACTGTTGTAGATCTTGTTGAAAGAGGAGAAGCTCTTGTAGTAAAAAGAAGTTTGAACACTCAAGTAACGGAGGACAATGGACAACGAGAAAATATATTTCATACCCGATGCCATGTGAATGAAAAGGAATATTTTGTTATCATAGATGGTGGGAGTTGTACAAATGTAGCCAGCACAATCATGGTGGAAAAACTTAGTTTTAAAATGATGAAGCACCTAAGTCCCTATAAGCTACAGTGGCTCATTGAACGAGGGGAACTCAATGTTAACAAACAGGTGATAATTACTTTATTAATTGGCAAATACAAGGATAAGGTTTTGTGTGATGTTGTTCTTATGCACGCTAGCCATCTACTTCTTGGAAGGCCATGGCAATATGATAAAAAGACTATCCATTTTTGTTTCACCAATCAATACTCGTTCAACCATAGAGGGAAAAATATTATCCTTACTATTTTAATGCCAAAACAAGTTTATAATGATCAAATCAAAATGAAACAAAGTGTTGAGGCTATGAGGAAAGGAAAAACATCAGCAAGCATAGAGGAAACTGATCTGAAAACAAGTGCTTATTCTTCAAAGTGCTTGATACGAGAATGCCTATTGACAGAACACAAGGTTGAAGATGATTATTCTAACTTTGAAACTGTAGAATTTTTCTCTGACTTGCAAGATATACCAAGAGACATCATTTGTCAACTTGAAGGTTTAGGAGACGTGGCCTTTGAAAATCCAAAAGATATGTCTATTGAGAAAGCAAAGGACACAATTATTAATTCTGAAGAACCAATGAACATGACTCATGAAGATTCAATGAACATATCGATTAGAAAGTTATGGGACATTACTTTTGGGATATCAAGGAACCTATCCATTCAAAGCAATATGTTATGGACATATCTCAAACAAGTGCCTATTGAAGAGATCCCTATTTTTGACAAAACAAAAACTATTGGATGGATGGACGTTGGAGAGAAACCACCTTTTGATTTAAGGATAAATCACCTTAAAGAAGGGGGATGATGTGATCCAAATCAACATCATGAATGTCCTTGCATCTCGAACCTTTCACAATAATCAAAGGGGGATTTTCTCTAACTTATTCTGTCTCTATACCATAGTTATGATAATAGTTTACATTAATTACATTTATAGTTATGATGATAATATTATGTGATATATGAAGTTACTATTATGAACCACATCTTTATATATTTATTACTTAGCTTATATTATGTTTTCTTTTATAGGTGCATAGGTTGCCACATGATGGGAGCTAACTTAAGCTAGCATTGGAGTCCAAGAGCTATGGAAACTTGACTATGACAACTCTGGGATAGCTCAAGAACATTTTGGGACAAAGTTATCAGCTACCCTCCGAGCTCATAGCTGACTTGAGCTGGACTTTTGAGCTAGCTATACATCTCATTTCAAATTGAGAGTTGCACCATCAACACCACCACAAAGTGTACTTAAATGTGGTCTAGGTTAATTTTTATGAAATCATACCTTTTCACGAATAGCTACCATTCAAAGAGGTGTCTTTTCACAAGGAGTTGTCCTAAGACTCACCTACATGTCCTTCATCTTTGGCCAGCTCATCTTTAGCTCATACTCATGGGAAGTAGCTCAATTGATGAAAGTTTACCTTACACACAATGTGACCTTTCATGACAAGTTGCTGCCCATTGGATGCCATGTCATATAAGTGCATGTTGGAAGCAAAGTCATGCCTAGATCACTTTCTATCTTCATTACATGGACGAGCCCACTCAGCAAACATCCTATGACCTCCATGTGAGTGCCTCATGACCAGCCCACCAATGTGCCATGCGTGTGGATCAATTGGGTGCCAAAGTGAAGGGATGCCTCTCTATTCAGCCAAAGCAAGATGATTCTTCAAATTGGCGCCAAGATGAACCATCAAGGAGACCATTCGGCCAAGGACATATTTATTCAACCAAGCATCATACATTTTCATTTAAAGTCATATATTTAGCCGAATAGGCATGTATTTATTCGACCAACCCTTCTAAATCCTATAAATTGGAAGGCTTATTCATTTGTAAACTCAACCCTTTAAATATATTAATCTCTTTGTGAGAATTCTCTCTTGCAAGTTCTTTAAGAACTTTATCGATTAAGCAAACATTCTAAGTTTGTGGTATCAACCCCTTTTCTTGATACTTTGAGTTCCTGGTTTCCATAACTAGTGGGTTCAAGTCCTAATCAATCATCTCTTATTTAAGTTTATAAAGAACGAGGTTAAACTTTCTATAGTTTTTCTTTCTCTTTAACTTATTTAAGATAATACCTTCATCCTTCCATAATCCATCATCTTCACGCCTACACCATCTCTATTTCCATTACCTTTTCAACACCATTGAATCATCCTTCATTTATCATCAAGGTCAACATTCATCATCACCATTGGAGGCTGAATCATCTTCCATTTAAATGATAATTCTACAACACTTCCGTAGCCTATCTTTGATAACATATGTATCCCTTTCATTTCTTATCATTTCTTTCTTTCTTAAATTCTTATTCCATTTTTAATCATTTCTTTTGTTTATTTGTGCAAATTACTTATTAATTCAAGTCTAGCATTTGGTGTCTCTCCTAGATTGAGAAACAACAAGGCTGCCAACTTCTCCTTCATTGAAGAAGCTTGGATAGCCTTACATCAAGTTGTCTTGGAAAATATCTTCATTTTAAATTTTTAACTGATGGTACCTGACCTCAAATCTATCTTAGAGAACACTGTTGTTCCTTTCAATTGATCAAACAAGTCATCAATCCTTGAAAGAGGATACTTGTTCTTTATTGTTATTTTTTTAACTTACGATAGTCAATACATAACCGAATAGACTCATCCTTCTTTTTCACAAATAGCACAGGTGCTCCCCAAGGTGAAACGTTGGGTCTGATGAATCCTTTATCAAGTAGCTCTTGCAATTGTGCTTTTAATTCCCTTAAATCTGTTGGAGCCATTCTATGCGGAGCCATAAAAACATGTTCGATACCCAGGTAAACTTCAAATTTGAATTCTACCTCACGATCTGGTGGTAAACCTGGTAACTCTTTCAATCCCACTTTTGATACTTGAGTGTCTATCACATTAGCTAGAAAAGCTACACATCCTTTTGACTTCATTTTCTTTGCTACCATGGCTGATATCACATTAGAGGGTGGTTTTGTTTTTTCACCAATTACTATTATTTCGGAGCCTTCTGCATCCTTAAAAAATAACTGCTTTCTGTGAAAATCCACCTATCCATAATGTGGAGACAACCAATCTATGCCCAAAATGATCTCCAACTCATAAAAAGGTAACTCCATAAAGTTGGCCATAAATACTATCCCTTGAATATTGATCGGACATTTCCTACACACCCGTGTTACCCTTGTACTATGACCCATAGGATTTTCCGCTACCATTTCACTAGAAATTGGTTCTAAAGAAATTCCTCTAGTTCTAATCAATTTTATGCTAATATATGAGTGCGTAGAACCAGGGTCAACTAGAACAAAAATTGGCTCATTAAAAAGGTGAAATATACCTGTTATGATCTCTGGATCATCCCAATCATCACAAGTCTTTATATTAGACACTCGAGCCACTCCCCGAGTCTCTTGTCTTTAGCTAGCCTCAGATTGACCGCTTGATCTTCCTCTTCCTCTGCTTCTATTAGGTGCTTCTACTGATCTCTCATATTGAACTGATCTATCCCCAGATCTTTATGGACATCTCTTAGGAAAATGTTCCGTTCCTCCACAAATAAAGCAAGCACCAGAGAGCAGTTTACATACTCACCGATAAAATTTTCCACATGTCTGACATGAGTTACCTTTTTCTCCAAAGCGCTACCCGAGCTCGTAGCAAAAGAACGGGATTGCTTAGACTTATGTGCAACTACAATAGCATCTTCTCTATCAGTATATCAAAAACATGAGCCCTTGTCTCCCTTAGCATAAGATGTAGATGAAGACATCCCCATCCTTTTTTCCGTCTGCATACTCTGCTCCACTGTTATAGTATTCTCTTGAGCTCTTTCAATCGCCTTCGCTATATTTATCACTTCTTGCAGACTAGGGAAATTTAATGCCAACATCATCACTTTTAACTTGGGCCTTAGACCCTCAATGAACCAATCTCATCGAGCTTTATCATTAGGAACCACCTCTGTAGCATAACGGTTGAGCTTATTATATTCGACCTCATACTCATGCACCGTTCGATCACCTTGTTTCAAGCTAAGAAACTTCAATAACATTGATCTCATAAACTGCTCCCCGATATACTTATTCTTGAACTCCTTTTGGAAGAACTGCCAGTTCACTTGCTCGGGCGACACATACATCGTCGTGTTTGTCCACTATACCCGAGCTGATCCTCGGAGTAACGATATCGCTCCGCCCAGTTTTTCATGATCAGAGCACTGCAAACTTTCCAACATCATAATCACATCGTTTAACCATAAATTTGCGTCCATCAGACCTTCACCATCATCTCCCCTAAACTTAGAAGCTCCTAAACTTCTTAACTACTTAGGAATTAGCATTCGCGATACTGGAGGAGCAGGGGAAGGCAGAGGAGGTTGAAAGCTTGTCAAAATAGCATCGAGAGCTAGCATAAAAGCTCCAAACTCTGGAACAGGCATACCCTGATATGTCGGTACGCTGGCATTCTCTGATGGAATTGGATGTTCATTATTCTCCTAATAGCTTTCACTACCTGATCCATCTCTACTCTCTCGACCAGCCGCTCTTCTCGAATTCATAGAATCCGACATCTATCATAACATTCAATAAGATAGTAATTAAGTTAGTAAGGAGAGACATCTTTCATATTCATTCTATACCCTATCAGTAACCTTGACATCATTAGTGGCATGTAAACTCTTTTTACATCAAGATTACACTTGATTCGGTCGAGAACCAGCTAAACATGTAGCTCTAATTCCAATAAATGTAACGCTCATCTCTCGTATACCTTTTTGTATATGAGATACATATGTCACATCACTTTTAAAATTGTTTTTCTTTTGAAAACCCATAAATTTTTATTTTTTTATAAAACATTTTAATTTACCTAGAATAAACATATATTTACTAAAATAGACAAACAAAAGGAGTTGTTCAACACCTCACCGTTTTACAACAGATTAATTCAAAATACTATTCAGAGCGTTTTTACTAAACATATTACATGCCAATTAAAATACATCATAAGTACACAGGTATGTCATACTGTTACTGATGAGGCGACTCTGGCTTTGTTGTTCGATGATCTCCATACTCTCCTTGTATTCAACCTATAGTTTAAAATAAATACACTTTAAGTATTACTTAGTGAGGCAAAACTAATCATACAAAGAACTCATTATATAATTATTTCTTATCTATGAAATACCAATTCATTTTTTTCCAGTCATTATCATTTCTCTATAATGCACCGTATTTCTCATTCAATTATTCATAAACATATTATGAATTATGGGAAAATGCACACTTAGTGCCGAAACGGTTATTTATCCACCTAGGATGAATTCCGTGGAATGCACAATTAGTGTCGAAACGATTATTCATACACATAGGATGAATTCCGTAAAATGTACACTTAGTGCTGGAACGGTTATTCATCCATATATGATGAATTCCATGAAATGAACCCTTAGTGCCGAAACGGTTATTCATCCACATAGGATGAATTCCATGAACTAACACTTAATGCTAAAATGTTTATTCATCCACATAGGATGAATTCTGTGAAATGCACACTTAGTGCCGAAACGGTTATTCATCCACATATGATGAATTCTATGAAATGTACACTTAGTACCGAAATGGTTATTCATCCACATAGGATGAATTCCATGAAATGCACACTTAATGTCTAAATGGTTATTCACCCGCATAGGATAAATTTCGTGAAATGCACACTTAGTGCCGAAACGGTTATTCATCCACATAAGATGAATTTCGTACTTTGCACAATTAGTGCCTATTTGTTAATCACCACACAGATAATAATTAATCATACATATTTGACTAGTATAACATATAGTTACATAATATAAATGCACTCACGTGGCTATCTTGGCTACTATATCCAAAATACAAAGCTGCTTACTCAGGTGCTTTGCCTTTGCCCTTCATTTTACTTGTCTCGGGAGCCCAATTTCGATCTACTCAATCATCCATTAAAAACATGTACAATATCAATTGTTAGTATATTTCCTAACAATTACACTTAAACATTACTCAATAGATCATATTATTAACTTTTCTACATAATATCAGCCTATATTACAATTTATGGCTTCTCAGTATCGATACCCATACCATGGTATCGATACTACCATACTATAGTACCAATACTATGCTATGGTATCGATACCATTTTTGTATTTTGTTTTCAATGGTATCGATACATTCTCTTTTGTATCGATACTCCCCCTTCGCTATCAATACTGATTGAATCAGTATCGATGTTACTTAGTAGATTTATCCCATTTTAGCGTAAAATATCGGTACTATTCTATCAGTACCGATACCCATGTCCAGAATTTCCAGTTTTCAACCTGAATATCACCCACATGGGATCCAAATTCGTTATATATACACCCTAAAATACTATTAAACTATTTTTTAACTATACATTCTAACATTTCTTCATTTAGCTACTCAAAACACCTAGTATCCCTCAAGATCATTTGATTCTAAGAATCACACCACAATTTCTAACTTGTTTTTAAACTTATCAAATGCTTCTATTATCTTATTTACTACTTTGACAAGTCAAAACTACTAATAATCATCAATAAACATCAATATACTAACGCATCATTTCAAAACCCATTTTCTAAAATCTCCATTATTTCCTCTATTCCATAGTTTTAATCTCATTCAATCCTTCTTTAATTTTTAATCATATTCAATGCTTCAATAACCAAAAAAAAAATGAAAGGATAAACTAGCCATATGAAATCTCACCTTTGAGCTATTGAGGAGAGCTTTTCTATGGGGAAAGAAAAAGAAAAGAAAGAAGACTTTTGTGGTAGCATAATCCCCTTTTTCCCTTTTATTTAATACCTTATTAATAATAATTTTAAATTCACATTCATTTAAAGGACCAGAATGCCCTCTTAATATTCCATTATCATAATTTAGTCTAAACCACAAATCCTAATCATTCTCATCTTTTAGCATTTAATCAAATAAATCCTCTTATTTTTAAATCCTTTCAATAAAGTCCCTAATTTAGTATTTGGGGTATTACTTTGATAAAATGTTATGTATGATAATCATTAGAACCTTATGAGGTAACACTCTATTGGACTTAATCCTTTCTTTGATACTGAGAAAACAAAGAGGGCACTCGAGTTACTTGTGTATGATGGTTGTCTATTGTGTATGATGAATTTATTAGATGAGTTATCTAGATATCTTAAGAGTCAAATTAATACACTAATGGTTTGACAGTCAAATGTTGCTCTAACGATGGTGTGACCTAGACTTATCTGTATGGTCTAGAGGATTAGACTAGTCGAATCTGATATAGATGTGACCCAAGTCTACTCCAAGAGGTACTTGTTACGTGGGGCCACTAGATGTATGTTCCCGAGTCATATATGACATGGGTCTCATCCAAAGTACCTATGTTAGCGGGCTAGATGTGTGTGATTCCTTTGATGTTATGTTTACCCTAAATTACTCCATGATGCCTACTTATGTGTTGTATATGAGTCTTTGATGAACATGTGGCCTATACCTCAATATCATTTTTTGTTGTATTATTGTGATATAGATATGGATTAGATAGATGGCGAGATAGTATTGATGGCATTGGTAGCATTACTTCTCTAACTATACTCGTTGTCATACTTATATTATGAATGCATGTAATTAGTAGAGTTATTATGTGGTACTGAGTTTGTAAGCTCAAAATTCATAATGCATTTCCATTCATAGTTTACAGGTGATGTGGTGTGTTGTGAGATAACAACATCATCAAATGAGTCTTAGTAGAGTAACAGAGTACAATGATGACTACTTAGTAGGCGTGTAGAGGTTATGATTTGAAAAATGAGTCATGTTGTAATATTCTAATTTAAACTCATATATTGGTTTTATATTAAATTAGGGTCTCATTTTTTTAAATCTTTATAGTTCGAACTTTGGTTACATATTTTAAATGTCAAGTAAATAGTTTAAAAAAATAGTCAATCACTTCGGTGATTTGGTGTAACACTTGATTTGTGAGATTAATTTGTTACAATGATGTTTTGTGGATGCTATGTATGTAGCTTGTTTTGTTAATATTATAATGGATGTATTAATTAAATGTTGAAATTGTGGGTTAAATTTACCTTAAGAAAAAACATAATAATTACAAAAATCTCATTGCATTAATTTTATAATTCTAATAAATTTGGAAAATTTGACATACACGACATGTTTGACCAATATACATAAGAAGAAGAAAAGGACATTTCAAAACTAATTATTTGAGCATGTATAAGCTTTTTTCCAAATGTAAAACCCCCTAATATTATGGAATCCTCAAAGAACTATGGTCAAATGTATGCACTACTAAAAAAATCAAACAAAAGGTTTGTGATGCAAATAGAATCAAGTATCAGTCCTGTGCCTCTTTCGACGTGATTGACTGGTAGAAGTATCTTAACTCATGTGTATAGTGGAGGTGGGAATTGATGCTGCCAATATTGATATGGCATTAAATGAAAACATACATATTTCTTAAGTAATAATATGAACATGATTTAGTATGTAGAGTGTCAAATCCCACAGTGAACTTACAATTAGAATTGTCAAACTCAATTATAAAAATTTATGAATAGATTAAGGCAATGAGGTTAAGAGTAATAACAAAGATACTGAAAATATGATAAAAATATTAAGGAATGTAGCTAATATCAACATAGAAAATGATTGATGGACCTAAAATAATGTTGCAAAACAATAGCATGCAATGTGATGATGTTGCAACAACATACTTGTGTATCAAGTATTATCCAACAAAGTATCCTTTTCAAAGTATTCATCAACAAATAGATTTATATCTCTACAACACAACCATATATTTTGCAATCAATGTTGTGACAATCAGATTCATAAATTTCTCTATGCTACTCATTTATTTCTCAATGACTGATGTTGTTCATGATGCAGTATGCAATCTGAGTATTTTCATCTCTAAAAACAACATAGGATTAAACACACACTATAGGAAACTTTCATTTATTAAAGTAGCCAATACTAAGCTCTAGCAACACAAATCAAGTCATTAACATAAAACTACATAAACATGCATTCATTAAATATATTAAAATAAATACAATTTTAACAACATTTCTAAATAAACATCCAACTAAACCAAATCATTTTTCTCCTTATCAAGCAAGAAAAAAAGGGAAAGATGAAACCTAATCATTCAGCTTCTACTTCTAATGATTGGGTTGCTCCACATCTATTTCTACACTCCTTGTAATACCCCAAAATTTTGTTTAAGACCAAAATGTAAATTTTGAAAGTTTGGTGGCTAAAGTAGAAAATTAGGAAATGTTTAGGGACCTAAGTGGTAACTTTCCTAAAAAGAATTTTTATTCCATAAATGGATAATTTACTCTTGAGAGTGGGGTTTTATTGAAATCAGATTCTTGATCTGGAAATTTTGTTAAAACTAGAGAGCTTTAAAGTCCGGTAAAAATTCAGTAAATCAGATCAAATAAAAATTTTGAGAAAATTTGAAGAATAATAAATTAAGCTTAGAAATATTATTTCCACATGTTAAAATGCTGTGAAATAATATGGAACATTGGATTTGAGAAATTTATTTTAATGTTCAATTTGGATCATTGGATAAAAATGGCAAGATTGAAATTTGGGAAAGATTGAATGGGCAAAGTTTTAAAGGTGAAATATTTTGTCTATCTTTGACTTTGGAAGATGATAAGGGTTATGTGTCTTGGTATTATGGTAAATATCAAGTTTCATTAATGGTAAAATGGACATTTCACATTAAATGAATTTTTAATTCATTTAAGCGCAAATTAAGGCCAATTTAACATGAAATAAAGGAAACATTTCATGAAAACTTAGTCATTTTCAACTCCATTTCATGCTCCCCATGACCAAGGTAAGAGAAATTGTATTTTTTTTATTTTTAAGTAATTTCCTTTGGATTTTGGATCATGTCGTGAAATAGAAAATTATTCTATTCAATAAACGCTATCATTTGGTAACATTATTGTTTGCTAATTTGATTTGTGTTTAAAGATCCCAAATTCTAGGGTTTATGTTCACATTAGGATTTATGGAATAGATGAAAGATTTTGATTTTGTTGAGGTTGTAGAATCATTTCCAAGCATGATTGATGATTAAAATCACTTGTACATGATCATATGAACATATGAAGTTTCGACCAAACTCTAATATTGGGAGAAAGATGTGTTTTGATGAAATTAAGTTAGGGTTTTGATTGTAGAGATTTTATAAGGTTGAATCGAAGTTGATTTCATGCTTGAATCGAATGAAAATAGAGTAAAATCATGAAAACCCTATTCTTGAACATACAAAGCATTCATCCTTGACTATAGAGGATGAGAAAATTTATGGAAAATTATGTGGGGGATGGAAATGATGTAGGAAGTATTCTACTAGCCTTAGAAAAATCAGAATCTTTCAATGAGTCAACTTTGAATGTTTTTATAAAAGCATGTTTTACCGTATTTTGAAATATTTTCATAAAGTTTATGAAAATGATTTTTACAAATGATTTTAACGAATGATTTTAGGGTATGAACTGCCCTAAAACGAATGGATGTGTTTCATACAAATTACTATTTATTGATGGTTTGGAATAAATGTTTAACACATAATTTAGATTTTAAAGCCTATTGTATGCACATGGAGAGTCATAGGTGCAATAATAACACCATAAATAAGGTTGTATTGTAGTAGTACTTTATGTATTGTAGCACTATGTATATAATTACCGTACTTGGTGTGAGATGGATATCTATTGATTTTTTTAGAAAATGCATTATTACATTATCGTAAGATTACTTTGTGTACTTGGAATAGTACTTTATGAACTATAGCACTTTGTGTGCAAGGATGGTAATCGTAAGGGATTACTATTCCAAAAAGGGGTTAGAATTATGTTATTGTGTACCTTGCATTCTCATCTTTCATACATTGGGTTGTGAATGAATATTTTGGAATATATTGGTTTATAAGTATGCTAGGCATACAAAATATTTTTTCAAGGTTGCCTCATCAGTACCTGTATGACATCTCTAGATGTTTACTTTTGATATTACTAGTTGCCATATATTAGTTATGTAATAATATTCTAGTATGTATTTGACATACGAGTTTTAGTATTATATTATATGTAAACTTAAACTACTGTTTGGTGGATTTTAAATGTTATTATATATGTGTGTGTGTGTGTGTATTTAAAGAACGTTTTATAAACTATTATTAAAAAATTTATTTAAAGAATCAAAATTTTACTAGTTTTCAAGTACGAAAATATTTTAAAAGTCAAGTGATATATGTGACTCGTGTATGGATACGTATAGGGAAATGAGTGTTAAAGTTATATTTTTATTCATTTTAGTCCCTAAATTATATATATTTTTTAAATTGCCCCATTTTTATTATTTTTATAATTAAGTCCAAACCCTATGAATTACATCATAAACTCTAAGCCCTATAAATTATACATAATCATAAATTCTAAACTCTATAAACTTTTGTTCAAAAACCCTATAAATTATATAGTAAACTACAAACCCTATAGCTATAACATATGGCTAAAAGCATATATGATTGTATATATAATTAGACGTTATTCATGAAAGGCATAGAATAGTTCACTCAAAATGACACAACCTAAAGTCTAGATGTACCCGATAAGACCCGACTAGAAGTTCACCCAACACTAATATTACTCGACCTGAATTTTATTCATCAATGACATGACTTGATCTGAACGAGACTCAACCCAAAGTCCATCTGAACATGAATTAGCCTAATATTTAACTTAGACCCAAACCATTTTGACCTAAATTGATATTAACCCGACCTATTCGACTTGAACTCGAACTAAGGCTGATTTGAAATCAACCTGATAATGATGTGAACCCCAAGTTGGCCCAAACCCGACCTCACTTGATTTGAACCATCGAATTGAATTGACATAACTCATACTCGATTTGACAAAACCTTACATGACCTAACCTAAAACTTATCAGATTATCTGATTTCATATAATTAATTATGGTGCACAATATTATTTAATCATATTTTAACCCTTATCTTTTTATTTATTCATATTTTATTAATTCATTTATTCAAGTTTCAAATCATAACATTTATAACTCTTCCTTTATTGTTTATCTTTTTACATGAATATGTTATTGATATTCTTAGGGTAAACTACTCGTATGACCACTCAACTATTACTCTATTTCACTTATAGCATCGATGTTTTGAGTTCATTAATCAAACTACCCAACAATTTAAATGCTTCAATCAAGCCACTAGCCATTATAAAATTAACAGCGTGTCTCACATGTATTTGCCTTAATTTTTTTTGCCATGTTGGAAATACATATGACCATTTCATAATGTCACATAAGAAAAAAAGTATGGTCTCTATCTCTTGTTATTTAAGTAAACCTAAAGCCCTTATTTTAAAAAATTTTTTATTTTAAAAAACTCTAAATATGCTACTAATAATAAAAGAAGAAGATAAGGCTAAAATCAGAAAATGGATGTAAGAAAATTGAATTTGGTGTGTTTTTATGGAGTTTGTATGAGATTTTTGGATTGTATGAGATTTTTGGGTTGTGGATATTATAGAATTAAGGATAGAATTTGCAACTTTTTTTGCTAGAATGATTCACTAGTAAATTGTGAATCAAAATTTATTATTATTGGTCTTATAAGAAGGACTATAGCCATGGAGTAAGAAAAAGGGAATTAAAAACTTCTTTATATTTTTTACTTCTTTTGTTGTGTTCTTTGTGGGAGTGATACTAGGAATTATCATCACTTAACTTGGTAAAGAGATTTATTGAATATTTAGGGTAATGTTTGAAGATTTAGGGTAATGTTATAGTATATGAGTTAACGATATTTTATGGTTTATAAGACTTTTGTTTAGGGTTGTAACGACCTAAATATTGAGATTACATTTGGTTGTTATCATGGGAATTAATTGAATTGATTCATTGTGGCATGGAGGTCCATTGGCTCAAATTTGAGTTCAATCATGTGAGGAATTAACCTTCTTGGAGATAAAAATGATATTTTTAATCTTGGTATAAAAATGACAGAGACATAGTGTGTAATTTACCCATTAAGGAAAAACATGAATGATTTTTGGGAGGATATTATGTTGATTCACGTGATTTTAGGGTTATGTCAGAGTCATTTTTATCTTCACTCCCAAAAGTTCTTTCTTCATTCTTTTTCCTTCATTTAAGTTTGAAGGCTAAAGAAAGTATTCATTTTCTTCATCTTCTTCTTCCATATACTCCAATGGTGTTTTTGATTTTCATGAATGTTTTAGGGAGGATTTAAGCTATGAGGGCTTCCTCTAACGTTTCCATCTGAATTTCCTATAGCCTTGGTGGTTTTTAGAAAGGTGCAACCCTTCTTTTGGTGCTAGAAACATATTGGATGGTTTGGATTTTGAGGAGAGTGGTGTAAACCCCCCCCAAAGAGCAAGTTGAAGGAAAGATACATTCTTGGGTAAGCGAGAGCTTTTTTGTGTTTCTTGGGAGCTCAAGTAACATACCTTTAACTCTTTTCTACTAATTTTATTTCATTTACATGAATTTTCTTACGTGTATAGGGTGGATAAACATGTTTGGCTTTTGGGTGGTTGAATATTGTTGTAGATGTTTTGATGTTAGATTGATGTAAAAATGATGTATGTTAACCCCTAATGACTTCTATGAGCTTTAACAATCAACTAGGCCTCAAAACCAATGATTAAGGTGTGTTTGGGGGGCATTTTTTTAAATGAAATAGTGTATTTTTTGGTTTGTGTATCAATACTAGATGAATTGATATCGATATTGTTCATATTTTGGATGAAATCTAGTTTTTCTAGACAATGGTATTGATACCAAATGAACATATATTGATATTGGTCCCTTGGTATCAATTCCAAAGGTTGTGCTATCGACATTGAGGCAATTTTCCACACATCAAAGGTAAATTCAATATAGGTACTAATAGGTTGATATCGATAATATAAGGGTTGTTATAGATACCAAAGCCTTGATATACATACTAGATGAACAAGTATCCATACTAGAGGCTTGATATTCATACCAGATAATTTGGTATTGATACTAGAAGCTTGGTATCCATAGTAGATGTACTGATATTCATATCATAGGCTTGGTATCCATACCACAAGAATTACTATCCATATCAAAGATTGGTTATCAATATTGAAGGTTGTTAAGTAGAGTTTGGGGTTATTACAAGTATTGATACATAAGAGGAATTATCAATAACCTATGTGCTAGTAATAATACTCATGTATAAGTAAATGTAACACCTGTTTCTCGTATACGTCCCATACACGAGTCACATATGTCACATGACTTTTAAAACATTTTCGTACTTGAAAACCAATAAAATTTTGTTTCTTCAAATAAACGATTTAATAATATAGTTTATAAAACATTCTTCAACTATTAATATATAAAATAACGTTTAAAAATCCATCAAACAGTCAAACGTAATATAATACTACAACCAAATACTAAGTGTCTTATCATAGCATCACAACATATCTAAGTACATGCCAGTTAGTAATATAAAAAAATATTTAGAGATGTCATATTGTTACAGATGAGGCAACCCTTGCACTCCTAACTCTGATTCATACAGTAAACCTATGCGTGAAAATCATCACACACTAAATATTCACTTAGTGAGGCATAATAACATAATTAAGGCATTTTTAAAACATGACTAAACCTTTACAATATCAAAATACAATTTATCGTATAAAATACATAAATGCAAAAAACCTGACTTGATAAGCTAAGTTTATGTAAAATAACCTGGGAAACAATATTTAGTATGCCCATCATACCTTTCAATCGATATATTCAAAAGTATTTATTCATAGTCCAATGTATGTCAAATGATAATGCAAGGTAGATGAGTTGCACATAAGTGCTAAACGAAAGTATATGTACTGTAGTAACAGTGATACTATACTAATATATCGAAATGGTAATTCACAAACTCATTGTGAATACCATGCATGTACATAGTGCCGAAAGTACACAAAGGTAATGATACGAAAATGCAATATATGCATTCAACAAAATCGATCGATAACCATCATACTCCAAGTATGTCAAAATACACCTATGACTCTCAATGCACATATAATAGGCCTTTAAATCAAATTCGCATATTAAACATTTATTCTAAAACATGGATAGTTGTTAAAACGATATAAAAGTTCATACATCTATTTTAGGACAGTTCATACCCTAAAATTTATTCGTAAAAATCATTTTCATAAACTTTATGAAAATATTTCAAAATACAGTAAAACATGCTTTTATAAAAATATTTGAGGTTAACTCATTACAAGTCGTCCTCATATCATATAATTACATAATAAATGCACTCACCTGGTATGCCTTACTATCGAAATCCAATTATTCTTGAACTTTTTCCTTGCCTTTCATTTTGCTATTATCATAAGTTCGATCATAATCTACACAAGCATCCATACAAAGCATATAAAAATGTAGAATACGTGTTAGTATTCTTACTAACATTTCATACTTAATAATAATACTCCAAAAGTACTATTATTTTCGAATTCTTCTAAAATTCATCTTAATTTTTCATATTAGGTTATAGTCATTAATTCTTCAATTCAAGGCCCAAATAAGCCCAATAATTTCGATCATTAAACTTTCATACCAAATACCTCAACAATGCCATATTTACCATTTAATCCACTAACTTTCTCAATGTTTACCATTTAGCACTCAAACTTTGTCAACTTTCCAAAATGGCTACACTTCACATTTTAACTTCAATTTCACTCCCTAAATAGAAATTCACAGCATATTACAATAATTATTGTATAATTATACAACAACCCATAATTTTTTCATAATTGTTGATTTGGTCTCTAAACTTTCATAAAATTACAGATTGGCCCAAAAAACTTTCTAAAACTTGTAGAACCTTTCTAATATCATTTCTAAGCCACATGAAATCTTTCACAATTTTTTCCCCATCATCTTCCTCAAGGTCGAATGGTTTATGTACCCAAGACTATGGTTTTCATGATTTTACTCGATTTTGATTCGATTTAAGCATGAAATCAACCTCGATTCAATCTTATAAAATCTCTACAATAAAATCCCTAATCAAATTTAATCATAACATAAACTTCCTCCAAGATTAGGGTTAGGCCAAAATTACTCATAGCTTATATAGGCATGTATAGTTTATTTTAATCATAAATCATGATTGGAATTGATTCTACATCCTCAAATACATCAAAATCTTCCATCAATTCCATAAACCATAATGTGAACATAAATCATATGATTTGGGATATTTGAACACAAACCAAATTAGCAAGCAATAATGTACCAAATGATAGCATTTTTCGAATAGAATAATTTTCTATTTCACGGCATGATCCAAAATACAAAGGAAATTGCTCAAGAATGAAAAATAAAATTTCTCTTACCTAGGTCATGGGGAGTACGAAATGGAGCTTAAAATGGCATAAGCTTCATGAAATTTTCATGTAATTTCATGTTAATTAAACCTTTATTTAAGCTTAAATAAATATAATATTCATTTAATGAGAAATGTCTATTTTGCCATTAATGAAACTTGATATTTACAATAATACCAAATCCACATAACCTTATCATCTTTCTAGAGTCAAAGATGAACAAATTATTTCACCCTTTTCCAATTTTACCAAGCAATTTTCCAAAAATTGCAATCTTGCCACTTTGATCCAAAAGTCCAAATTAAACATGGAAATAAATCATCAAATACAATTATCCATATTATTTTCCATCATTTTAATATGTGGAAATAATATTTTTTAAGCCTAATTTATCATCCTAAAATTTTTCCCTAAACTTCTATTCGATTTGATTTACCGATTTTATACTGGACTTTAACGCTTTCTAGTTTTCAACTTAAATTTTGGATCAAGAATTTGATTTCAATAAAACCCTACTCTCAAGAGTAAACTATCCATTTATGAAATAAAAATTATTTTTGGTAAAATTACCATTTAGGTCCCTAAATGTTTCCCAATTTTATACTTTTGTTACTAAACTTATATTTTGTTCAAAACCAAAATTTGGGGTATTATAATATCAATACCATCAGTCAGGTTTGCTTAGGTGGAATATGAGATGTCAAATAGACTCAAGAGTGAGAAGACTAATAGAGATTGTCATTGAGCATTTAGATTGAAAGTGGTAGGCTAAGGATGAGAACCCAATAATAGGTGATGAATAGAAATGTGAATGGTTATAAAAGTATAATCGAACATGTAGCTCTAAAGTGAGTGCCCGATTATCAATATTATTGAATAATGATACAAGACTCAAGTGAGAAGTCTAGAAATGTTGTGATTGATAAATAACGAGAAGAATAATGATACTCTAACAATAATGTTAATGAATAATAATGGGATGATTAATGATGTGTGATTAGATGTTTAGCTCTATAGTGAGGAATTGATAATAACGACTTTATAACAACATTGTGATGATGCATGACTTGTGTGACATTGATGTTTTAACCCTAATATATGTTCATGGCCAAACCTTTAGTTATGAAATAATGGAAGCATAAGACTCAAGCCATTATGTTGATAAAATGTTATGTATGATAATCATTAGAACCTTATGAGGTAAGACTCTATTGTACTTATTCCTTTCTTTGATACTCAGAAAACAAAGAGGACACTCGAGTTACTTGTCTATGATGGTTGTCTATTTGTATGATGAATTTATTAGATGAGTTATCTAGATATCTTAAGAGTCAAATTAAGACACTAATAGTTTGCCAGTCAAATGTTACGCTAACGATGGTGTGACCTAGACTTATTTGTATGCTCTAGAGGATTAGTCGAATGTACATTCTTGATATAGATGTGACCCAAGTCTCATTCAAGAGGTACTTGTTACGTGGGGCCACTAGATGTAAGTTCCCGAGGCATACGTGACCTAGGTCTCATTCAAAGTACCTATGTTAGCGGGCTAGATGGGTGTGATTCCTTTAATGTTATGTTGACCCTAAATAACTTCATGAAGCCTACTTGTGTGTTGTATATGAGTCTTTGATTCACATGTGGCCTATACCTCATCATCATTTTTTTTATATTATTGTGATATGGATTAGATAGATGGCGAGATAGTACTGGTGGCATTGGTAGCATTACTTCTCTAACTATACTCGTTGTCATACTTATATTATGAATGCATGTAATAAAAAGATTTATTGTGTGGTACTGATTTTGTAAGCTCAAAATTCATAATGTGTTTCCATTCATAGGTTATAGATTATGTGGTGTGTTATGGGATAATGATATTATCAAATGAGTCTCAGTAGAGTACCAAAGTACAATAATGACTACTTAGTGGGCATATAGTGGTTATGATTTGAAAAATGAGTCACGTTGTAATATTCTAATTTATACTCATAAATTCGTTTTATATTAAATTAAGGTCTTATTTTTATAAATCTTTGGAAGTTAAACTTTGGGTAAATATTTTAAATGTCAAGTAAATAGTTTCAAAAAAATAGTCAATCACTTCCGTGATTTTGTGTAACACTCGAATTTGTGAGATTAAGTTGTTACAATGATGTTGTGTGGATGCTATGTATGTAGCTTGTTTTGTTAATATTATAATGGATGTATTAATGAAATGTTACAATTGCGGGTTAAATTTTCCTTAAGAAAAAAAAACATAATAAGTACAAAAATCTTATTGCATTAATTCTATAATTCCAATAAATTTGGAAAATGTGACATACACCACATGTTTGACCAATATACATAAGATGAAGAAAAAGACATTTCCAAACCAATTATTTGAGCATGTATATGCTTTTTCCAAATGTAAAACCCCCTAACATTATGGACTACTCAAAAAACAATGGTCAAATGTATGCACTACTAAAAAAATAAAAAAAAAGGTGAAAACAAAAAATATTAGTCATGTGCCTCTTTCGAGGTGATTGAATGGTACAAGTATCTTAACTCATGTGTATAGTGGAGGTGGGAATCGATGCTGCCAATATTGATATGGCATTAAATGCAAACATACATATTTCTTAAGTAATAATATGAACATGATTTATTATGTCGAGTGTCAAATCCCACACTGAGCAATTGCTTACAATTAGAATTGTGAAGCTCAATTATAAAAATTTATGAATAGATTGAAGCGATGAGGTAACAGAGTAATAACAAAGATACTAAAAATATGATAAAAATATTAAATAATGTAACTAATATCAACATAGAAAATGATTTATGGACCTAATATAATGTTGCAAAACAATAGCATGCAATGTGATGATGTTGCAACAACAGACTTGTGTATCAAAATATTATCCAACAAAGGATCCTTTTCAAAGTATTCATCAACAAATAGATTTATATCTCTAAAACCCAACCATATATTTTGCAAACAATATTGTGACAATCAGATTCATAAATTTCTCTATGCTACTCATTGCTTTCTCAATGACTGAAGTTGTTTCATGTAGTATGCAATATGAGTGATTTTCATCTCTAAAAACAACATAGGATTAAACACACATGATAGGAAACTTTCATTTCTTAAAGTAGCCAATATTAAGTTCTAGCAACACAAATCAAGTCAATAACATAAAACTACATAAATATTCATTCATAAAATATATATTAAAATAAATTTAATTTTAACAACATCTCTAAATTAACATCCAACTAAACCAAATCATTTTTCTCCTCAAGCAAGACAAAAAGGAAAAGATGAAACCTAATCATTCAGTTGCTACTTCTAACGGCTGAGTTGCTCCACATCTATTTTTACACTCCTTGTAATACCCCAAATTTTGGTTAGGACCAAAATGTAAATTTTGAAAGTTTGATGGCTAAAGTAGAAAATTAGGGAATGTTTAGGGACCTAAGTGGTAATTTTCCTAAAAAGAATTTTTATTCCATAAATGGATAGTTTACTCTTGAGAGTGGGGTTTTATTGAAATCAGATTCTTGATCTGGAAATTTTGTTAAAAACTATAAATTGTTAAAGTCCGGTACAAATTCAGTAAATCGGATCGAATAAAAATTTTGAGAAAATTTGAAGGATGATAAATTAAGCTTAGAAATATTATTTCTACATGTTAAAATGATGGGAAATAATATGGAATGTTGGATTTAAGAAATTTATTTAAATGTTCAATTTGTATCGTTGGATAAAAAATGGCAAGATTGTAATTTGGGAAAGATTGCATGGGGAAAGTTGTAAAGGGTGAAATATTTTGTCCATATTTGACTCTGGAAGATGATAAGGGTTATGTGGCTTGGTATTATGGTAAATATCTAGTTTCATTAATGGTAAAATAGACATTTCACATTAAATGAATTTTTAATTCATTTAAGCGCAAATTAATGCCAATTTAACATGAAATGAAGTAAACATTTCATGAAAACTTAGCCATTTTCAGCTCCATTTCATGCTCCCCATGACCAAGGTAAGAGAAAATGTATTTTTTTTAAATTTTTAAGCAACTTCCTTTTGATTCTGGATCATGCCATGAAATAGAAAATTGTTTCATTCAAAAAACGCTATCATTTGGTAAACTTATTGTTTGCTAATTTGATTTGTGTTTAAAGATCACAAATTCTAGGGTTTATGTTCACATTAGGGTTTATGGAATATATGAAAGATTTTGATTTTGTTGAGGTTGTAGAATCATTTCCAAGCATGATTGATGATTAAAATCACTTGTGCATGATCATATGAACATATAAAGTTTCGGTCAAACTCTAATATTGGGAGAAAGATGTGTTTTGATGAAATTAATTTAGGGTTTTGATTGTAGAGATTTTATAAGGTTGAATCGAAGTTGATTTCATGCTTGAATCGAATCAAAATCGAGTAAAATCATGAAAACCCTAATCTTGACCACACAAAGCATTCAGCCTTGACTATCGAGGATAAGAAATTTTATGGAAAATTATTTGGGGCTGGAAATGATGTAGGAAGTATTCTATAAGCCTTAGAAAAATTTGGGGACCATTCTATATTTTTTGAAAAGTTGGGGGATCAAATCGATAATTTTAGAAAAGTTGTGGATTTTTGTTTAATTATTCAATAGTTGATGTACTATGCTGGAAATTAATGTTTTAGTGTTGAAATTGAAGTTAGGATGTGAAATTGGATTATTTTGGAAAGCTTGTAAAAGTTGAGGTTTAAATCAAAAATATGGAAAGTTTGGGAGCTTAAGTGAAAATGTTATGTGAAATTGGGAAAAAAGGTACTTGAGTGGTAAATTAGAAGTATTAAGGTCAATATTTATGTTGTGACATGGAAATTGTATAGAATAAACATCCAGAATTTTGTTAGGAATTTATTTTCCAAAGTATGCTTATGTTAGTAATATTCTAACAATTGGTTTGAATTTGTATGTGTTTGGTAATGATGTTCATTTATAGATTCAGTTCTTGAAATCAAGATCAAATATTATTAAATATATGGACAAGCTTAAGGATGAAATTGGGAATTCTAAGGAAGGTTGTAACCTAAGGACACCAAGTGAGTGCAAATTGAATTTGTACTTATGTTATCTAACAAACAAACAAACATTTACTTGCGATTAGCCAGTGACAGAGTTACTATTGTAAGGAATGACTCCTAAAATGTTATGTGATTTGTGATGCATGCATATATGTGCATTTGGTGAGCTAATGGAATTAGTGAACAAGTTGAAAATGCAAATTGGTGAAATCTGCTTCGAATTTATGTTCTGGACAGTAAGTTTAGAAATTCACTATAAATTCTAAAAAAATGATTAGATGATGGTTTTTATACCTTTGGATTAGTATATCATTTTAGTTTTGTTTAGAAAAAATGTAAACTAATTTTTAGGTATATAAAAAAGATATAAATTTTTAACCGATTATAGGTCAGAAAACGAGGTAGCAGATTATGCTCAAAACAAATTTTGTCGGTAAACTTTAAAAATTCACCATAAATTCCAAAAATTGAAATAGAAATAGTTCTTTATATGGATATATTTGTATTTGAGTTTAGTTTCCATTCCTACAAACGAAATAACTTTTAAATGTGTACATTAATACAGAATAATATTTCTTTAAAGGTAGTGCAAACTGGGAGGATATGAAATTATGACAAATTTTGGGATTTAACCAAATTAGACGCAAAGGATCAAGTTACAGATAAGTGAGGCTTATATTTTTTACTTACATATAAAGTCTTAAAGTGAGTGCAATGCATGCATAATATTATACATAGATGTTTATACATCATTGGGCAGGACTTGCATTAAGTCTACCTTAATTATATTGTCATAATATTTATGGAATTTATCATATAATTGATATATTCTAAATATGTCAAAGGTGAATATAGAATGTATTGTTCACTATTTATTTCACATGATGTTATCATGAATACATAAATTTTATTTCGGGTATGAGCTGGTCAAAGGTTAAATGGTATTGATATACCTTACCATGGATGGATCATATAAAAATAGACTATATGCCCAAGTATGTTATTGAGGGTCAGTGGTATTAATGGCATGCCATAGAGTCTAGCAGCTGTATATTAGGTAGAACTAGAGTGTCTAGCAAAGGCAGATAGTGCAGTCTTTAGAGTGTCTAGCGACGACACATATTACAAAACACTACGGTGTATAAGGTGGCCACGGCCTGACCTCAGAACTACGGTGCATTATTAGATGAGCAAGGCTGGACCTCAATACTATGATGTAATATTTGACTCTTATACTAGGGTCCTCATAAGGTTATACTTTGGGCTATGGTTTATTGGTTAATAAATGGTAAACATTCAAATAAGCTTACGAACTTATGGAATTAATGGCAAGTATATTGGTAAAAAAAACTTGATTTTTGGTTATATCATGTTAATATATGGTAACATGGTTGAAATACAGGTAAAGTGATCATATTGCATTGAATATGGTTATTCATTTAAATTTATGTGTTGCATTGCTTTAAATATTCATATCATTGCCTCACTAAGTGTGTACTAAATGTGTGATGATTTTCACGGTAGGAAAAAGGAGGAAAATGAGTAAGGAGCTAAGCTTGACATCAATAACCAAGGAAATATTTACAAGTAACAATGATGGCATGCTACTGTGTTCTAAAAGTTCTAGTTGGCATGTATACGAGAATGAAATGTGTTCAATTTCTTAATATAGTTAGTATTATATAAAATTAATAGTATGAATAAATATTATCATATTAAACAATGCCTATAAAAATAATTTGGGTTTTAAATCAAACATTTTATACAATCTTATTTATTTTATGAAATAGAACATAAATGTCTATAACTGCTTGAAACTGGTTTTGAATTGGTAACCAAAAATATTATATTATCTGAATAATTATTTTATAATAATTATTCAAGTTATGAAACTGGTGAGGTTTGAATGAAACCAAAATTTTACTCGGTTCAATTAAAGAAATGTTTTGAATTTTTGATGTGACATCTATAACTCTTATTGATTCGCGTATGTGGGTTATGTGGGTTATGGGTGTTAAACTCCTTGGTGGTGGAATTAGGCTACCATGGATGCTTGGTTGAAGAAATAAACAAATGTAGAAAGTGTGTGGAAGAAGAAGAGCATGTAAAGTGTTACATTCTAAAAGATTCCATAATCGCATGGAGACTCAACAGTTACTGTAGAATTTGCTCAGTGATCCAGTCCAACATCGGGTCACAAAAATGTCTACAACATCAATAATTTCACACCATCAGCGTACCAAAACATAAAAAAATATCTTAAAATGACCCAAAAGATAGAACTCACTCCCAATGTGCAAATTATGTAAAATATGATAAAATAAACCTAAAATAGTCCTAATGATACTAAATTTCAAGATCAATATAAGTGAAAAGGTCCTATATAATAACTCTTTCATAGAGTTATCACACCCCACAACCTCAGTGTTTGTTTTTCCTCAAGCAACTAAATGCATGAAATGCAACTAATCTAAATAATAATGATGAAGAATAATGCTACAAAACTAAGTCGACTTTTAATTTCCTTTTTTATCTCTTAGAATTCTTCCTTTCTACACAAAAGTGATAGAATTCAATGATCTCAAACTAGGAAATGTAATTTCAACTCATTAAAAATTGAATCCATAGAGTGCAGTAGTGTGCAAGCAATGTGTATAAAACGAATACTTAGTTAAATTAGAAAAAGTTGGTCATACTTACTTATTTCATTTCAATGTTGTAGCAAAACTCTTAAATCTAATGTTGGATCATGTATTAGACCTCTCTAGTTTATTCAATTTTTAAATTCCATTTACAATTGCTAAAGCCAGTTAGTGGTGTCTTTAGCAGTTTGTAGTGTCTAGAGACAATTTCAGGCACTTTTAGTATCCTTTTGTGATGTTGGAGCCAGTCTTGGGCATCTCTAGAATCCCATTTCAAAAAGTAAATGATTGTTACAATATTTACTAGAAATGTGAAATTTACAGAGTAAAAAAATTCTAAAGTTTATAAGTATTAAGATCATGCACATATTGTGTAAAAAGGTTTCTATAGATCCTAATCCTAACAAAAATTTAAAACATTCTTAGGTAATTTCACATTTCAAATCATTCATCATCGAGCATTTTTAAAATATTATTTAAAATGTAAATTTTGAGAGTTTAGTAGCCAAATGTAAACTTAGGAAACATTTTTTTAAAAGTTTTGTATTTTGCCCTTTAAATGAATATTTTACCCCCAATAATGATATTTTCATGGGTTTCAAAATTTTTATCAGAAATTTGTATTAAAAGTTAAAAAGCGTTAAAGTCAGGGAAAAATTTGAATAATCTGATCGAATCTGGTTTTTGAGATATTTTGAAAGATGATAGAGGAAGGTTAATAATATCATTTCCATGTCTTAATATAGAAGGATTGAACATGGACCATGGGTTTTAAATTGAATTTCCATGTTAAATCGGGATCGTTTGATGAAAAATGGCAATATTGCAATTTTGGAAAAGTACAAGGGAAAAATTATAAGTTATTAATGTATTGGTTTATTTTGACCGTTGAATGAGTATTTGTTTACATGTGATTCATAATTTACAAGAGACTTCAAAGGAAAAATGGTCATTTGGCATTAAATGAATTTTTAGTTCATTTTATCATTAAAAGATATCAACATTGCTTAGATTTTTATGATGGAAAATTCAAGGCATTTCTCCATCCTCCATGTTATATTTGTGAGCTTCTTTTAGTTAAGGAAAATAGTTTCTTTTCAATTTTCAAGCCAATTTATTTGGATTTTGGATGAAAGCATGAAATAAAAAATGTTCTACATGAAATTCTCTATCATTTTGTACCATTTGTTCATGCTTTCCTTTCTTGAAAACCTAAGTTCTTGAATTGGTTGGATGAAGGGGAGGTTAGATTTTGATGTTCTAAGATTGGATTGTAATGTAGTTTATGTTATAGAATTATTTCCATGCTTGAAAGATGAATGAAATCATTGGAACCAACATATACAAGTTTCGACCAAGCTAGGGTTTTGTTTGAAATTAGAGGTTTAAATTGAATTTGAAATAGAATTGATTGAATGATGTTTAAAGGTTGAATTCATGCTTGAATCAAGTTGGAAACCAACCAAAAGGAGACCCTTCATATTCAACCTAGGTGAAAAAATTGTAGAAAATATGGAAATTTTCCCAAATGTTATAAATGATGAATGAATGATTCTACATGCTTTATAATGTTGTTTGGACAAATTTGGAAGTTTGTAAAGGTTTGGGGACCAAATCATAAATAGTATAAAGTATGGGTTTAAAGTGTAAATTTATTAGAAAGTGATGTATAATATTTAAATGGATTGTTGACATTCTTGAATATGTAATTAAAAGTTTGACTTTGAATGTGAAATGACAAGGGACCATTTTGAATTAGAAACATTTAATGAATTCTAAAAAAATTAATTTTAGTGATTAAATTATGGAATTGGAAATGCTTATGTGATATATTCATTGAATTGGATAATTGCGAATTGAAATTGTATTTGGAAGTTTTAAGGTTTACATTGATGTTATGAGATGGAATTAATACCGAATAAATATCGAAAGAATTTTTAGGAATTTATTTCCTATTGTGAGCCTATGTTAATAAGGTACTAACATGTACTTTGAAATGTATATGTTTTGTAAATGATATTCGTATAGATTTTGATCGAAATGAGACCAAAGCAAGTTAAAAGCTAAGGAAAAAGTGCGAACGTGAGGCTTATATCGTTAAAAAAGTGTGCAAGCTAAGTATTTTAGGTGAGTGCATTCTTACTTTATTATTATATGTATGATAAGAGGAAGACTTATGATGAGTAAACCTTTAATGATTTGGAAAGAAAATTATTTGAATCGTATTATGATATATTTTTCATAATGTTTTATTAAATGGTATTTGAATGATTTTGGGTATGAACTGCCCAACATACTATTATATGATATTTTGACATATACATATCTATGGATAATTATGATAAATCAATGATATATGATTTTGATATAAAGCCCATTGTATATGCATTGAGAGTATTAGGTACAATTGGCATGCCATGAAGTGAAGTGTATTAGGTACAATTGGTATGCCATGAAGTGGAGTGATTCTATGGTACATATTTGTACATTTTACATGGCACTACATGTGCATTATATGTGGCACTATATGTGCATAATGGGTTTCATGATGTATAAATGTTGTGAAATGCCATATTTGATTATTGGTACAATGATGTTGTTTTTTACAGTACTTGTACATTTACGTGGCACCAATGGTGGAAATTATCTACGTGACACTTTTAGTTCAATTTATTTATGTGGCAGTTAAACTGCATATTGCGCACACTCGATGTGACTCACGTACCTTGCATTCTCAGTTATCATACATTGAACTATATTTTATATGAAAAGTTAAGTGTACATGTTTGAATTGTTCTTTGAAAGTAAATCTTTCATCGAATACTCTAATTGACATAAAATGCTTTATATATGAAAAATGATGTTTTAGAAGTTATTCGATGAGGAAAAGACTTTAACAAGTCCATTTTACATGTTTATACATTATTAGATGGTACTTACATTACTGTGATTCATACGATATTTTATATTTCTATATGCCTTACTTTATTTATTATAATGCCTAACTAAGTGTATACTTATCGTGTGATGATTTTCAAGCTTAGGAAAAAGAGATCTAGTGGAGTAAGGAGCTTAGCTTGGCATCACCCATCAAGGACTACTTACCGGTATCAATAATGACATCCTACTATTATTTTGAATTTCTATTAGGCATGTATAAATATAATAAGTGTTCGTAACATATTAAAATGGCTTAGAAATGCTCTGATATGTTTATGATGTTTAAATGGGTTGTAGTAAATTTATATAAGTAGAAAATTGTAAGTAATATATAATTATGAACATGTATTTTGGTTTTATATTTTGATAATGCTATATTTTATTATAATAAATATTAATTTTTATTTAGGCAGTTTTTAGACAATTTCACTTAGAATAGGATATAGTATAAAACTTCCATATTACTGCCTGAAATCGAATTTAATTTGAATGTTAAAATATTATATTTTGATCTTATGTGAATAAATATTTTTCTTGATTGATGTTAAATTTGATGATTTTAAAAGAAATAATTTTTTACCGATTTTTTAATAAGAAATGTTTTAAATGTTTGATGCGACATCTCCAACTCGTATTCGTTGACAAATATAAAAAAGGGGTGTTACAGAAACTTTCTTAACATGGCAGCATCATACATGCAACATTATATATACAACATCCTAAATGCACTAAAAATATGAACAACAATGCAAACACAAACAAACAAATGCATCACATGCCACTATGCACAACACGATGCAATATAAACATGAAACAATAATAACAACACACCCTTAAACCTAAGAGTTGCATTATTGTCGTGTATGTAATAATAGAACATAAAAACAAAATCAAGTGAAACAAGGGGGAAAAAACAACACTCCCCTAGAGAGTCTTCCTCGGGCGAACAGAACTTGGGTGGGTCTTCTTGGATGTTTACCTTCTCCTTTATCTTCCTCTTCTTGCTAGCAGGTGATGCTATGGTAGTGTCCATAGTAGCAGCAGAGGCTGGATTAAACGATGCTATAGCAGCAACTTCGTTATATGGATTGGGGGTAAGTAGTTGCATTTGCCCAACACCCTTTCAGTGTCTCCTAGTGGCGCAGCAAGATCCTCCTCAACTAATCCTCCCCTGAATCTTTTCACAATACTTTTGACAACATCCTTGGTAATGTTGGCATCAATGAGATCCTTTTATTCCTTTGCAATTGCATCCCTAGTAGCATTGTTATCGTTTAGATTAAATGATTGTTGTGCCTGCTTGTCATGGCTTTGTTCCTCCTTGTCTTTATCCGTAATATTATCATATTTCTCATCGATAGTAGTTTTTCCCTCGATCTTTTCATCCTCATCAACAACAATCATGTCAGTAGTGTCTTTCTCATCCATTTATGATGCTTCAGTACTGTTGGAAGAATTGTTGGCATCATCACTCACGACTATATGGGCTAAGTCCTCGTATTGCATATTTATATTTTTTTCATTTTCTATTTACTTTCTCCTTGGATGCACGACAAATGGTCAAAAGAACCATGTTGATGTCGTTTGCCTTAAGACCTATTGAGATATGAAGTATTGCAGCCGTGGCCAAAGCATTAATTGTCGCCACAACATATGTTAAGAAGCATGTGAGCACAATCATTTAAAAAAAATTGATTATTATAGAATACCTGACGGTATGTTGAGTTGTCCATATTCTAGAAAGAATATGGATGATCACACTATTTGTGTGAAGGGACAACTGGACATTTTGGAGTCCTATATAAGGAAGAGGTTTATACCCAAGATAGAGAGCTTTTACCACCTTCCTCCTTCCTCCTTCCTTACCCAATCATGAGTCCCAATTGTCGTTCCATTAGCACCTGAGTCATGGCCATGGCGTGCTAGGAACCACCCCCAAAGCACCTCTAAGGATCGCCTGAACTGCCACAAACTGCGAAAGTAGTTGTGGAGCATTGACTGAACTAGCCAGGAGCACCACTAAATAGTTACATAGGGATATGGGCTTTTTTAGGTGTTTGTATTTGAACTCTCTTTATTTTAGATATTTTGATTACTAAGTGTTTTTATTTTTTGTTGGGCGAAAGTTAACCACAAATACGCTTTAACTTTTGCATTATGTAACTCTTCTTTTATTTGCTCTATATCTATTGAATCTAAGAAATGATTCTTGAGGAATTAACGTTGCTAATAGCTTAGAGCACATTCATGCTAGCAGAAGTCACTTTAGTCACAACATAAGTTGGGCAGGATTGTGGACGCATAACGTGTAGTGCATAGCCCAGAAAGGAATGATGCTTAAGTAGTGAGCTTCGATAGATGCAAGTTGTAACACCCATTTCTCGTATACGTTTCCGTATACAAGTCACAGATATCACATGATTTTTAAAGCAATTTTAGTACTTGAAAACCAATAAAATTTTGTTTCTTTAGATAAAACAATTTTATAATATAGTTTATAAAACATTCTTCAAATATATATATATATATATATATTAAGCACATCCATTAAAATTAATAATACTGCTCATATTATCCATATTTAAAATAATATAAAACGATTCAGATGATCCATTACAATCCATTTTCCAAAATAGTTAAGCAGAGCTAATAGGACATTCATAAGTACATGCCACTAAACTAAGTAAAAATTTCATCATAGGATGTCTTATTGATATTGTAGATATATTCCTTGGTGCTTGAAGTTGCTCTGTACTATTTACTTCTAATCCTGGCTTTTACCTACACGTGAAAATCATCACATGCTAAGTATATACTTAGTGAGGCATAATAATAATACAAATGAGGTGTAACCAAAATATAAGTATAACATAAAATATCAAATACAAATTAAATCGTATAAATCATAATAATACATAAAACTGGCTTAGTAAACCAAGTTTCTTTCACATAACCTGCAAAACAATATTTAGTATACTCAACACACCTATCAATCAGTATTTTTCTAATTTATCCTTTTATTTGCCCAATGTATGTTGAATGAGAATGCAAGGTACATGTGTTGCACCTAAGTGCCGAAATGGTAATTCATAAACTCATTATGAATTCCATTGATGCACAAATAGTGCCGAAAGTAAATATAGTACTGATACGAAAATGCAATATATGCATTAAACAAAATCGATCGATAACCATCATACACAAAGTATGTCGAGTGTCGAAATGGTAATTCACAAACTCATTATTAATTCCATGGATGCACATATAGTGCCGAAAGTACATATAGTACTGATACGAAAATGCAACATATGCATTAAACAAAATCGATCGATAACCATCATATACAAAGTATGTTGAAATGCACCTATGACTCTCAATGCACATACAATGGGCATTTAAGTCAAATTCGCAGATTAAGCATTTATTTATGAAACATCGATAACTGTTAAAAAATATAAAAGTTCATCCATTTATTTTAGAGCAGTTCATACTCTAAAATTATTTGTAAACTCATTTCCATGAACTTTGTGAAAATATTTCAAAATACTATAAAACATACTTTTATCAAAACATTCGAGGTTGGCTCATCGCAAGTCATCCTCAAATCATATAAGTACATAACATATGCACTCACCTGGTATGCCTCAGTATTATGCCTTACTGATGAAGTCCAACTATTCTTGAACTTTTCCTTGCCTTTTTAGTTTGTTTGTATCACAAATTTGATCACGAACTACACAAGCATCCATAATCATATATACAAATATAAAATACAATGTTAGTATCCTCACTAACATTTATACAAAATATTAATACTTAAAAATACCATTATTTCTGAATTCATTTAAAATTCATCTTAACTTAAAATTTCAAACTGAATAGTATCGGTACCCCTCCTACAGTATTGATGCTTATATTCTATGGTATCGATACCCAATTCAGTATTCGATTCCATTTTTCCATTCTGGAAATCCATTTTTCAATTACAATATCGATACCTTCCTCTTGGTATCGATACCTCCACATCAGTATCGAAACTAATTTAATCAGTATCGATATTGATCATTGTGTTCATCCTCTTTCCTCCAATTTAACCTTATAGTATCGGTATTGTTCTTCCAGTACCGAGACCCTTACCCAGATTTTACGTATTTTACTTCTATTTTTACCCAAATTTCCCTTAATCTCTTACTCTTATCTCCAACCATACCATTAAACTCATCATCACTTAACCCAACTAACTTACATCCATAAATCTCCTTACTCAAAACTAAAAATCACATAAATCTCCTTATAACATCCAAAATATCCAAAGAACACTCAAAATTAAAAAGCACACCAAATTTTCAAACATGTTTTTAATCACTTATTAGGCTCCAAATCTCTTATTTACATCTTTGACAAGTCAATTATGCTTATAAACTCCAATTTCTGACAAAATTTCATCAAATCACTTAAAAATTCATTTTATTAAATCAATAATCTCTTAGTTTTATTCACCTTAAGCTTCTATATCACTTGAGGCTTCAAAACCAACCCAAATATTTAAAGGAAAATCCAACTTGAAGAAATTTTACCTTTACTATGGAGTTACGAGAAAGAGAAGAAGAAGAAGAGTAGAAAACCCAAAGTTTCAGCCATATCCTTTTTCCCCTATTCAACACTTAATAAATATCTCTAAAAGAAATGAATATTAAATTTATTTCCTTCTAAAAGACCATAATATCCCTCCAATCTTCCATCCTTAATAAATAGTCTTAAGCACAATTTCCTAAATTAGTCCTTGTACTTTTCAATTTATTCAAATTAAATCACCAAATTTTAAATCCTTACATTATAGTTACTGACCCGATGTTTGAGATATTACAATTTTCCCCCTTAAGAAAAATTCGTCCTCAATTTTAAAACTTTATGCTTTTACCAAAACACTTTAACTTGAGGAATCTGGTTATGTAGTTTCTTGATTTCTTGAGCCAAGATTTGTATTGGTTCTTCTTCATAAGTCCAATCTGGTCGAATCTCTATTTCCTCCGATGTAATAACATGCGATGGATCTGATCGGTACTTCCTAAGCAATGACACAAGAAAAACATTATGGGTTTTGTCCAATTTGGGAGGCAAAGCTAAATGATAAGTTACTGGTCCGACCCTTTTTAAAATCTCTTAAGGTCCAATAAATCTCAGACTCAGTTTTTCCTTTGCTCATAAACCGCAATACTTTCTTCCAAGGTGATACTTTCAGAAAAACTTTATCACTTTCTTGAAATTCAATCTCCTTTCACATCAAGTCTGCATAAGACTTCTGTCGATCATATGTCATCTCAAAGTTGTCTTGAATTATTTTCATTTTATCCTTAACCTCTTTCAATAAATCAGTGCAAACCATATTCCGATCTTTTAACTCAAATAAATTTAATAGTGTTCGGCATTTTCTCCCATATAAAGCTTATATGGAGCCATCTGGATGTTCAAATGATAACTGTTTTCGTAGGCAATTTCTGCTAAAGGAAAATATTTTCCAATATATGAATAGTACGCTCCGACTGACCATCCGTCTGCGGATGAAAGGCCATATTGAAATTCAATTGAGTACCCAAAGCTTTTTGCAAGAAATTTCAAAATCTTGAAGTGAATCTTGGATCTCTATTGGATATGATCGATACTGGCACTCCATGCAGCCGAACTATCTCTTATATGTAAACTCATCATATTTTTCCATCGAATAATATGTTCGTACCAAAATGATGTGAGCTATCTTGGTAAATCTATCAACAATCACCCATATCGAGTCTTTCTTGCTAGGTGTCAAAGGTAGTCTTGTAACAAAGTCCACAGTGACTCGTTCCCCTTTCCATTCATGAATCTAGATCGGTTGTAACAATCCGGAGGATACTTGATGTTTAGCTTTCTTCTATTGATACGTCAAGCACTTTGTCACAATTTTTGTGATGGTTATTTTCAAACCATGCCACCAAACCGACTCTTTAAATCTTAGTACATCTTGTTTCCACCTGAATGAATAGTCAACGGACTTAATTCCCCAAAAAAATATCTTTCTTTAGATCTTCATCTTCGGGAATACAAAGTCTCCCACAATAGTACAAACATCCCTCAGACTTGACCACAAAAATCCTTAATCTCGTCATTTTCTACTTGTGCAATTTTTACCAAAAAAATTTCGTCTTTTCTTTGAAATTATATTATCTGATCTAAAAACATCGGTTTTATCTTTAATTCAAACAATGCCATTTTTCTTTCAACACTTATCGCACATCCACAGCTCGCAAATCTGCAAAAGTTTCCGACTAAGTGCATCTGCAACAACATTTGCCTTCCCTGTATGATAATCAATGATCATGTTATAATCCTTTAAAAGCTCTATCCATCTCTTATGTCTCAGGTTCAGCTCTTTTTGAGTCAACAAGTACTTTAGGCTTTTGTGATTTGTATAAATATAGCACCGCTCACCATACATATAATGGCGTCAATTTTTTAAAGCAAACTCGACTGCTACCAACTCTAAATCATGCATAGGGTAATTCCTCTTGTGAGTCTTTAACTTTATCGAGGCATATGCCACAACTTTAGCTTTTTTCATAAGCACACATCTCAAGCCGTTATGAGATGAATCACTAAAAAACCACATAATCTTTACCCAACTCAAGTTGTACAAGCACTGGTGCCTCTATTAAAAATACTCTTTAGTATTTCAAAACTCTCTTGGAACTTTTCCGTCCAAACAAAAGGCACATATTTCCTTAAAAACGTGGTTAGTAGTGAAGCTAACATCAAAAAGTTCTTCACAAACCTTTGATAGTAACTAGCAAGCCCCTAGAAACTCCAAACTTCAAAAACATTCTTAGGGGGTTTCCAATATACTATAGCATGAATTTTCTTGGTATCTACTCTTATACCTTATACTGAGACAACATGTCCAAGGAAAGCAACCTCTACTAACCAGAATTCACAGTTAAACAGTTTAACATACAACTTTTCTAAAAATATTCTGATAAACAATACGAAGATGAAAATCATGCTCCTTTCTCGACTTTGAATGCACCAAAATATCATCAATAAATACCATCACAAATTGATCCACATAAGATTGGAATATTTGGTTCATCGAATCCATAAATGTTGCAAGGGCATTATTTAAATCGAATGACATCACCACAACTTGTAGTGTCCATACCCAGTCCGAAAAGCTGTCTTTGGAATATCCTCCTCTTAATCATCAATTGGTGGTATCCTGATCGAAGGTCTATCTTAGAGAACATTTTTGTGCCTTTATGTTGATCAAACATATCATCAATCCTCAGAAGAAGATACTTGTTCTTTTATTGCTACCTTATTTCATTGTCAATAATCTATACATAACTACATAGATTCATCTTTCTTTTCGCCAATAACACAAATACTCCCCAAGGTGAAACACTTAATCTGATGAAACCTTGATCAATCAACTCTTGTAATTGAGCCTCTAGTTCTCTTATCTCGATCAAATCCATTCGCTACAAACCCATAGAAACATGCTCAATACCCTGATAACCATCAATCTTGAATTTCACCTCTCGGTCTGGAGGTAACTCAAGTAATTCATCTGAAAAGACATCTATAAATTCCCTAGTTGTGGGAATATCATACAATTATACTTTATATACTTAAGTATCTATCACATTAACCAGAAAAACTATACATCTTTCTGACATCATTTCCTTCGCAATCATTGTTGATATCACCTTGGGCGATGATTTTTCTTTTTCTATAATAACTAAAATTTCCAAATCCTCTGTATCTTTCTGAAATAATTGCTTCTTGAGACAAACAACCCATACCCAATATGATCTTAAACTCGTCAAATGATAATTCCATCAGATTCACCGGGAACATAGCCCCTTGAATATTTATCGAATATTTACTACATGTCCAACTCACACTTACACCATGACCCATAGGGTCTACCGCTATCATCTCACTCGAGATCAAGTTGAATAGAATACCCTTATTTTTAAAAAAATGTATTTCCTTCTTGAGGTAATCCGTGTAACTTTTTTTGATCCATTGAAAATATTCTCGAGCAGTTGAAACATTTTTCATCTCAACTATGAAATTCTAAATATCCACATCATTTAATAAGAAGACTTGACAACTTTGTAGCAATAACTTCATAGCAGTTAATACTAAAATCACAATAGTAAACAAATTTACTCTTTTTCCTATCGTTTCGAACTTGACACTTTTCAAGTTCTCGAGAATCAATCTCAATCTATGCAATAATTCATTGTAGCATGGAATAGGTAGACAATCCATTTTCACAAATTTACCTTCAAAAGGTAACTCTATCAAATCTCTAAAACTTAACATCTACTCTTATACAAACTCATAATCATTTGATTCACTAATAACTCAGATTTCTTTAAACTTTTTGCCGGCAACATATTTACCGCTCACTCATTTCCTCTTACTCAACTCAACAATGCTATAAACCATTTAATGCTTAACTTAAATATTTCTCAATTATTTAAGCCTACCTGAAGAAACCTCAGAGTCATCACTAGATTTAGAAATCTCCTCTAGATCCTCATCCGATTCAACTTCTCTTATAAACCGTTCAAACTTTTTAACAGATTCCTCAAATGCAGAAACTTTGTTAAACGTTAGGGTATTTCTTCCACATAATAGAGGAAAATACCTAGCATTTTCTACCCTTCTAAGGCGTGATACTGAAGTCATGTCAGATTCTTTTGGGTCGATTTCAATCTCGACCTTCTTTTCAACATTATCAACTTTCTTACCTATGTCTTTAGTTTCTGACATCTAAACATAATCAAAATCATCCTACATTAATAAAGAGTAACTTTACTCCCTAATAAGCGTCATCACATGATATATACAACTATCAGTAAACTTTTGACATCCTAGTGGCATGTATACATTCTTAATAAAATTACTACTCTTTTCATTCTTAATAAATGTAACACTCATTTCCCGTATACGCTTCTGTACACAAGTTACAGAAGCCACATGATTTTTAAAACAGTTTTAGTACTTGAAAACCAGTAAAATTTTGTTTCTTTAAATAAAACAAATTTATAGTATAGTTTATAAAACATTCTTCTAATACATATATATATATATATATTAAACACGTCCATTCAAATTAATAACAATGGTTCATATTATCCATATTTAAAATAATATAAAACGATTCAGTTGATCCATTACAAACCATTTTCCAAAATAATTAACAGAGCTAATAAGACATTCATAAGTACATGCCACTAAACTAAGTCAAAATTTTATCATAGGATGTCTTATTGATATTGTAGATATATTCCTTGATGCTTGGAGTTGCTTTGTACTCTTTACTTCTAATCCTGGCTTTTACCTACACGTTAAAATCATCACATGCTAAGTATATACTTAGCAAGGCATAATAATAAAACAAATGAGGTGTAACCAAAATATAAGTATAGCATAAAATATCAAATAGGAATTAAATCGTATAAATCATAATAATACATCAAACTGGCTTGGTAAACCAAGTTTCTTTCACATAACCTGCGAAATAATATTTAGTATGCCCAACATACCTATCAATCAGTATTTTTCCAATTTATCCTTTTATTTACCCAATGTATCTTGAATGAGAATGCAATGTACATGTGTTGCACCTAAGTGCCAAAATGGTAATTCACAAACTCATTATGAATTAAATGGATGCACACATAGTGTCGAAAGTACATATAGTACTTATACGAAATTACAACATATACAATAAACAGAATCGATCGATAACCATCATACACAAAGTATGTAGAGAATCGAAATAGTAATTCATAAACTCATTATGAATTCCATGGATGCACAAATAGTGTCGAAAGTACATATAGTACTGATACGAAAATGCAACATATGCATTAAACAAAATCGATCGATAACCATTATACACAAAATATGTCGAGTGTCGAAATGGTAATTCACAAACTCATTATTAATTCCATGGATGCACACATAGTGTCGAAAGTACATATAGTATTGATACAAAAATGCAACATATGCATTAGACAAAATCGATCGATAACCATCATATACAAAGTATGTCGAAATGCACCTATGACTCTCAATGCACATACAATGGGCCTTTAAGTCAAATTCACAGATTAAGCATTTATTTCTAAAACATCGATAACTGTTAAAAAATATAAAAGTTCATCCATTTATTTTAGAGCAGTTCATACTCTAAAATTATTCGTAAACTCATTTCCATGAACTTTATGAAAATATTTCAAAATACTATAAATCATACGTTTATCAAAACATTTGAGGTTGACTCGTTGCAAATCATCCTCATATCATATAAGTACATAATATATGAACTCACCTGGTATGCCTCAATATTATGCCTTGCTGACGAAGTCCAACTATTCTTGAACTTTTTCCTTGCCTTTTTTATTTGTTTGTATCACAAATTTGATCACGAACTACACAAGTATCCATAATAATATATACAAATATAAAATACAATGTTAGTATCCTTACCAACATTTATACAAAATATTAATACTAAAAAATACCATTATTTCTGAATTCTTTTAAAATTCATCTTAACTTAAAATTTCAGACTAAATAGTATTGGTACCCTCCTACAGTATCGATACTTCTCTTCTATGGTACCGATAGACAATTCAGTATCGATACCATTTTTACATTATGGAAATCTATTTTTCAATTATAGTATTAATACATTTCTCTTGGTATCGATACCTCCACATCAATATCGATACTACTTTAATCAGTATCGATACTGATCATCGTGTTCATCATCTTTCTTCCAATTTAACCTTATAGTATCGATATTGTTCTTCTAATACCGATACCCTTTCCCATATTATACGTATTTTACTTCGATTTTTACCTAAATTTCCCTTAATCTCTTACTCTTATCTCCAACCATATCATTAAACTCATCATCACTTAACCCATCATCACTTAACCCAACTAATTTATATCCATAAATCTCCTTATAACATCCAAAATATCCAAAGAACACTCAAAATTAAAAAGCACACCAAATTTTCAAACATGTTTTTAATCACTTCTAAGGCTCAAAATCTCTTATTTACATCTTTGACAGGTCAATTATGCTTTTAAACTCTAATTTTTGACTAAATTTCATCAAATCACTTAAAATCCCATTTTATTAAATCACTAATAAATCACTAATCTCTTAGTTTTATTCACTCTTAGCTTTCCTTAAGCTTTTATATCACTTAAGGCTTCAAAACCAACCCAAATATTTAAACGAAAAACCAACTTGAAGAAATTTTACCTTTGCTATGGAGTTACAAGGAAGAGAAGAAGAAGAAGAGTAGAAAACCCAAAGTTTCAGCCTTATCCTTTTTCCCATATTCAACACTTAATAAATATCTCTAAAAGAAATGAATGTTAAATTCATTTCCTTCTAAAAGACCATAATATCCCTCCAATCTTTCATCCTTAATAAATAGTCTTAACCACAATTTCCTAAATCAATCATTGTACTTTTCATTTATTTCAAATTAATCACTAAATTTTAAATCCTTACATTATAATCACTGACCCGATGTTTAGGTTATTACAAAAGTAGTTTTTATGCTTGTTTTTTATGTGCCTCATATCTTTATGATAAAAATAAATTTTCTAGTTTATTGTGTGCCTCATATCCATTGATACTTTATTCTTTTTTTTTTCTTTTTGCTTATTTCACTATCTTCGCATTAGTCACAATCACAACCAACTCGTACAAATATCAATCTTTCCTTTTCTTTCCATAGAGTTAGATCTAAAAACAATAAAATACTATTAGCTTCGTTCCCTATGGGTTTGACATTCTTAGCCAAAAGGTTATCTCTATTCTGCAATCAGCTGGTGCATTTGCACCTATTGCGAGCACATATCCGCCGATCAAGTCTTGGCTTCATTGTCAGATAACGTATTGTTAATGTTTATTATTTTATTTATTTTACTCTTTGTTTAGAGTTATTTTAAATCTAACACATTTTCCTTTTTTTTATTTTATCGTAGCTATAACATTTACAGTTACAGTGTATGATCAGGAATAACCTTGATGATTTGCTAGATTTTGATCCTGAACGTGAAAGAACTTTAACTAGTGAAGGAAAGAACAAGCTCAAGCTCATTGAGAGATGGCTCAGAGACTGGATCGTAATTGTTTTATTCAAGTTATAGATAACCTGCAACCTAGGGTGGTACGACCGAACATCTAATTAGGCAGCTTCAAACTTAAACCAATCATGTTTTAGATGCTCAACTCAAATGGACGATACATTGGTCTACCACATGAGGATGCCAGGGAACAAATTTATTCGTTCCTTCTTATTTTTGTTTAAATTTCACAATATAGTGTTCTTGATGATGCCCTAAAAATGCAATTATTTCCGTGTTCTTTACAGGGTAGAGCGAGGACATAGTTCCAAGGCCTATCAATTGGATCTATCACATCATGAAACGAGTTGGCCAAATAGTTTGTGCTCAAGTTAAACTCGCCCACAATGAATGCCAAACTTTAGAACAACACCACATCCTTTAACAATTTAATGATGAGAACTTCTACGCTACATGGGAACGTTTTAAGGCTTTGTTGCATAGATTCGCTACACACGATCTTCAACAAGAAACCCAAATTGATATCTTTTACAATAGGTTAAATACATAAACGGGGAACATTGTGGATGCATCTTCCAATAGTCCACTATTGGATTGCACTTATAATGACGTTGTTGTTATACTGAAGTGTCTATCTCATAATGACTACCAATACCTTGTCCTAGGGCAATCACAATTAAAAGTACTCCAGGTGTTTTTGAGCTGGACACTTTCTCAGCTCTTGTGCTCAGATCTCTATATTTACAAATCTTATCAAGAATATGCATGAAACTTTTGAGATAGCACCTATTCAGACAACTAAGCAAATTGATTCTCTTGTTTTTAGTTACGAAATATGCGATAACCATAGTTGTGAGGATTATCCCCAACATGTGGAGAATGCTTGCTTTGTCAACAACTTGAGAGGAAATTCTTCTAGTAACTACTTTGGGAACCAACCTATCAACTGTAATTACTCTGATTAGTAAAATCAAACCAATGTCTAGCGATATCGCAGTAATTTACTCATCAATCCTACAATCAGTGACCAATGCAATCACAATTGACCTATCAAAGCTAATATCGGCAATGAATGCAAGCATAGTCTCATCAATTCCAACATTATGATGCATCCATGTCTAGTCAATCTAATTAATCATAACCCTCAAGTTCAAATCCTTATGCCTCATTGGAATAATGAGAGATCACAACACTCAGACTGAGGCAACCATTTAAGAAAATTCATCTTCTATTCGTCCCTTAGAGAACCAATTTGGTTAACTTGCTTCCTTTTTGAATAACAAACCACGGGGTACTTTCCCAGTGATACTCAAAAGCCCAAGGCTACGGACCAATGTAATGTAGTCAAATCGAGAAGTGGCAAGCATGTTGGAACAACTGAGCCACCGAGTGATCCTAAGCTTGAAGTAACCAATGATGATTAACCAAGAAATGATATCGAGGAAGTGAGTAAGGAGGTTGAAGTTCCAAAAGAATCGCCACAAATTATCATATCAATGCCCAACATAGTCAAAACCCCAATTTCATCACATAGATTATCGATGCCTTCCAATTCTACTATCAATTTTTTTTCCTTAAGGTTTTATTAATGAAGAACATTATGAAGAATGCTGATGGTTCCATTCTCTTTTGAAGAAACTTCAACTGCAAATACCCAATGGTTTGATCAACAAGCACTCCAGCTTCATAGAAAGAAAAAGAGAAGGTGCATGATTTGATGGATGCTGAAAAGAAAGGTAGAGGTCTCAGCCAACCAAATCGCTGGGGTGAACTTGATGAAATCAAGAAGATGTTGCAAAGAATAGAGAGTCGAAAAACTAAGTTCCATCTCTATACTAAGAAGAGAGACAAGGCACTTGTCGACCGATGAAATCTTTTAACCCAACCATCACACTCATATTCCTTCTTTATTAATACATCATTTGTTATGGATTACTCTTTGACTCTAATTTATGATTTTCAATCTCCTCTAAATTTTCCTATGCAGCCACCTCAGAGTTACTCATCCCCTATCAAGATTCCTGGTTATGTTGTTCCTCAACGACATACAACTTTCACTTTTTGCACTGACAGAGAAACGATTGCTTCCTATTCTGACATCCTTATTGAATCAGCAATTCGTGCAGCTTAAGGAAGACCAGTGGAGCACACAAAAACAAGTTTCACATCTTTAATGTCCATTTCTAAGGATACGAAAAAGGACAATATAGTGTCAACTGTTAAGGGAGATGTTGTGCCAACAGTAATTCTGGAGGAATAGGTTACTGAACCTATTAATGTTGAGGTTCACACCACACCTAATTCCAATCACAGCATCTTTTGGCACAAATGATGATCCCATGGAGTTTGGCGATCAACATAAGATTCAGGTAAACCAAAGCATGGTGTCGCAGTCTTTGGATATGGTTATTTATCAAAGCTCATTGGAAAAAAATAAACTTGTGGATAAGGTGACCACATCTAATTCAAGCATAATGTACTAGGTTGTTGAGTTAACAATGCCCATTTGATATAATCCCATTCATGCACCTACTCCTCTTTTTAACATCTTATTCATGGACGAAGACTAAGGGAGTTCTCTTAATATTTTCATTCTTTTACTCTTTACATTTTATATTAAGCATTGAAATGTCGTCTAGCTCAGTTGGTAGAGCGCAAGGCTCTTAACCTTGTGGTCGTGGGATCGAGTGCCACTGAGGGCAATTTATAACGGTGGTCTTCCACGGAAGTTGCTCTCAACCTGGTATTGGGGGCAGCCTACTACCCTATCTCTCCCTTACCCCTTACCCCATTATATATGGGAATAGGGACAGCTAAATAATTTTATACTAAGCATTAATTTAATATATTATGATCATATCTTTATTTATTGTTATGCCTTATTAACATATGTTATGCATTCTATGTCAGGTTGTTAATTATGCATGAACAGCCTCATACTATGCATGATCATTGAATATAAAGCATGATAATAGCCCTACATTCATATACGTAGTTTATAATATGCATATGTTATTAATTAGATTCATTCTTAGCTCAATCTATATTATTTCTATGAGTTTGAATCATTCCTTAGCTTATACTATGTTTATGATAGCTCATGCATTCATCCTTAGCTCATCTTAGCTCATTTGCATGGTTAACATAGGCAGAAGTAGCCATTTGGATTGACTCTAGCTCACAAATCTCTCATTTGTATGTTTTCTTTGTTTCTATAGGTACACACATTGGTAAGGCACCACATGGAAACTTGGCAAAGCTAAACAAAAAGTATGATAGCTTATGGATTGCTCAAAGTGATGACAAGAAGCTAAATGGAGCTCAAGCATAAGGATCCTAGCTCAAGGTTAGCTGAAATTAGTTGGAAAGTAGCTAACATTATCTAGAGAATAGCTGAGGACTACAGTAGTTGAGCTGAGGACATGAGGCAATTGGGGTTTGCTAGCTAGCTACCTATACTATCTAGCTAGCCCCCTAAGATTCTAGATTGCTCAATAGCCTAGCTTGCTACCAATGTCATTACCTAACATGTACACATGTCATGTGAGAAGCAATGGCCGAGGGAACACTACAAGGAAGGTGTGGATGAACACATCAAGCAAAGAGACATGTGCATTCATTAAAAATGCATGTGCCTTCCTTTTGAATTCAAACTAGGCACCATCTTTAAGGAGTTGTAACCATTTAGCCAAGCCTTATCAACCACACATTTAGGTGCCAATTATGAAGAGCAACAAGCCTATTCTCCCAAGCAAAGAAAACCCCTCATTCAAGTATCCCAAGGCTGAACCATGCTATCTATTCGTCCAAAAAGTGTCTTAAGGCTTATGAAAGGCTAGTCGAACCATCACCTACCTATTCATCCACAAGGGTTGTAATTAATCATCAAATGAACAAGTACCTCCATAGAAAGAACCCTTTCTAAATATGTACTTATCTATTCGGCCTAGTCTCTTCATTTTTTATAAATAGCCAATGCATTGGCTATGTAAGGCATCCATTTTTTGAACAATAATACAATTGAGAGTTCAACTCTTCATTCCTTAGTCTTTTTTGGCTTTATCGACTTATCAAATAGCAATACTATGGCATCACCCCTCTTTCAATTCCATAGATACTTAAGGTTTGTAGATCCTATATCTAGTGGGTCCACGTCCTTATTTACCACCTTTTAAAGAGAGCATATAAAGGTTGGGTCTATACTCCTTAGTATAGGTTCTTCTTTGAGTCTTTCTTCAAGATACCACTTCACCATCACCATCCTTTTCTTCTTAACCATACTCTACGACCATAACATAAAAACCAGCCCTTCACTTCATCATTTCAATCCCACCTAAATCACCCTTCATCAATTGTCCAAGCCACTCTGATTATCATTCGTTCACTTACTTTGTAGGTTGTTTGCTTCCTTCCTAGATTCACAATCAAGAGGTAGTTTACCTTATATCACTATTAGTAACCCACTAGTGGTTGTGCCTAAGAAGACTATGGAAAATGAGAGATACATCACGAACAAGTAGATTGACTTGAATAGAAAGCAACTAGCAGCGTATTTTGTTGATGAGTCTAATACTTTAGTTGTAGCCAAGCCTTTGAGTGGAGAACCTACCACCATCAAGCATACAACACCTAAGACAACTAGCGTTCTCAGAGTTGGTAACATAATGGAAATTAAGGCCATCCCAATTACAGTTAAGAAACTTACACTAGAGTGTGGAACCATTCTTGATGTCACTACGTGTAACACCCAAACCCGTACCCGATTCGAATACGAGTCCGAGATGTCACATTGACATTTTAAAACCTTTATTCTTGTAAAATATCATAACATTTAAACTTATATTAAGAAAATACAACCATATATGGTTCACTTGTGCTTGTTATAAAATTTTGAGTTCAAAAATACGTATTTGTGAACAGTAAAATACGGTATGAACAGTGAACAGTGATGAACAGTGGGGGTATCGATTCCCTGTAGCAGGGAATCGGTTCCCTTTTAAGATACTGGAAAATTTGCTTAAAACGCAGTTACTGTTTACTGCTACAGTAACTGCTACAGTAACTTTTGTAAAAATACATAAAAACTCGTAAAAATTTCACCGTTCATTATTATACATTTATATTTACATAAATACGTTAAAAACATTAGAAAACTTGATCAGAGCACACATAATTTAAAGACTTTATTTACATGTCAAACTATTTATCACATAATAATACATACTTTTTAAAGTTCTTCTGATCTGATAGTTGTAGAAGTATTGTTGTCCTGAATGTCTAACCTTGCTTGTCTATCTTCTCTGATCCTACGTGTGAAACACTCACACGCTAAGTCATCGACTTAGTGAGGCATAATAATAATGACAATAAAATATAATGAACATGTCATAATGAAATGCAATATCATGAAATCATATATTCAAACCATTTATCTTACCCGTGATCTTATCAAATTATCCATCATGAATTCATATCAATAAGTTCGATAAATTCAATAGATTCATTAGCCCATGATATAATACTGAGAACGCGAGGTATGTGAGGTTGTGCACAAATGCTGTCACCACAGCTCGTATAAATTTGCACCGAAGTGCCACGTAGAATTTGTCCCAAAAGACCGCGTAGAATTTTGCACCGTAGTGCCATAGAATATTGTCCATAAGGACCACATAGAAATTCCTTAAGAATCATATACATATACGAAGGATCAAGTAGGTGTCTCAAAAGACCTCATACATGTTCCAAAGAATACATATATGTCCCAAAGGACCACGTAGAATTTGTCCCGAAGGACCGCGTAGACCCTCTACTCTTGGCATGCCAACTATACTATAGTTCTCATCTACATAACATGGGCTTATACATTTCCCGTAGTTCATATCGCGTAGACATATTATTTCCATACCTTTATCACATAGGCATATCATTTACATACCTTTATCACATAGCTCATATAACTTTTTCTGCATATTCATGTCATGTAATACATATAATATGAATTCATGTCATGTAATACATATAATATGAATTCATGTCATGTATCATAATATGGATGTGATCATATGTCAAAATATGGAATCTAGACTTATCACAAGTCTAGAACTGAATATACTACTATATTCATGCTATGCATATGCACTCACCTAAATTTCTTTGCCTTTCCCTCGATCAATCTTACTTGTCCCTTGTTCCGGAACTCGTTTAGGCTCGATATCTACACGAACATAATTTCCGAGATAATTATCAAAAGCCTAAACCTTATAATTTGATACTAATAGCTTAAATGACTTAATGAACCAAACTTTAAATTTTTATTTTAGGGAGAATCGATCCCCCCCCAAGGGGTATCGATTCCCTCTGCAGAATCTGTAAATTTTCATCCAGAAATTTACTGTTCAAATCCGAAAATCATCTATTCTTAACTAAATTTTCTCATACAAAACTCCTTTCATACCACTAATTCAACTACAACCATTTTAACTAACTTCTATAATTCACACACCTTATTATCTCCAATACTTCATTCAAATTCTTAAAGGTAAGAATCATACACAAATTTCAACATGTTCTAAATCCAATTCTAATACTCCATATTCCTTAATTAACTTCTTGACAAGTCAAAAATCTTATTCAAACTTCAAAAACTCATCCTTATCAAAATTTCATCTAAAAACTCATTTTTAAAATCTATCTCTAAAACATTTATCTTGTTGTTTTAGAACAAATTAAGCTTTCCTTAAGCTTAATTAACACCCAAAGAATCAAAACCCTCTTTAAAATTCCAGAAATTAACCATAAAAATCAAACTTACCTTATGCTTGGGGTGTCTCTCGTTGAAGGAGGAAGAAGATGAAGAAGATAAGTTTCTCAAAACTTATCTCTTCAATTCATCTATTATAATACCCACAATTTATTATTTTATTCTTTTATTTGCTCAATGACCCTTTTACCCACTTACTTTTCCTTCACTTATTAATTCATCCTACACCAACATCTTTTAATTAATTCCTTCACTTTTTGATTTATTTAATTTGATCACTGAAATTTTAAAATCTTATACTTAAATTACTAACCCGGTATTGAGGATGTTACACTACGCCTATCGAAGAGGCTAGTGAAATAACAAAGAAGAGGAAAAGAACGCATGGCCTGTAGTGGGGAAAGAAGAACTGCCCGAAAGGAGAGTAAGGAAAAAGAAAAAAGTCAGGCACGTTGTCTTGAACCAAAGAGAAAAAAGTTTTATTTTCTTTTCATGCATTTTGTTTTAGCATGCATCATTATAGAAATATTTATTTTTCATTCCATTTGTGTGTTATTGCATCTATTGCTAGTGCATTTTTTATTTATATATTTGTTATTTGTATGTGTCGTAGATAGTTGTTTTTGCATTTAGGTGGTTTATGCATTTAGATATTATTTCATTGGGGCAAGCAAGCTTTAAGCGTAGGGGAGTATATGAAATTTGAAGGAAATCTAAACCCCACCTAGCATGATTCTTAACCTTAGGTGTAGAATAGGATAGTGTAATATATTGAGTAGAGGCTAAGTTTTAATTACATTCGATATGTAAATCCTAAGTTTAATGGTAACTTAGAAAATTAAGTTAGAAGGAATCAAAACAACCTTTGCTCAGAAAATTTACTAAGTGCATCTAGGAGAGTGCAATAGTAATTTTTTATTAGTACAATGCTCTGTTTGAGGTGCTGTAACACCCCAAACCGATGCGGGTAGCCCGATCCGATTCGGGAAGTCACATTAGGGTCACCGGAGCGACCCACCGTAAAAATAGCGGAAATTTTAAAACTTTTTATCAGAACATGTAAACTTATAAAATCATTTATCACTATTTAAAAATAAAACAGATTTCCAAACTCGTATATAAATCAAAATACAATTACATGCCCCCTAATCACAAGTACCATACTCTGCAACCATGCCGGAAGAACTCCCTTACTGAAGTCGATAGATGCACTGGTACAATTGTTTTAACCTGAAAAGGTGAGTAATAGAGTGAGCTTTGGAAAGCTCAGTAATACAGAACTACCAGATGATGCTACATGACATGTAGATAAATGGAAAGCCATATCATTTCCTTATTGAATCATATGTATACCAGCTTGCAGAATAATTTGGGGTTCCCTTAGAAGTTCATCGAGTAGAAGCCATGAATCTCAGTTCATAAGAAACCTTTCAAAGTATGACATTTTCAGGAGATCGAATAGGATGTCTAGTGTGTTCCAACAGTATAATAAAATCATAATAGGTACAAATCTTAGTCCAGTAAATCTCACAATTTTGTAAAAGAGTTTAACTTTTGAAAATCATAGTTTAAACCCTTTTCTGGTACACCATCAGTAGTTCCCAAAATTATTTTCCATATAGCTTACTTTATGCACATAGCAAAAAGAAAGCCGACTTAAGGATAGGCTCTGAAGCTTGTATCCTTAAGCCCAAGTCAATAAGTCCATATAGCTTACCCTAAGCACACAGCAAAGGAAAGCCGACCTAATGAAACATCTTGGGGCCCTCAAGAGTCACATTAGGCCCAGTTAGCTTGATCAGAGCTATTCCATCGTAATTCAATTTCAAAATTCAATTGCACCGTGACACAAATTCCATAAATCCAAAAACATGGTAATCATATACCAGTTCAAAACAAAAATTAGATAGCAGCCATATTCCATAAATTGTCACATTAAATTGGTGCATCAATAAACAATAACCAATGAATTCGGTGTACCACATATTAAAACCAATAAAACAGTTCAGTAATAAGTAGGGAACACACTAGAGAATCCCAGTATTTCCAGTAGTTATCATTTTGGATAACATGAAACTTATGAAATTTGATCGAATTCCTGGAACAAGGTTCTATTGAGGAGAATCGATTACTAACCGATCTAGCCAGACATTTAATGTTGATACATTAGAATCCCACTATATTTTCGTGTGCTTTAGGAAAACGTTCAGGAACCTTTATACATAATAATTCTAAATTCAGATTTACTGCGAGTGATTCCATTACCCAAACAATCAGGGGTATTCATGAATATACTTTAAATTCATAGGATTTCAGCCCAATTGAACCAAATGGGATATTCAGAATCTTTTCCATCTGCGTTACTTGTTTTTTTTTTTTCAAACATGACCGAAGTGATTTTAGATGAAATATAGAATCGAAGATTCAAGTCATTTACAATCTACGACTATCGATCATATTATCAAACAACTCGAGTTACACAACTCTCAAACTGATGCATGTCAACAAGTCAATTCATTATCCTTCCAGTGTATTCACTCTTTAATACCATAGTGCAGATCCATAGATCATCCCCATAATCATCACTGAATAAATCTTCCAACGGTCTTTATTTCATTTCCACGTTTCAACAATATCAGGAAATACTGACGTACTTGATCCATGGCTCATAACCCATAATGACAATTCATCATGTAAGTTCAACAGTGTTTCCAAACTCATCAAATCACCTATTTAATCCTTAGTCATTGATGTTACTTAGTTCGTTTGGTAAGCAAGTCTATCCCGATTACTTTAAAGTTTTCCATAATAATTCAGACGTTTCTGAATTTCAAATACACGTTGTACTTCATTTCATTTCAACTTATTAATATAATAAAGTCATTCTGGTATTCGTGGTTGATTTAACTAACGACTACCCACTTATTAGTACTGTATGCGCTCTAGAGTTGAGCTGCGCCAAGTACTTCCAGAATTATCATCGATCCAAATTTGAGAAGATGAACAAACATTCAAGTGATACTTATATCATTTAGGTAATGATATAGTACTAACGTTGGTTAATCACTTAAGTTGCGTTCCACAACTTTTACTGGTAGCAAAACATCCATGTTTATTTGGATTTCTTAATTAATCCAAGACATTTACTTATTCTAGGTCATAAGGGCATTTTGGTCATTTTGGTGCTTAACATTTTTTTTTTCTATTCATTTCAAAGCTTGAGTATATCCATTCATTCCTGAGCTTGGTGACATTCTTGAGTCATTTCCATTCCAGGGGTAATTTGGTCATTTTATAATTCTAGAATATTTCAATCATTTCCTTCCATCCGGTCTTATTATTTAATTCAATCTTATCATTTACTTCAGTCCTTTCGAACAATTCTGTCAGCAGAATACCTCCGATAAATTACTCTTCAAGTATTTACTCCTTATTCGAATATTTTCGAGTCAAGTGTCTTCTCAGATTTTACAAACGGAATATTATAAATTTTTCTGTACAAAGACAGGATCTTAACAATTAAATTCGTACTTAATTGAGTTAAGTACAAATCCTCAAAGTACTTTCTCATTCAGGGTCAAATCAGACTATTTTATCTCTCAAGGGCATTTTCGTAATTTCTTAACCAGATAATTTCAATATGTCTTTTCAGAGTTATTAACCAACTTCCAGGGCAATTCTTATCATTTTCCAACATAAGGGTAATTTCGTAATTTTACCATATCGGAGTATTCTCATAATTTTTCATCAAAGTATCTTTAATATTTAACCCTTGATGATATAAAATATAAGTTACAAATCCAGAGCTGATTTCTTATCACCAATCACAAACTTGTAATTTAATTCTAACAATTATCAATCTCTTATCTTAGTCATTCGATCCGTATTCAGTTACAGAATTTCTACCACATTCATATCGAGTGAATAAATTATTCAACTCCACAAAAGTGACCAACATTATCTATTCATGCATTTACCAATATCAACATGTTCCATAAAGCATAAAGAGGTAGTAAAGTATTACCTCGATTTCCGTGCAATACCGATCGACCATAAAAATTCCATTCGAATGCCTTTGATCTTCAATTCAACTTCAAATAATTCCTCAGATACATATCAACATAAATTATATCAGAAACGGAGCTTAATTGCGATAAACGGATCGAATCGGGTGATAAATTAGTCAAAAATAGCTTACCGGGTTCGAATTTGGCGAAACCGACTTCGGATTCGGATTCAAGACGTCGAAAGCATAAAGTATGACTTTTCGAAAATTTGGAATTTTCGGTCAAAATCAAAGTCAACGGGTTGACCGGCAATATCGAGGCCTTCGGGTCCGAATTTTGGAAAACGGATTACGGAATCGGATTTGGAACGTCGAAAACTATCAAGATAGGTATACTCGGTCGAAGTCAAAGGTCGTTTAATGCCCGGTCAAAGATGGTCAACGTTTTGGTTAACTGTAGTCAACGTCAGTCAACGGTGGTCAACAGTAAACGGCTCGATCTAGGCGGCTCGGCTTGGCTCAGCTCAAACGGCTCGGCTCAGCTCAAACGGCTCGGCTCAAACGGCTCGGCTCAGCTCAAGCGGCTCGGCTCAAACGGCTCCTCAGGCTTCCAGACGAAGCCCATTCTCAGGTGGTGGCGCGTGCGGCGCGTGAACAGTAACCCCGTGTCGGAAAATTCCCGGAAAAATTCCTAAAAATTATTTTAAGCGATTTTGAGACACTTACAAAGATCGGTTCACAATTTTGAACGGCGGAGAGCTCGATTCCAAAACGTCGGAAACTTTGATCGCTTCACCTCCTCACGCGCCGCCGTCGACGGAGACCAAGGATGACACCGACAGACTCGGAACGATGCAAGGAACGCGATGGTGCGGGAGGTGTCGTAAACGGATTACCCGATCATCGTGAATCGATGAAAAACCAACTAAAATCGAGTTATTACCGACGATACTTTCGACTGAAATTAATGACGAACGACAATGATTCACGACGAAAGGTTTGAGGGGTTTTGTTCCTCGGTTGACAACGAACACGATGGTGGTTTTGGTTCGTCGATCGGAGGTCGGACGGCGAGTAGATCGGAGTTGAAAAAGAGGTTGAGGGGAAGAGGAAAACTGGAATTTTCCAGAAAAATATGCGTCTGATGGGGGTTTATAATATCTCAAAAAGAAAAATGGGTAAACCATAAGTTTAGCCACTGAATTTTCTGCACTTTATAACATGGTCTTCCAACTTTGAAATTTTGCAATTTAATCCTCATTTTCTTCCAAAATACCAATTAAATTTACCATATTATAATTTCTTAAAATTTAGCCCCTAAATTGGGGTGTTACAATTCTCCCCTCCTTAAAAGAATTTCGCCCTCGAAATTCATTAATGTCACATAATTGTAGAAATGAAACTTTTATCAACTCTTCCATATCTTCGAGTAGCTTTTTATAGAAATACGGATTCTCCACTAATCCTTAACCAGTTGAGTATACATTCTTATCAGAAATCTTCCTCATTTCAATAAAAGAATCTGAACGAAAATTTTCTCGAGTAATCAATCTCTTCAGAATTCTCCCTCAGTCCAAGTAAGTAATCAAAACAACTTTATCCTTGTGAAATCAATTCAGCCTTGGTTACGTGAATAGGCTCATAGAGCAGCAACATATCTCAATTTTATTTCTGGAGTCGAGTCAGAATTTCTCAGATGAATAACTCTCACATGGCTAAGGTACTTTACTGCGTTAAGACAGATGTTACTAGTATTCCTTTTTGTACAAGTATAGCCTTAACGGATAGAAACTTCGGTTTATTCGTTACAGATAAGGACTCAGCCCTGGAGTTCCGGCTCAGAGAGGTATGATTGCAGTCTAGGGACATGTACTGATCAGACATATTTTGACATTCGACCGGCCGGTCTATCTTGAAAAATTTTGACTTAAACCATAGCTCTGATACCACTAAATGTAACACCCCAAACCGATGCGGGTAGCCCGATCCGATTCGGGAAGTCACATTAGGGTCACCGGAGCGACCCACCGTAAAAATAGCGGAAATTTTAAAACTTTTTATCAGAACATGTAAACTTATAAAATCATTTATCACTATTTAAAAATAAAACAGATTTCCAAACTCGTATATAAATCAAAATACAATTACATGCCCCCTAATCACAAGTACCATACTCTGCAACCATGCCGGAAGAACTCCCTTACTGAAGTCGATAGATGCACTGGTACAATTGTTTTAACCTGAAAAGGTGAGTAATAGAGTGAGCTTTGGAAAGCTCAGTAATACAGAACTACCAGATGATGCTACATGACATGTAGATAAATGGAAAGCCATATCATTTCCTTATTGAATCATATGTATACCAGCTTGCAGAATAATTTGGGGTTCCCTTAGAAGTTCATCGAGTAGAAGCCATGAATCTCAGTTCATAAGAAACCTTTCAAAGTATGACATTTTCAGGAGATCGAATAGGATGTCTAGTGTGTTCCAACAGTATAATAAAATCATAATAGGTACAAATCTTAGTCCAGTAAATCTCACAATTTTGTAAAAGAGTTTAACTTTTGAAAATCATAGTTTAAACCCTTTTCTGGTACACCATCAGTAGTTCCCAAAATTATTTCCATATAGCTTACTTTATGCACATAGCAAAAAGAAAGCCGACTTAAGGATAGGCTCTGAAGCTTGTATCCTTAAGCCCAAGTCAATAAGTCCATATAGCTTACCCTAAGCACACAGCAAAGGAAAGCCGACCTAATGAAACATCTTGGGGCCCTCAAGAGTCACATTAGGCCCAGTTAGCTTGATCAGAGCTATTCCATCGTAATTCAATTTCAAAATTCAATTGCACCGTGACACAAATTCCATAAATCCAAAAACATGGTAATCATATACCAGTTCAAAACAAAAATTAGATAGCAGCCATATTCCATAAATTGTCACATTAAATTGGTGCATCAATAAAACAATAACCAATGAATTCGGTGTACCACATATTAAAACCAATAAAACAGTTCAGTAATAAGTAGGGAACACACTAGAGAATCCCAGTATTTCCAGTAGTTATCATTTTGGATAACATGAAACTTATGAAATTTGATCGAATTCCTGGAACAAGGTTCTATTGAGGAGAATCGATTACTAACCGATCTAGCCAGACATTTAATGTTGATACATTAGAATCCCACTATATTTTCGTGTGCTTTAGGAAAACGTTCAGGAACCTTTATACATAATAATTCTAAATTCAGATTTACTGCGAGTGATTCCATTACCCAAACAATCAGGGGTATTCATGAATATACTTTAAATTCATAGGATTTCAGCCCAATTGAACCAAATGGGATATTCAGAATCTTTTCCATCTGCGTTACTTGTTTTTTTTTTTTTCAAACATGACCGAAGTGATTTTAGATGAAATATAGAATCGAAGATTCAAGTCATTTACAATCTACGACTATCGATCATATTATCAAACAACTCGAGTTACACAACTCTCAAACTGATGCATGTCAACAAGTCAATTCATTATCCTTCCAGTGTATTCACTCTTTAATACCATAGTGCAGATCCATAGATCATCCCCATAATCATCACTGAATAAATCTTCCAACGGTCTTTATTTCATTTCCACGTTTCAACAATATCAGGAAATACTGACGTACTTGATCCATGGCTCATAACCATAATGACAATTCATCATGTAAGTTCAACAGTGTTTCCAAACTCATCAAATCACCTATTTAATCCTTAGTCATTGATGTTACTTAGTTCGTTTGGTAAGCAAGTCTATCCCGATTACTTTAAAGTTTTCCATAATAATTCAGACGTTTCTGAATTTCAAATACACGTTGTACTTCATTTCATTTCAACTTATTAATATAATAAAGTCATTCTGGTATTCGTGGTTGATTTAACTAACGACTACCCACTTATTAGTACTGTATGCGCTCTAGAGTTGAGCTGCGCCAAGTACTTCCAGAATTATCATCGATCCAAATTTGAGAAGATGAACAAACATTCAAGTGATACTTATATCATTTAGGTAATGATATAGTACTAACGTTGGTTAATCACTTAAGTTGCGTTCCACAACTTTTACTGGTAGCAAAACATCCATGTTTATTTGGATTTCTTAATTAATCCAAGACATTTACTTATTCTAGGTCATAAGGGCATTTTGGTCATTTTGGTGCTTAACATTTTTTTTTCTATTCATTTCAAAGCTTGAGTATATCCATTCATTCCTGAGCTTGGTGACATTCTTGAGTCATTTCCATTCCAGGGGTAATTTGGTCATTTTATAATTCTAGAATATTTCAATCATTTCCTTCCATCCGGTCTTATTATTTAATTCAATCTTATCATTTACTTCAGTCCTTTCGAACAATTCTGTCAGCAGAATACCTCCGATAAATTACTCTTCAAGTATTTACTCCTTATTCGAATATTTTCGAGTCAAGTGTCTTCTCAGATTTTACAAACGGAATATTATAAATTTTTCTGTACAAAGACAGGATCTTAACAATTAAATTCGTACTTAATTGAGTTAAGTACAAATCCTCAAAGTACTTTCTCATTCAGGGTCAAATCAGACTATTTTATCTCTCAAGGGCATTTTCGTAATTTCTTAACCAGATAATTTCAATATGTCTTTTCAGAGTTATTAACCAACTTCCAGGGCAATTCTTATCATTTTCCAACATAAGGGTAATTTCGTAATTTTACCATATCGGAGTATTCTCATAATTTTTCATCAAAGTATCTTTAATATTTAACCCTTGATGATATAAAATATAAGTTACAAATCCAGAGCTGATTTCTTTATCACCAATCACAAACTTGTAATTTAATTCTAACAATTATCAATCTCTTATCTTAGTCATTCGATCCGTATTCAGTTACAGAATTTCTACCACATTCATATCGAGTGAATAAATTATTCAACTCCACAAAAGTGACCAACATTATCTTATTCATGCATTTACCAATATCAACATGTTCCATAAAGCATAAAGAGGTAGTAAAGTATTACCTCGATTTCCGTGCAATACCGATCGACCATAAAAATTCCATTCGAATGCCTTTGATCTTCAATTCAACTTCAAATAATTCCTCAGATACATATCAACATAAATTATATCAGAAACGGAGCTTAATTGCGATAAACGGATCGAATCGGGTGATAAATTAGTCAAAAATAGCTTACCGGGTTCGAATTTGGCGAAACCGACTTCGGATTCGGATTCAAGACGTCGAAAGCATAAAGTATGACTTTTCGAAAATTTGGAATTTTCGGTCAAAATCAAAGTCAACGGGTTTGACCGGCAATATCGAGGCCTTCGGGTCCGAATTTTGGAAAACGGATTACGGAATCGGATTTGGAACGTCGAAAACTATCAAGATAGGTATACTCGGTCGAAGTCAAAGGTCGTTTAATGCCCGGTCAAAGATGGTCAACGTTTTGGTTAACTGTAGTCAACGTCAGTCAACGGTGGTCAACAGTAAACGGCTCGATCTAGGCGGCTCGGCTTGGCTCAGCTCAAACGGCTCGGCTCAGCTCAAACGGCTCGGCTCAAACGGCTCGGCTCAGCTCAAGCGGCTCGGCTCAAACGGCTCCTCAGGCTTCCAGACGAAGCCCATTCTCAGGTGGTGGCGCGTGCGGCGCGTGAACAGTAACCCCGTGTCGGAAAATTCCCGGAAAAATTCCTAAAAATTATTTTAAGCGATTTTGAGACACTTACAAAGATCGGTTCACAATTTTGAACGGCGGAGAGCTCGATTCCAAAACGTCGGAAACTTTGATCGCTTCACCTCCTCACGCGCCGCCGTCGACGGAGACCAAGGATGACACCGACAGACTCGGAACGATGCAAGGAACGCGATGGTGCGGGAGGTGTCGTAAACGGATTACCCGATCATCGTGAATCGATGAAAAACCAACTAAAATCGAGTTATTACCGACGATACTTTCGACTGAAATTAATGACGAACGACAATGATTCACGACGAAAGGTTTGAGGGGTTTTGTTCCTCGGTTGACAACGAACACGATGGTGGTTTTGGTTCGTCGATCGGAGGTCGGACGGCGAGTAGATCGGAGTTGAAAAAGAGGTTGAGGGGAAGAGGAAAACTGGAATTTTCCAGAAAAATATGCGTCTGATGGGGGGTTTATAATATCTCAAAAAGAAAAATGGGTAAACCATAAGTTTAGCCACTGAATTTTCTGCACTTTATAACATGGTCTTCCAACTTTGAAATTTTGCAATTTAATCCTCATTTTCTTCCAAAATACCAATTAAATTTACCATATTATAATTTCTTAAAATTTAGCCCCTAAATTGGGGTGTTACAGGTGCCCTGCTTATGATGACATTTTTATATATTATATAGTAAATAAAAGTCACTCAAATACTAGTGCATGCTAAATAAATAAATTCACTCCAATGTGGGTGCAATTTAAGCAACGAAATATTATCACCTGGGGGTTTTTCGCACCCGTCAATACTACTCAGGATTAAAGGTACTCCTTTCTCTTATATTATGCTTTACATGTATTAAGAGTAAGTCATATGTGTTGAATAAGGAGAACTTAAACTTGGAGTATAATTCTTTGATCTAATGAAGTACATCGTATGATATAATATTGTGAATGTGGCGCATAGTTAGGTTGATTCCTGTGATTTATTTGCTAAGAACTTGTTCGACTTAGGTAGCAAGAATGTGCATGTACTAGGCCTCTCTAAATTTGCTCTTGTGATTGCATTATTTTGTTTACTTGAGGACAAGTTAACGTCCAAGTGTGGGGGTGTGATAGTACTCTAAAAAACATATTATCCTGCCCAACTTATAAGCTTATTTTGTCCCTAAGTCATGTATTTCATATCATTTTCCTATACATTCATTGTACTCATATTGAATTTAGAGTAAAATTATCAACGCATTACATATTTACATTTTATTTGTATTTTCCATTTATTTTTTCCTTGGATGCACAACAAATGGTCAAAAGACGTGCTAATTTCGTTTGCCTTAGACCTGTTAAGATAGGAAGTATTGTAGTCTTGACCAAAGTGCTGATCGCCGCCATAACAGATGTGAAAGAGCATATAGGGATTTTCTCATGAAAGGCGGGCTAATATACGGCTAATATACGACGTTACCGGATACATTATAATATATTTACAATATTCGGTTTAACGCTACCGGAAATGTTGAGTAATAATAATGTAGTAGGTCTAAATCATGAATAAATATTAAAAATTTTGACAACCGACAAACTTAGCTTGTCGGTTTGTGTCGATACAAATGAAAAATGTATCGCTCCATAGCAATATTACAGGTACAAATATGACAAAACCGGTAAAACGCTACATGATATGTTGAAAGTGTCGATAATTTAATACAAGTATCGAAACTTTCTGAATTTAAAAGAGAAGAAGTTATAGCGCCTATAAAGTGTCGATACTTTAAAAAAATATCGATCCATAACAATATAACAGGTAAAAATTTGATAAAACATGTCTCAAAATTGACAAAACCAGTAAAACGATACTGGATATGTTGAAAGTATCGATACTTTAATATAAGTATCGACACTTTCTGAAATTAAACAAAAAAGTGTCGAAACTTTATGAAAATGTATCGATCCATAACAATATAACAGGTAAAAATATGATAAAACAGGTCTAAAAAATGACAAAACCGGAAAAAAGATACCGGATATATTGAAAGTGTTGATAATTTAATATAAGTTTCAACACTTTCGGAATTTAAAAGAGAAGAAGTTATAGCGCCTAAAAAGTGTCAACACTTTATGAAAATGTATCGATCTATAACAATATAACAGCTAAAAATATAATAAAACCGATCTCAACAATGAAAAAACCGGTAAAACAATACTGAATATGTTGAAAGTGTCGATACTTTAATATAACTTTAATATAACTATCGACACTTTTGGAATTTAAAAGAGAATAAATTATAGCGCCTATAAAGTGTCGATACTTTAAAAAAATGTATCGATACATAACAATATAACATGTAAAAATATGATAAAACAGGTCTCAAAATTGACAAAACCAGTAAAACGCTACCGGATATGTTGAAAGTGTCGATAATTTAATATAAGTATCGACACTTTATGAATTTAAAAGAGAAGAAGTTATAGCGCCTATAAAGTGTCGATACTTTTAAAAAATGTATCGATCCATAACAATATAACATGTAAAAATATGATAAAACCGGTCTCAAAATGACAAAATCGGTAAAGCGCTACCGGATATGTTGAAAGTGTCGATACTTTAATAAGTACGCGTAATAAATTATCGATACTTTCAAAGAAATAGGTAAATATCCTATCGAAAGTATCGACACTTAACATAAAAGTATCGACACTTAGGTAGTTGTATCGATTAAATATAAATAACATATCCGGTGTAAATATAAAGACATAGCTAAATTTCTTCTGAAAATAGATAGAGTTTTTGAAATCGAAGCGTAATTGTTGTTGCATTTCAAAAGGCGTTTCTACGTGAAGTTTTGTTTGTTTGTTACTGCAGTCGAATCGAAAGGTACGTTGTTGAAACCCTTGCTTTTTATTATTACAGTAATGGGAAATAGGGTTTTTATGTGTTGTTATTTGGGGTTTTCGAAGTAAAGAAGCATTTGGGACCGAATCGATACTTTTATTTAATATTTATAGGTAAAAAATGATATTATAGGTAGAAAATGATATTTTAGGTTGTATAAATGTGCCGACACTTGTTGTAGTGGCCATTCAAATTCTTTTGAAGACCAACCGTTTTACCACAAAGAGTTGTTATTGATTTTTGTATATTGAATAAAGTGTATGTAAGCAGTATTTGATTTGATTTGATTTGCGCAAACTGATATATGAAGGAAAAATGAAGTTAATGGGAGGAAAGCAACCAAAGGGTGAATATATGTACTTTTAGTAAGTATCATTATTTTTATTATTGTTGTTGAAATGGTAATTGGATTAAAGTATTTAAGAACTTTAAATTGATTACAAATTTTAAATGTTGATAGTATGGCCGAATGCAAAATGATGAAAGAAGATGGCACACACAGCGGTTCAGTATGTAAAATAAAATTGACATTGAGTATTATTTAGCGTTAATGTATTGATTAAGAAACGTTTATGCTTAATATTAGGTGATAAAAGATGTGAGGTCGAAATGGAATTCGATGAGTGATGCTGAAAAGGAACCTTACATTACACAGTCAAGGAATGATAGTAAAGAATACAAAGAACAGATGAAAGCACATGAAAAGAAGGTATTCATTAAACTTGTAAATACGTTGATACAAGATATATAAGAACAATAACATTATATATTGTTAAAAAATGTAGGAAGTGTGGATAAGGTGTTTCATAAAAAGGAAGAATTCATTAATTGAACACCTTAAAGAGAATGATGAGTTGAATGTGCTGAGGCAAATGGGGTTTGGACCCTTGATAGAAGTAGGGGATCGACCAATTCGGATGGAATTGTGTCGATCCTTGATGGAGCAATTTGATGTCAAACAATGTATTGTCAAATATGGTGATTATTCATTCCCTCTGGGGGTATCGACTGCTGTAGCTGTCTTGGGGGTACAAAACAAAGGCAAAAGTGTTGTAGAAGTCTGTAGGAGTAAGAACTGGAAAAAAATTGCCTTCAAATATGGTTTGAATCAGAAGGTGGTATATGTTGAAGTTGAAGAAGATATCAAAAGTGGATCTTACGGGGGGGATGACGTGAAGGCTCGAGTTCTATTGTACCTTGTCGGGATATTTCTTTGTCCAACGGGTGATACGTCAACGAACAAGGACGATATGAAGCTCATTTGCGATGAAGGCTTGAAGGGTGAATTCAATTGGGCTGAATATGTCCATTCGAGATTGATTGAATCAATAATCACCTTTCAAAAGGGCAGCTAGAGATACCTCAAAGAGTGCATAGCAATCTTAGAGGTAGCTGAGTTGAAGAATGTTTTTGTTTTTTATATAAAATGATAGTATAGTTATTATATAAAATGATAACGTTTATTATAAATGTAGGTTGCACTATTCGATTTTTGGTCGAGCTGTGATAGTTTGTCGGCTTATGAAAGAAACGGAGTGGCACGCATCCGTTCATGGGGAAAGGAAGAGGTGGTTAGAGTGATGGCGAAGTTGAAGTTGGATAGACCGAGGAAACTAGAAATGGTAATAAATGTAATTAAATAATATTAAGAATATTATCAATGTCTTAATACAAATTTAATTTTGAAGGTTATTGTAAAGGAGTTAGAGGAGGTAGAGGAGGCAGAGGAAGCAGAGGAGGCAGTGGAGAATGAAGAAGAGATGGTTGGAGGGGTGGATGACGGTTGGGGGGATTACGGTGAGGGAAAACAGAGTAAATTCGACATTTTGATGTCTGAATTGGCTGATATTAAAAAATCCTTTTTGATATTCATCAAAGGTAATCAAGAGTCGAAGAGACACTTGAGAGGCATAAGGGGGAAGTGGAAGGAAAGGTAGATATAGTGGTGAATGAAGTTGAGGTGTTGAGGGAGCTTAATCTGTTGACGGGTGGAAAAATTGATGTAGTTGTCAAGGAGGTTGTGGAATTGAGGAGTGAACTTACGGGGATGAAGGAGGTGGTTGAGAAAAACTTGGATAAATGGGGGGAAATGAAGGGTGAAATAAAAGAGATGAAGAGCTATGTAGAGCAAAAATATGATGAACTGAAAAAATTTGAAGAAGAGAAGATGGAGGAAGAAGAAAAGATGGAGGAAATGAGGAGAAATGATGTCACTAACATCTATACACCGGAGAGTGTTATAGATACAGATTTGGATTCGGAATGTCCTGTACCCCAAAAGAATAAGCAGAAGGTAAGTTGAATAAAAGAAAACTTAATTTGATTTTTATCATGTTGTTGTGACTAAAATTTGTATGCAAAACTATAAGTTGAAAAAGCGGTTATTCCAAGCGGAATTGAACCGGTCGAAGCTGCAATTTGTGATTATTTATGGAATAGTAGGTTAGAATCGGGGTAAGTTAAATATATTGCTTTGTGAGTGATATTTAAATATTTCATGACAATATATTAATCCTAATGATTCATACAGATGTTCTGTAATCTTAATGGAAAATCAATACGCTAGTGTATCCGACGTTGCAACGTTGAAGCATAGTGAATGGGTTGGCGGTGTGGTAAGTAGACATCGATTAAAAGTTGAAACCTATTGAATATATTCTGATTGTGTAATTAATTTTGTTAGGTTATTGATTTGCTCGCCTGGACAGTATGCTACGATTCTAAAAAGTCAGGTCGGACGATTGGCTACATTCCATATCACTTAGCGATGAGTTAAATTAATAAATGTTGAAAAGTAATGTTATAGACGGTAAATTAACAATGATTGTCACGTAATTGCAGAAACAGACGTTGGACAACGCCTGTAATATTGAGGGTATTGCAAGTTTTTGGGGTACCATGTTGCATAACTATGTGAAATTCACCAAGTGTGAAAAGGTAAGACATCATACGAATAGGCATAAATTATGTTTTTGGATATATAATGTTGAATTTTGTCAAATTGGGTGTGAAATTTGTTACAGATCATGATCACAATAAACCACAATAATTCACATTGGTATCTGTTGGTGTTGGATATGGTAGACCGTGTTGCAACTGTATATGATAGTCTGTTTACATCTGAAGCAGCAAAACAGAGAGTGAATGATGCTAAGAGATTGGTATGTATGAAAGGAAATTATGTCAATTATAATGCATAATTTGTTTAGATCATAACTTCATATTTTTTAAATGCAGATGAAAATATTAGATAGTTTTAATAAGAAACGCATTTGGGTAGAAGCATGTGGTTCTCTAGGAAATTTCCCCTTGCAAAGATTCAAATTCGTGGAGCATAATATGAACGAGCAATCGAATGGACATGATTGCGACATTTATGTGATGATGTGGATGGAATCGATTGGTTCTAGAGGGGCTACTTGTGATTTTGTAAGTATAATTAAAAATTTGTTTGCGGTTAAATTGTTAAAAGTCGTAGATTGAATGTTGTGATCTACAATACTTAACGTACTGACAATTTGAATATAGGTTGTTGGAGAATGGGATCGTATGCGAATATTAAACGATCTCGTAAGCCACAATCAAAATCAAATAAGAGAGAAGATCACAAAAGTTGCCATGCTACACAAGAATAACAAAAGGAAGGGATGATGTAAATGCAGGGTTAATTTTGTATAAGATTTTAATTTTGTATACGATTTATAATTTTGTATGTGAATGTAATTATGTATGAGATGGGAAAAGTTATCCAAATATTTTTTGTACATGTTTCTTATACACAGTAGGACTCATGTTTTTTCTCTGCATTATTCCAAATGTCACTAACATAATTGTCATCATGTGCGGGACTGAATGGTCATTCCATATTTAGGTATATTCAATAACTACAAAATGAAATAACTTTAAAGTAATAGGTAAATTTACAATATAGGTGTCAAAAATAGAATATAATAATGACAAAATTAATAAACACAAAGATTTGATTCCAACATTTTGTAAGGTAAAATATATCGGTTTAATGAGAGAATAGGTAAACTTATGTGTCGATACATTAATAACAAGTTTCGATCCCAAAAACATCGAAAATCATAATAATGTAATAGGTAAATTAGCAATATAACCGGTCTAAATATACAGGTTTTTGAGAAAACAGGTGTACAAAAAGTATCGACACAAATCAAACAACTGTCGATACTTTTGGTCCAGAATGTATTTCAAAACCAAGTGCACTAAAAAGTGTCGATACATTTATAACAAGTGTCGATCCCAAAAACATCGAAACCCATAATAATAATGTAATAGGTAGCAATATAACCGTTCTAAATATACCGGTTTTTGAGAAAACATGTGTACAAAAAGAATCGACACAAATCAAACAAGTGTCGATACTTTTGGTCCAGAATGTATTTCAAAACCAAGTGCACTAAAAAGTGTCGATACATTTCTAACAAGTGTCGATCCCAAAAATATATAAAACTCATAATGATAATGTAATAGGTAAATTAACAATATAACCGATCTAAATATATCGATTTTTGAGAAAACAGGTGTACAAAAAGTATCGACACAAATCAAACAAGTGTCGATACTTTTGGTCCAGAATGTATTTCCAAACCATGTGCACTAAAAAGTGTCGATACATTTATAACAAGTGTTGATCCCAAAACATCGAAACCCATAATGATAATGTAATAGGTAAATTAGCAATATAATCGGTCTAAATATACCGATTTTTGAGAAAATAGGTGTACAAAAAGTATCGACACAAATCAAACAAATGTCGATACTTTTGATCCATAATGTATTTCAAAACCATGTGCACTAAAAAGTGTCGATACATTTATAACAAGTGTCGATCCCAAAAACATCGAAACTCATAATGTTAATGTAATAGGTAAATTAGCAATATAACCAGTCTAAATATATCGGTTTTTGAGAAAACAGGTGTACAAAAAGTATTGTCACAAATCAAACAAGTGTCGATACTTTTGGTCCAGAATGTATTTCAAAACCAAGTGCATTAAAAAGTGTTGATACATTTATAACAAGTGTCGATCCCAAAAACATCGAAACTCATAATTATAATGTAATAGGTAGCAATGTAACCGGTCTAAGTGTACCGCTTTAATTTGAAAACAGGTTACCATAATGTATCGACACATTATTAACTTGTGTCGATACCTTTTTAAATTACTCGTTTTTTTCATTCATTATAAATATGATACAAACTCCAAATCAAAAAACCCTAAACCTAAATGCAAAAAAGAACTCACGACTCCGACGAATACCAGCGTTCATAACTGTTACGATCAGATATTCAGGTAGATTTTTTTATATTTTACTATAAATTAGGGTTTGTTTGATTTGCAGATTGGTTTTTTTTTTCTTGATGTGTTTTTGTTCTAATATAACAGCATCCACACCCAAAATGGCTCCAAAAAGTCAGCGTTAGAAGCGGGGTCTTTCTCAAATCTCTTCTCAACCCACCTCTTCCCAACCCAGCTCTTCTCAACCACAACCTCCTTCTCAAACAATCATCCCTTTTGAGGAAATCAGGTCGTTCGAAACTGACAACTTTAGATCCGATGCGGAGAAATAAAGATGGCAAAGGAGTTTTAAAGTAAGGAAGATTTGTCCCGAACATCTCATTGACTTGGGTTTCTTGTTCGATGATAAATATGCTTTTAGTTTTAAATCCATGTTTACATCTTGGGGTTGGCTTGAATTCCTTGGTATAGAACCAAAATATTACCCCAACCTAGTTAGAGTCTTCTACAACAATGATTCCTTCGAGTATGAGCCTAATAAGAGTAATATAATAGGAATTAATACACATGTCATAGGGAAAGATATATATATATATATATATATATATATATATATATATATATATATATATCTCCGGAAATTATTGCGAAGGGTTTAGGTGTAGCGAATAAAGGGGATTCAGATGAAAATGATCTAGATTGGTCTACAATTAAACGGGTTGCTAGAAATAGCCCAATTCACCTAGATCTAGAGTCCAGAGTGTTTCACAAAATGCTGACTTGGTTTATTCGGCCTAGTGGGGGAAAACATTCAATGATTCGAGACAAGTGGATAGCAAAGTATAAATCCAAACCCAAAACGGCTCCAAACATTGCTAAAATGATGTTTAATACAATTGTTTATATAGTCACAAAGGGAACATCAATTTCAACGTCACTACCATATGGATGTGTCATCACTCATCTATTGAATAAGAAAGTTGATTTTTCGTTTGACTCCCCTGTTCGATTAACCCGCAAGATTGACATGTTATTTGTTAAAAAAGAAGGATATGATTTTGTTGAAAAGTCAGTTGGAAGCGTGTCAAGGATGTCAGATTAGATCTAGAGAGGGAGGACAATGAAGATGACCGACCAGTGGGAGACACAATGATGGAAGAAACTCCAGAAGCTCAAGTTGGACAGGATGTCACAATTACGACAGTGATGGAGTACATGGTCAATTTTCGGGAGCATATTGATTTCCTTGTGAGCGGAATGCGAGCCGATATTTCATCATTGCGTGATGAAGTCTCCATGTTGCGTGACAAATTACGACAACGACATCAAACGAGTTAGGTAATTAATTATTTATGTTTCTAAACATTTACACGTTCTGAAATGTATTTTATTTTAACAGATATGGACAACCAAGCGGTCAATGAAGATGACGATGAAGATGATGATGATGATGATGATGATCCAAACAAGTATATCGTGTCTGCAACGCCACCTGCAAGAAAACTAGTAATTTTTTATGTCAATGGTGTCCTTGCCTACATCCCAAGACATCCAGAAGGTTTCAATTCTATTAATTTGTATCCATTATTTTAACATATAAGCGTACAACTTTAATCTCATTTTCTTCATGTTACAGATGTTATCCTCGTAAATGGATTATATGAATTTATGCAATTTTGTTTACAGAATTTTATTGTTTCCATTTGGTCATCCAAGATAAGGTTAGAACTATTGAGCAATTCAAATTACTATAGCCAAAATTGTTAATATACAATTAAATGTTAACATTCAAACTTGATTACAATCTCAGGCATAACATGGACCGTGTACTTGATAAACTACATTTGTTCTCTGACCACTTTCTATTCGTTTGGGTAAGATGATTGTCATTACACTTTGCTAACTTTAATTTCTCTAAGATTCATACATATTTATGTTCGACTGTTTGTAAGCAGGATCAAAGTAAGTGCAAAACAGAAGATAAGTTTACCTACTGTAAAGATCTCAATGATTTTTGGAAAGAGTTTACTGATTTTAACGCCCTAAATACACTGTTGGTCAATGATTCACCGCGAAAAATGATTCATAATCTGATAAGTTACATTCATGCCATATTTTCATAGTTAAATAATTGTTCATAGATTGATTGATTAACAATTTATGTTTTTTATTAGATAAACAATTACATATGTCCACATTCTTTCGACGCTGCTTCCCATTCGGACGACGATGCTCTAAGTATGACACAAATTTATTCCTGATTATGCTCATTTAGTTTCTTGTTCCTTATAAAAAAAATTTAGTTTATTGTTAGTAAAATTGCACCTGATTAGTTTGATAATTGAAATTATTTATTTATGTTCTCAGCAAAAAGTGGTAAAATACGCGAGTATTTGGAAAATTTGTTGAAGGCGCCTAATGTTCTGGACTTCGTTAGCGATAACCCTTTTCCATCGGATTAATTTCGTTGTAGGTACATTATTTGAACATTGTTATCTATAAATTTATTGTGTATGTATGTTTTGGTTTTATTACATTCTGTTTATATTTTCATTCCATTAAAAAAAACTAAATCATATAACACAGTAAGAATCAATTATGCAATTTCCATGTTCAATTTAACATGGCATTTCATTTACATTTCGTTTATAATTAGAGTTTGAATTTAAATGTAAATTTTAGTCCTAAACCGAAATTTCATCCATCTAAAAAACAACTTACTCAATGGATGCATCGGGAGAAAACATCAAATTCCATTTCTAAGGTAACAACTTACATTTTTCAAATATCAACAATAGAGATAATGTGCATAATGAATTTGTCCATAATGTATTTCTATGGTAACAACTTACCTTTTCAAGTATACCGACTTTTGAGAAAACATATGTACAAAAAGTATCGACAAAAATAAAAAAAGTGTTGATACATCTTGTCCAGATTGTATTTTAAAAACCAACTGCACAACAAATTGTCGATACGTTTATAACAAGTGTCGATCCCGAAAACATCGAAAAACATAATTATAATGTAATATGTAAAATATTAATGTAACCGATCTAAATATACCGATTTTTGAGAAAACATGTGTATAAAAAGTATCGACACAAATAAAAAAAAATGTCGATACATCTTGTCCAGATTGTATTTTAAAAACCAAGTGCACAACAAAGTGTCAATACGTTTATAACAAGTGTCGATCCCGAAAACATCGAAAAACATAATTATAATGTAATAGGCAAATTATTAATGTAACAGGTTTAAATATACCGATTTTTGAGAAAACATGTGTAAAAAAAGTATCGACACAAATAAAAAAAAGTGTCGATACATCTTGTCCAGATTGTATTTTAAAAACCAAGTGCACAACAAAGTGTTGATACGTTTATAACAAGTGTCAATCCCGAAATCATCGAAAAACATAATTATAATGTAATAGGTAAATTATTAATGTAATCAGTCTAAATATACCGGTTTTTGAGAAAACATGTGTACAAAAAATATTGACACAAATAAAAAAAGTGTCGATACATCTTGTCCAGAATGTATTTTAAAAACCAAGTGCAAAATAAAGTGTTGATACATTTATAACAAGTGTCGATTCCGAAAACATCGAAAAATATAATTATAAAGTAATAGGTAAATTATTAATGTAACCGGTCTAAATATACCGATTTTTGAGAAAACAGGTGTACAAAAAGTATCGACACAAATAAAAAAATTGTCGATACATCTTGTCCAGATTGTATTTTAAAAACCAAGTGCACAACAAAGTGTCGATACGTTTATAACAAGTGTCGATCCCGAAAACATCAAAAAACATAAATATAATGTAATAGGTAAATTATTAATGTAGCCGGACTAAATATACCAGTTTTTGAGAAAACAGGTATACAAAAAGTATCGACACAAATAAAAAAAGTGTTGATACATCTTGTCCAGATTATTTTTTAAAAACCAAGTGCACAACAAATTGTCAATACATTTATAACAAGTGTCGATCCCGAAAACATCGAAAAACATAATTATAATGTAATAGGTAAATTATTAATGTAACCGGTCTAAATATAACGATTTTTGAGAAAACAGGTGTATAAAAAGTATCGACACAAATAAAAAAAATGTTGATACATCTTGTCCAGATTGTATTTTAAAAACCAAGTGCACAACAAAGTGTCGATACGTTTATAACAAGTGTCGATCCCGAAAACATCGAAAAACATAATTATAATGTAATAGGCAAATTATTAATGTAACCAGTTTAAATATACCGATTTTTGAGAAAACATGTGTACAAAAAGTATCGACACAAATAAAAAAAGTGTCAATACATCTTGTCCAGTTTGTATTTTAAAAACCAAGAGCACAACAAAGTGTCAATACGTTTATAATAAGTGTCGATCCCGAAAACATCGAAAAACATAATTATAATGTAATAGGTAAATTATTAATATAACCAGTCTAAATATACCGGTTTTTGAGAAAACAGGTGTACAAAAAATATCGACACAAATAAAAAAAAGTGTCGATACATCTTGTCCAGATAGTATTTTAAAAACCATGTGCCCAACAAAGTGTCGATACGTTTATAACAAGTGGCGATCCCGAAAACATCGAAAAATATAATTATAATGTAATAGGTAAATTATTAATGTAACCGGTTTAAATATATCGATTTTTGAGAAAACATGTGTATAAAAAGTATCGACACAAATAAAAAAAGTGTTGATACATCTTGTACAAATTGTATTTTAAAAACCAAGTGCACAACAAAGTGTCGATACGTTTATAAGTGTCGATCCCGAAAACATCGAAAAACATAATTATATTGAAATAGGACAATTATTAATGTAACCGGTCTAAATATACCGGTTTTTGAGAAAACAGGTGTACAAAAAATATCGTCACAAATAAAAAAAGTGTCGATACATCTTGTCCAGATTGTATTTTAAAAACCAAGTGCACAACAAAGTGTCGATACGTTTATAACAAGTGTCGATCCCGAGAACATCGAAAAACATAATTATAATGTAATAGGTAAATTATTAATGTAACCGGTCTAAATATACCGGTTTTTGAGAAAACAGGTGTACAAAAAATATCGACACAAATAAAAGAAGTGTCGATACATCTTGTCTAGATTGTATTTTAAAAACCAAGTGCACAACAAAGTGTCAATACGTTTATAACAAGTTTCGATCCCGAAAAAATCGAAAAACATAATTATAATATAATAGGTAAATTATTAATGTAACCGGTTTAAATATACCGATTTTTTAGAAAACATTTGTATAAAAAGTATCGACACAAATAAAAAAAGTGTTGATACATCTTGTCCTGATTGTATTTTAAAAACCAAGTGCACAACAAAGTGTCGACACGTTTAGAACAAGTGTCGATCCCGAAAACATCGAAAAACATAATTATAATGTAATAGGACAATTATTAATGTAACCGGTCTAAATATACCGATTTTTGAGAAAACATGTGTACAAAAAGTATCGTCACAAATAAAAAAAATGTCGATACATCTTGTCCAGATTGTATTTTAAAAACCAAGTGCACAACAAAGTGTTGATACGCTTATAACAAGTGTCAATCCCGAAAATATCAAAAAACATAATTATAATGTAATAGGTAAATTAGTAATATAACCGGTCTAAATATACCGATTTTTGAGAAAACAGGTGTACAAAAAGTATCGACACAAATAAAAAAAAGTGTCGATACATCTTGTCCAGAATGTATTTTAAAAACCAAGTGCACAACAAAGTGTCGATACATTTATAACAAGTGTCGATCCCAAAAACATCGAAAAACATAATTATAATCAACAACAACAAAACTAAATTCCCATGTGTAATAGAATAAGGGGTAAAAAACATAATTATAATATAATAGGTAAATTATTAATGTAATCGGTCTAAATATACCGTTTTTTTGAGAAAACAGGAGTACAAAAAGTATCGACACAAATAAAAAAAGGATCGATACATCTTGTCCAGATTCTATTTTAAAAACCAAATGCACAACAAAGTGTCGATACATTTATAACAAGTGTTGATCCCGAAAACATCGAAAAACATAATTATAATGTAATAGGTAAATTATTAATGTAACCGGTCTAAATATATCGATTTTTTAGAAAACAAGTGTACAAAAAGTATCGAAACAAATAAAAAAAAATATCGATACATCTTGTACAAATTGTATTTTAAAAACCAAGTGCACAACAAAGTGTCGATCCCGAAAACATCGAAAAACATAATGATAATGTAATAGGTAAATTATTAATGTAACCGGTCTAACTATACCGATTTTTGAGAAAACAGGTGTACAAAAAGAATCGACACAAATAAAAAAAGTGTCGATACATCTTGTCCAGATTGTATTTTAAAAACCAAGTGCACAACAAATTGTCGATACGTTTATAACAATTGTGGATCCCGAAAACATTGAAAAATATAATTATAATATAATAGGTAAATTATTAATGTAACCGGTCTAAATATACCTATTTTTGAGAAAACAGGTGTTTAAAAGTATCGACACAAAAAAAAAGTGTCGTTACATCTTGTTCAGATTGTATTTTAAAAACCAAGTGCACAACAAAATTTCGATACATTTATAACAATTGTCGATCTCAAAAACATCGAAAAACATAATTATAACCAAATATCTCTAACATCATGTGCTGGACTGAATAACCATTCCATTCCGTCTTCAAAAAAATTAGTTGAAGTAGACTGCGTGCTTGTATTCAAACCCAGCTTGACTTGAGGACATGTTAGTTTGTTATGTCCCTCACTGTTGTAAAACCCACATCACCTAATCTTCTTCTCGACCTTGTTCTTTCGCTTGCGTTGTTTCCGTTGAGGGTCGCGAACGTTGTTTAATACACTGCTCTGATTGACTGAATCATTCAAACCAAAAGAGTTCTCAAATTCTTCTATTAGCCTTTTCATCTCATCACTTGCGATTTTGAAAAACGCATATATCTTTGTTGCAGCGTAGCATAACATACTTACTGTTGCACGTAGAGAAGCAAACCTTGCCATTTGCATTATTTGTTGAGGCACATTCAAATCAACAAAACTGGGTGCAGAAGCCTTCGCATCCTTAGTCCACCTACTTTGAATCAAAGACTCGGGCAAATATGTGTAATTCAAGTGCTTCAAAATGTGAAGTTGATGGCGACATGAAAGTCTAACGGTCTCGAATTTTCTGCATGAGCAACTTAGAGTTTCCGTACGATAATCAAAACTAATTTCAAATGTCCTATTTTTTTCTTTGTACTTTTTCAAATAAAAATATTGATATTCATCTGATAAGGACTGAATCTCTTCCCGAATCTGGTACAATGTCTCCCGTTGAAGTTCTTCTTGGAACGCATGAAAAGATTTGCGCGTAAAAATCTTAGAAGCATGACTTTCAAATTCAACCAGTTTTGTGATGTGGAAGGGCTTCGTCTAGGAACTTAAGTAATCCTCTTTCAACTCGTTCAAACGCATTCTACTAATTCCATCTTCAATTGCACGAACATCTAAATAAGTCTTCTTGTGTTTCAGTGCAATTGCGAGTGAAGCATTCATAGACTCGCACCTTTGTGTTGAGCGAATATTAGCCAAGAAATGACCGGTTAGATATTCTTGTGCCTACAAGTGCCGAGTATTTCCCTTCTCAATCACCAATGGATGCTTTTCGACGTTAAATTCTAAAACTGAACGCCATAGAATATCAAATTCGTCGGTTGTCTACCAGGAAGCCATGCATTTTGAGAATGTTGCTGTAAATTTTGGGTCACCAATGTTAGCTTGTGTATTGCGAGAAAGATGCCAGGAACATAATATATGCTTAGCATTAGGGATAACAGATTTGATAGCCCTCTGCATTGCCCTATCCCCATTGCTGACAACTGAAATAGGCGATTTGTTCATCATGGCTTCTAAAAAATTATGTAGCACCCCACTCGAAAGATTAGGACGTCTCGTCAGCTATTATGGCAGTAGCAAACACAATTGTGTTATGGTGATGATTGACACCGACAATAGGCATAATTGATCGACCATAAAAATTATCTTTGTACGTTGTGTCGAACGCAATTACATCACCGAAGCATATGTAATCTGATCTCGATGTAGAATCCGACCAAATAAGATTATGCAACGCCCTTGATTCGTCCACCGAGTACGTCACAAAAAACCCGGGATCATCATGTTTTTTATAATCAAAGTAAACAATAAGCGCATTCGCATCCCCATCGACGATTTCCTTTGTTTTACCTCTTTGAAATGCATTGTAGAGGTCTTTATGTGTAAATCCAACATTATGATAGCCCCATGTCTGCTACGTTAAATAGTTCATTACTTGTGACGTGCCAACACCGTCTTCATTCAATGTTGTTGGCTTATCGATATCAGCCTTACTTACAGCTCTATTAGAACGCATAAATGGTGTCATAGTAGGTGTGCACAATGCATGATTATGTTTCTGATAAGACATAACCCATTGATCGTTTGTACGTGTTGTTGTAACTATGACTCTAGCCTTGCATCTTGTTCTTGTGATTGGCGTATGAGCACGTTGACGATCAACGGTATTGACTTTTGATTCTCGAAACCCTTATTTCGAACAACAAAATTCCTGTGTCTTCACATTCCCTTCCATGTCAAGCCGTGTTGTTCCCCAACGTGCACTAAACCCATGTTCCTATGCGAATCCCTTGCAAAAGTACCAAGCTTGATCACGTGGAAAGAAGAGTTTACCAACCAATATGTCAGATTCATCAACATTATATACTTCATGGCATTCATCAGTTGGCTTAACATTGTCTGCATCAGTATGATCCATGACAAAAATTTTGTTGTGCAATTTCAGTGGTCCCAACAGGAGTTGATGAAGATGTAAGTAAAGATTCATTGAACAACATGTTTTCAGTGGTGCTTTCAATAGGAAGTGGTATTGGTTGTGGTAGTTGAAGGGTGGATACAACATTAAATTTGCAGGACATATTCAGGTATGTACAATAACTACAACATTCAATAAATTTAAAGTAATAGGTAAAATTACAATATAGGTGGTAAAAATATACATTTTTAATGACAAAAATAGTAAACACAAAGATTTGTTTTGATACATATGTAAGCATATGTGTCGATACATTTTCCAAAAGTATCGACCCCAAAAACATCAAAACAAATAATTATAATGTAATAGGTAAATTAACAATGTAACCAGTATACATATACCGTTTAATTATAAAACATGTCAACATAACGTATCGACACTATTATAATTTGTGTCGATCCTTATTGTCTACAATGAATGGCCAAACGACAGGCACGCGTAAAGTGTCTATACATTTACAATGTAACCGGTAGAAATATACTGGGTTAATGAGAGAATAGGTCAACATAAAGTATCGACACTTTTTAAATTTGTGTCGATACTTTTTTCCAAAAGAAAGCACAAACAGGTTCATGCATAAAGTGTCGATACATTTAAAATTGTATCGATCCCAAAAACATCGAAACTGATAATTATAATGTAATATGTCAATTTACAATGTAACCGGTTGAAATTTACCAGTTTTATGAGAAAATATGTCAATATAAACGCTATCTATTACATTATATAAGCGCTATCTAATATGTTATTGTACTTGATAATATTTTCGGTTAAATGCCTATTTTATTATATAAACGCTACCTAATATTTTATTTTACTTGATAATATTTCTGGTTAAATACCTATTTTATTATATAAACGCTACCTATTGCATTATATAAGCGTTACCTAATATGTTATTGTGTTTGATAATATTTCCGGTTAAATGATATAACATAACCGGTCTAAATTTTAACCGGTCACTTCTTTAACCAGTCACTTCTTTAACTAGTCACACCGTTTTTTAACCATTTTTTATTCGCCGCATAGCAAAATCATCACATTCGGTTATTTTGAGCTATCCATATTCTAGAATGGGTACGAATGATGACACCATTTGCGTGAAGGGACAGCTGGACATTTTGGAGTACTATATAAGGAAAAGATTTATACCCAAGATAGAAAGATATTACCACCAACCTCCTTCCTTACCTAATCATGAATCTCAATCATCGTTTCATCAGTACCTAATCCATGGCTATGGCGTGATAGAAACCTCTCCTAAGGCACCTCTGAGGACTGCCTGAATCACCACATACTGCAGAAGCGACTATGAAGCATTGACTCAGCTATCTGAGAGCACTACCGGGCAGCTTCATAGGGATATGGGTTTAGATTTTTTATTTTAACTCTCTTTATTTTGGATATATTTGATTACCAAGTGTTCGTATTTTTGGTTGGACAGAAGTTAGCCTTGAATACTCTTTATCTTTTTCAATATATTAAGTCTTATTTTTGTTTGCTCTCTATCTATTGAATCTAAGAAGTGATGCTTACAGAAGTAACGTTGCTAATAGCTTTAGAACACATCCGTCCTGGTGGAAGTCACTTTAATCAAGCCGAAAGTTGGTTAGGATTGTGGGCACATTACTTTGTAGTGTATAGCCCAGAAGAGACTGATGCTTGGGTGGTGAGCTTTGATAGATTTAAATAATTTTTATGCTTAGTTTTTTGATGTGCCTCATATCTTTATAATTAAAATAAACTTGCTATTTCATTGTGTGTTGTGGTTTGGTAGATCTGATGAGTGTTCCACTTCTCTCAATTGATATTTTATTTTCTTTGTTTTGCTTATTCCACTACCTTCGCATTATTCGTATTCACAACTTATACAAATCTCAATTTTTCCTTTTCTTTCCATAGAGTTAGAACTAACAAAAGTTAAATAGCATTAGCTCTGTTCCATGTGGGTTCAACATCCTTAGCCAAAAGGATATCTCTATTCTACAATCGGCGGGTGTGCATTTGCACCTATTGCGATCACATATCTTTCGACCAATCTTCAGGAAGCATCATCCTCCTAATAATGTTTTCTATAATGGCACTCCAATTTGCTACAGCCTACTCAGAAACATCTACAATCACTTATGCCTCATAGCACAGTGCAATGATTAAGATGAAAAGAACAAATAACCTGCCGATTTCTGGGCACATGCATACATTTCCTCAAAAATGATTTTTCCAACATTAAATATGTCTACCAAATAGAATAGAGTGCAACATCAAATGCAATCTTTTGTAATAGTGGAATAATGCATAGTAGGCAACAAACGACTGCGAAGGAAAGTAAACCATACCCTTACTGTAAAGTTAGTTGCTTCCTTTGGATTGTGTAAGCACCGGTGGTGGACTTGTTCCACTCGGATCCTAGCAAACAAATATCATCGCAGATCATCTCCAAGTCATCTTATGCTTCAATAATGTCTAGATACTTGTTAATAGCATCGACCACTAATGGACCATCTTCTCCCTCACATAGACCATGGGTTGGTTCATGGTCATGTGGTGACTATAAAATTTCCAAGTAACTCTAGAACAATCTCACTAGGATGAGAACAAAAAGTTTCCCAATTAAGCTTGGCAATGGTGTTATTGACGTAATAGAATGCATGTGTGTCTTCAACAATTGCCAAATTAAACCCTTGCTATAAACAAAATTCACGGTTAGCAAACTCATTGTTGTACCTCTCTTCGTTCTTTATCAAAAAGAAACGAATTGTTTCCTATCAGCAAGAGATGGTGGACAGGCGGTCTTCACAACACCATCCTTCTTTAGGGCCATGGATAGACGAGCTTTGAAGGAACGAGGGGTTAGAAGAAAATAATAGTGATTTAAGGTTTTGGGAGCAACCGCGTGAAGAGGAAGATGAATTGAAAAGTAAAAATAAAATAAATGTATTTGGTGATATAAAGGCTAGAGTAAATTTGAGAAGAAAGAAGAGATAAAGTTTATCTCTTTAAAATGGATGACAAGATGAATGGTAAGATGGACGGTGCAGATTGCTGTCGTGGGGTAGTGGGTCACAACTCATGGTTACCTTTTTACCACTTAATGATCTACCGCACAACTATTTTATGAAGAGCATTGAGTGCAGTATCGTCAGTAATGAACTGTGACGAATGTTGGTGAGTAGCATAAGACAAAAACTAGTGATGTAGCGGCTAATGTCATGGCATTTCCGGCACATGAAATAAAATAAATAAGTAAAGAAGATATTATAAATTAAAACAAATCTAATTTTGAAATTGACTTATTGAAAAATAAAATAAAAATTAATCAAATGGAATTTTGCTTATAGAAATGGAGGCAATGCTTTAAGTTTGTTCGTCGCAATAATGCTTAAAACTATGTCCATTAACTTTAAACATGCTTTCATCCCCCAAGTTTTTCACTAACACAACTCCATGAGGATATACTTTAGCTACTTCAAATGTCCCTAACCAACGAGACCTCAACTTCCTAGAAAATAGCTTTAAGCGAGAGTTAAATAGCAACACTTGTTCTCCAGCATGGAATTGTTTATATGAACTTGTCATGTCATCTCTTTCTTTTATCCATGTAAATATTTACATTATCGTGAAGTTCTTCAAGCTCATTCAAATCAAGCAATATTTTCTCTCCAATAGCATCATAGTCAAAGTTGAGTCTTTTAAGAGCCCACATTGTTTTATGTTCTAATTCCATAGGTAAATGACATGCTTTCCCACACACTAGGAGAATCATAGACTTACCCAATGGGGTTTTGTAGGCTATATGATACGCCTACAAAGCTTCATCTAGGTAAAAAGACCAATCCTTCCTTAAAGGATTAACAACCTTTTCCAAGATTTACTTAATTTCCTGGTTGGATACCTCTCTTTAACCATTGGATTAGGGATGGTATGTTGTACCAATGTGATGCTTTACTCCATAACGTAACAATGCTTTGAAAACTTTCTTTCATGTAAATTGGGTGTCTTCATCTCTAATAAGTTCTCTTGGAAGCAAGTAAAAATGTTCTTGTGTAAGAACTTTAAAATCGACTTAGCATCACTTGAAGGTATTGTTACAACTTCGACCCACACATATAATCTACAACAACAAGTATATAAAAGTTTGCAAAGGATAACGGATATAGTCCCATAAAGTCTAATCCCTAAACATCAAATAGATTTATCTCTAATTTCGGTTGCATTGCCATTTCAATGCGATGATAAATGATATCAGTTTATTGACATTGGTCACAATGCTTGACAAACTCATTTACATATTTTTAAAAAAAGTAGCCAAATAGTAGCTCCAATGTAGAACCTTTAGTTCAGTATGCATGCCTCAACGTGACCGTAATAAGGAGCATGTTAGTAGGGATCCAATATACTTTGCTACTTACATTCAAGAACACACCGTTTCACAATCTGATCATTGCATTGCTTGAAAAGATATGACTCGTTTGAATAATATACTTTAATATATCTAAAAAATTTCTTCCTTCCTTGGCAATTAAAATCTGGTGGAAACGATACACTCACATAATAGTTCATAATATAAACGTACCAAGTTAATGTGTTGATAGCAATAAGCCTTTCATTAGGAAAATGATTGGGAATCACAAGTTTACTTCACTTCCTGATTCCAAACAAGATAAGTGGTCAGTCACTTAATTTTCATAGTCTTTCTTATCTTTAATATCTATGTCAAACTCTTGCAGTAACAACACACCCAATCACATCAGTCTTAGCTTAGTAATTTTCTTCGCAAACAAGTGTTTCAATGTTGAATGGTTTGTATATAAAATTACCTTTTTTACAACAAGATAACATCTGAATTTATCAAAGGAAAACAAAACATCATGCAATTCCTTTTCAGTTGTTGTGTAGTTGTTCTATGCATTATTTAAAATTGTTCTAGTATAGTGTATAGCATGGAAGATTTTATTCTTCCTTTCCCCAACACTGCTCCAACAACATGATCACTTGCATCACAAATTAATTTAAAAGAAAAATATCAATCAAGTGCAACTATTATCAGAGCATTTAGTAATTTCAGCTTGATTGTTTCAAAGTAATTGAGGGTTTTATCGTCAAAGATAAATTTCATGTTTTGCTCTAGTAATGAGTAAAGATGTCTAACAATCTTTGAAAAATCTATAATGAATCATTGATAAAAGCCATCGTGTACTAGAAAAATCCTTATTACATTGACATTGGTTGGAGATGGTAACTTTTCAATGGCTTCAACTTTGGATTTATCCACATCAATTCCACGGTGTGAGATACGATGTCCCAACACTATACCTTCGGTCATCATAAAGTATCATTTCTCCCAATTGAGCACAAGATTTATTTATTCAAATATCTTTAAAATTGTAGCTAGATTGTCAAGGCACTGGTTGAAGCATTGGCCAAAGATAGAAAAATAATCCATGAATATCTCAAGGAAGTCTTCTACCATGTCAGAAAATATGGCTATCATTCAATGTTGAAACTTTTCTAAAGCATTGCACAGACCAAAAGATATATTTCTAAAAGAAAATTTACCATAAGGGTAAGTAAATTTAATCTTATCTTGGTCTTTAGGTGCAATTGATATCTAATTGTAGCCACTATAACCATCAAGGAAGCAAGAAAATGTTTTTCCAGTAAGTCTATCTAGCATCTAGTCAATAAACAATAATGGAAAATGATCATTCCTTATGGCTTTGTTCAACTTTCTTTATACTATAAAAATACATCAACCAGTTGCAGTTCGAGTAGGAACTAACTCATTCTTCTCATTCGAAACAATAGTGATGCCACATTTCTTTGGCACGCATTAGATCGGACTCACCCAATTTATTTCAGAAATAAAGTAGATGATTCCAACATATAATCTGTAACCCCCTAGACCCGGCCTATGCGTTTCGACTAAGTCTAGTGGATCACATTATGATTCTTAAAGACATTTTCTGAAACCGTTATTCAATCAATGTAAAATCACATTATAAATGTCATGAAATAAATTATACCATCAAAACCCAACTTGTAAATATAATACCAATAAGTAATAAATTAATTTAAAACATGTCTTCAAAATCAAAATCACAATAAACCGAACAATAATAGAAAAAGTGTCATCATCCTAAAATATGATACTTTAAAATAAGGTCCATGTCACCAAAATAAAGTCAACTAGCAAGATAAAACATTACAATCATATATACTTCAAGAGATATGTTGATCCTCCAAGTGCTCGAACCGATGTATCTAACCAACAGTATCTGAAAGGGGGAAAACATTTTCGAAAGGTGAGCTAGGCTAAGTGTGTCCCAATAATACCTTAAAATCACAATAGGTACATTAAACAAATCATAGTCCAGTAAATCTCATAAATTTATAAAAGAGTTTAACTTTTGAAAATCATAGTTTAAACTCTTTTCTTGTACACCATCAGTAATTTCCAAAACTATTTTCCATATAGCTTACTCTAAGCACACAGCAAAAAGAAAGCCAACCTAAGGATAAGCTTTAGAGCTTGTATCCTTAAGCCCGTAAGTCCAAGTCCATATAGCTTACCCTAAGCACACAGCAAGGGAAGCCAACCTAATGTATCTTGGGGCCCCAAGAGTCACATTAGGCCCATTCTGTTTATTAGCTTGATCAGAGCTATACTATTGTAATTCAATCCAAAAGTTCAATTGCACCGTGACACAAATTCCATAAATCATCATATTAAATTGGTGCATCAATAAAACAGTAACCAAAGAACTCAGTGTACATCATATTAAAACTAATAAAATAGTTCAGTAATAATTAGGGAACACACCTCGATAATAGGTTCAAATAGTAGATCTACTGATTTCTGGTTTCACCACGCTCTACTACAGTTTTCGAACCTATTTTATAATAACACTATATTACTTATGGGTAACATAAATAAATATCTAAAATCATAAAATTTATGGGTCTTACGGGTGAATAATGGAACACGTGGTTTAATTAATCTAGAAGAGCTGGGTCGAGCTGTCGAACGATCCGAAGAGTCTCTTGTACCTTCAAACAACAATAATTTATCAGCCCCAAATCTTACTTAATTGTTCAAAGCTAAATTCTTAAGTATATAAGCATTTTCAGGGTTTGACTATCAATTTGGAGGATTTCTGGTTTGAATTTGGCCAAACGGATTGCGGAATCGGAATCAGGACGTCGAAAAACATAAAGTATGTCTTTTCGAAAATTTAAATTCTTGGTCAAAGTCAAAGTCAACCACTTTGACCGTCGATTTGGAGGCCTTCGGATTCGAATTTGGTGAAACAGATTCGGGACATCGAAAACTATTAGAATAGGTATACTCGGAAAATATTTACGGTCGTTTATGGGTCGGTTAAAGCCATTTAAGGTTCTGGTCAAAGAAAGTCAACGGTCAACGGTCGGGTCGGGTCAACGGTCCGGTCGGGTCGGGTCAGACCGGTTCATATCGATCAAACCGGTCAAACCGGTTTTCCAGCTGCTCACTCTCCCTACGGCGGCGCGTGTGGCGCATGAGACGTCCTCCGGGACTCTAAAAATCACGGAAAAATTTCTACAAATTATTTTGAGCGATTTCGAGATACTTACAACGATCGGTTCCAATTTTTGAACGGCAGAGAGCTCGATCTTAAATTGGCCGAAACTTTGACTGCTCCACCTCCTCACGCGCCGCCGTCGACGGAGACCAAGGTTGACACCGGCGGACTCGAAACGGCACAAGGAACACGATGGTGCAGGAGTTGTCGTAAACGGAGCAACGATCGGCGATGAATTTGAGATTTTCCCGGCGATCAAGCTAAATAAAACGTCGAGACTTTGACTGGAAATTCCCGACGTTTGGCAGCGTTTCATTTCAATTAATTTGAAGGGTTTGTTCCTCGCTCGATGATGAACACAACGGTGGTTTCAAAACGACGATCATAATTCGGACGGCGTCGGAATCGAGGTTGGAAACTGGTGTAGGGGAAAGGGAATTTCTGAATTGGTTTTCTGTGTTTTCATGCAGAAACCAATTCATTTCCTTTAAAAGAAAAACATGCCGGCACTCAAAGGTATAACTCAGGGCTTGGTCATTGAATTTTCTTCAACTTCTAAAATGGACTTCAAATTTTCAAAACTTTCAATTTAGTCCTCATAATTTATCAATTTTCACAATTAACCTCCAATTTCAATTTAATATTATTCTAAATTTTTCCGGGTTGTTACAATTCTCCCCCTCTACCAGAAATTTCGTCCTCGAAATTTACCTTATGAAAACAGATGAGGAAATTGAGCCTCCATTGACTCCAATGTCTCCCAAGTAGCTTCTGAGGGGCCTCGATTACTCCACTGAACCTTGACCATTGGAATACGCCTATTCCGAAGAACTCGTTCATCTCTCTCTAAGATCTGAATGAGCTCCTCCTCATATGACAAATCAGGTCTCAGCTCTACATCCTCAACCTGAATGATATGATCTGGATTTGGATGATATCACCTCAACATTGATACATGAAAGACATCATGAATACGACTGTGCTCAGAAGGCAACTCAAGCTGATATGCTACAGGTCCTACCCTCTTCAAGATACTAAATGGTCCAATAAATCTTGGACTCAATTTACCCTTACGCCCGAATCTCAATACTTTCTTCCATGGTGAAACTTTTAAAAAGACATGATTACCAACCTCAAATTATATATCTTTCATTCTCTGATCTGCATAAGACTTCTGCCTATCAAATGCCTCTTTGAGACGGTCACGGATCAATCTGACTGTGTCCTCCGTCTCACGCACTAACTCAGGTCCCAATGTCTTCCTATCACGCAACTCAGTCCAACAGATCGGAGTGCGACATTTACGCCCATAGAGTGCTTCGTAAGGTGCCATACGAATGCTGGTCTGATAACTGTTATTGTAAGCAAATTCAGCCAAAGGCAAAAAGTTCTCCCAGCTACCATGAAAATTGATTACGCAACCCCGCAACATATCCTCCAGTATCTGAATCACTCTCTCAGATTGACCATCAGTTTATGGATGAAAGGATGTACTATAATCCAATCTTGTTCCCAAAGCCGTATGTAGCATCTTCCAAAATCTCGAAGTAAATCTCGGATCTCGATCAGAAATAATAGACACTGGAACACCATATAATCAGACAATCTCTGAAATATACAATCTCGCCAGCTTTTCCAAAGTATAATTTACCCGCACAGGAATGAAGTGAGCTGACTTTGTAAGTCTGTCAATAATCACCCAAACTGAATCTTTTTTTGAAGGAGTCATAGGTAAACCAGTAACAAAATCCATAGTAATACGCTCCCATTTCCATTCCGAAATCTTGATAGGTTGTAACAAACCTGATGGATGTTGATGTTCTGCCTTAACTTGCTGACAAGTTAAATACCTAGCCATAAAATTCGAGATGTCATTCTTCATGCCGACCCAATGATGCCTCTCTCTCAAATTCCGATACATCTTATCTCCACCGACGTGCATAGCATATGGACTACTATGAGCCTCAATAAGGATAGTCTTTCTCAACTCAACATCATCTGGCACACAATACCGACCTTTAAAGCATAAAACTTCATCCTGATCAATTGCGTAATCTAAATTTGTCCCCTGCTCTACTTGTTCAAAGATGGGAAACAAGGAGCTATCAAGGGGCTGCTTAGCCTTGATCTCATCAACCAAGGTCGGCTTAACTTGCAATTCTGCTAACAGAGTGACATCGTCATATAAATTCATCCTGGCCATTAAAGATCTCAACTCTGTTACCGCCTTTCGACTCAAAGCATCCGCTACAATGTTAGCTTTACCAGGGTGATAATCAATCACGCAATCATAATCCTTTAAAAGCTCTAACCAGCGTCGCTGTCTCAAATTAAGCTCCTTCTGGGTCAGAAGATACTTTAAGCTCTTATGATCCGTGAAAATGTAACACTTCTCTCCATAAAGATAGTTTCTCCAAATCTTCAAGGCAAAAATTACTGCTGCCAACTCCAAATCGTGAGTAGGATAATTACACTCATGCGGTCGCAGCTGACGGGATGCATAAGCCACCACTTTACCTTCCTGCATTAGAACACAGCTGATTCCTGAGTGTGACGCATCACTATACACTATAAAATCCTTCCCGGACTCTGGTTGAATCAATACTGGTGCTTGAGTCAATACTGCCTTTAATTTCTCAAAGTTCTCCTGTTGTGCCTCACCCCAGTCATACGGCACATTCTTCCTTAACAACTTTGTCAAATGAGAAGCAATGATCGAAAAGCCCTTAACAAAACTTCGATAATAACCAGCCAAGCCCAAGAAACTGCGAATCTCAGAGATATTCTTGGGTCGTTTCCAATTCACAATAGCTTCAATCTTGCTTGGATTGACCTGAATACCTCGCCCTGAAATAATATGCCCCAGAAACGACACTTCTTGAAGCCAAAACTCACACTTGCTTAGTTTGGCATAAAGACGATGCTCTCTCAAAGTTCGCATAACGATCTTCAAATGCTCGTCATGCTCTGCCTCATTACGAGAATAGATCAGAATATCATCAATGAAGACCACCAAAAATTGATCCAAATATGGTCGGAACATCTGATTCATCAAATCCATGAAAGCTGCAGGAGCGTTCGTCAAACCAAAAGGCATCACTAAGAATTCATAATGATCATATCTAGTGCGAATGGCCGTCTTTGCAACATCAGATCCTTTAACTTTCAATTGATAATACCCCGAACGAAGATCAATCTTAGAGAATATAGTAGCTCCTCGCAATTGATCAAATAAGTCATCAATCCTGGGTAGTGGATATTTATTCTTGACCGTCATCTTGTTCAATTTCCGATAGTCAATACATAATCTTAGCGACCCATCCTTCTTTTTCACGAACAGAACTGGAGCTCCCCAAGGTGAGGTACTATGTCGGATAAATCCTCGATCGAATAATTCTTGCAATTGGACCTTCAACTTCTTAAGTTCTTTTGGAGCCATGCGATAAGGTGCCATAGAAATAGGTGCAGATCCAGGATAAGTCTCAATCTCGAACTCTACCTCTCTATCAGGAGGTAACCCAGGCAACTCCTCCGGAAAAACATCAGGAAACTCGCTAACTGTACGAATCTCCTCGATCGTGGATAATGCACCTTTGGTGTTCAAAATACAAGCAATGAAAGTCTCATATCCCTTATGGATCATACGATCAATTTCCATCGCTGAAACTATATTGGAGAGATAGCCGCGACGTTCACCAATTAACACAACAGTCCGACCATCAGAAGTTTTTAGAGTAGCTCTCTTGTACTCGCAATCCAAATTTACCTTGTGTTTAGTCAACCAATCCATCCCAAGAATTAGATCAAACTCCTCTAAAGGAAGCTCCATAAGATCAGCGAGAAAAATTTCTCCCTTAACCTCTAGAGGACAACGCCGAAATACTTTATTCACCAATATCGCCTGTCCTACTGGACTCGTAACCGTAACATTATTTTCAGTGTTCTCGCTCGAAATATGAAGGTTTCGAGATACCGAGATCGATACATAGGAGTGAGTGGAGCCATTGTCCAGTAATGCAAAGTATGGAATGGAATATATAGTAAATGTACCTGCAATAACCTCAGGCTCATCTCTGTCATCCCGACGTCTAGTGGCATAAACCAAAGCTGGTTGTCTAGCCTCAGAAACTGTTGGCCCTCTATTTTGCTGAGGTCGGGCTCTATTGTCTGTCCTGGATGCTGATCCTCGAGTCTTTCCTTGACTACGATCTCTAATTGGGGTCAGTACTGTAGTCTGAGAACGCACAGGAGTCTGGGTAGCGGTCTACTCAAACGAAGCTAGCTGAGGACAATCCCTCTGAAAATGACCACTAGATCCACACTGATAGCAAAGACCCATCTTCTTACGACACTCTCCTGTGTGTTGTTTACCACAAAACTCACAAAGGAACCCATGATAATACGACGAGGAACCGCCTTGACTGCCAACTAACAGTGAGGATGCTGGAGGCCTGAAACGTGTATTGCTTCTCTTAGGGACTAAAGTACAAGTCCTTTTCCCGGACTGTGCTGATGACTCCATCGGGCCTGAAAATTTCTTAGATCGTTCATGTTCAACACGCTCTCTACCAGAAGCTAAAACCTCCACCTCTTCAGCATCTTTGGCTCTGTCCACTAGCACATCAAATATCTCATCCTGATGGGTTACAACTTGCCTACGTAGCTCGTATCTGAGTCCAAGGGCAAATTTACGACATCGATCTCTCTCAGTAGGTACCATACTGAATCCATACTTCAGCAACTTCAAGAACTCGATCTCATACTCAGAAACAGTCATGTCTCCCTGAACCAGGTCTTGAAACTGCTGACGTCTCTGAGCTAAGTAGCGCTCTCCCAGAAAACGACTCCGAAAGCGATCCTTAAAGAAATTCCAGGTCAAACGATCGGTAGGAACACTACTGGTCACTGACTCCCACCAAGTGTAGGCATTGCCATCTAACATCGCCACAGCACCCTGATATCTCTTAGTTGAGTCTAAACCCAACTGATCCATGTGTCTCTCTGTATCCTGGAGCCAATCCTCAGCTTCAGTAGGAGCTCCACCAATCTGTCCCCCAAAAGTTCTAACTCCATTGGCAATCAAAGTCTGCGAAATAGGAACCTCTGATACAATACCAGTAGCTCTGAATGCTCCATGTATCAACTGCAAAAATTGTCTACCAAAATTCTCATCCAAAGCAACTCCGGTAGACTCTGACTCAATATCGGTCGCTCCTATGATCGGTGTAGTCATGCCAATACCAGCGGTAGGAGGCAGATTCGTTGGGGTCGTAGGAGCAGGATCACCTATCAGAGGTGGGGGATCTACTCGTATCTCATTGATCGGGTCTTCAAATCTAGTCACTCGACCTCGTCCACGGCTAGTTCGACGACCACGTCTATCACTCATTTTTGGTGGATCTTGAGTTTACTACAGGAGATAAAACTTAGGGTTAGACAAGAACCTGGAGTCTCGAACACAGTTAAAATCTTAATAACTTGTGACATGGCCTTAGTAACTTGTTTTGTAAAATATTTCTAAAACCGTATTTTCAATGTGGACTCATACACAATCCGCGATTTAAAAACCAAAAAGCTCTGATACCAATGTATGTAACCCCCTAGACCCGGCCTATGCGTTTCGACTAAGTCTAGTGAATCACATTATGATTCTTAAAGACATTTTCTGAAACCGTTATTCAATCAATGTAAAATCACATTATAAATGCCATGAAATAAATTATTCCATCAAAACCCAACTTCTAAATATAATACCAATAAGTAATAAATTAATTTAAAACAGGTCTTCAAAATCAAAATCACAATAAACCGAATAGTAATAGCAAAAGTGTCATCATCCTAAAATATGATACTTTAAAATAAGGTCCATGTCACCAAAATAAAGTCAACTAGCAAGATAAAACTTTACAATCAGATATACTTCAAGAGATATGTTGATCCTCCAAGTGCTCGAGTCGATGTATCTAACCAACAGTATCTGAAAGGGAGAAAACATTTTCGAAAGGTGAGCTAGGCTCAGTGTGTCCCAATATTACCTTAAAATCACAATAGGTACATTAAACAAATCATAGTCCAGTAAATCTCATAAATTCATAAAAGAGTTTAACTTTTGAAAATCATAGCTTAAACTATTTTCTTGTACACCATCAGTAATTTCCAAAACTATTTTCCATATAGCTTACTCTAAGCACACAGCAAAAAGAAAGCCAACCTAAGGATAAGCTTTAGAGCTTGTATCCTTAAGCCCGTAAGTCCAAGTCCATATAACTTACCCTAAGCACACAGCAAGGGAAGCCAACCTAATATATCTTGGGGCCCCAAGAGTCACATTAGGCCCATTCTGTTTATTAGCTTGATCAGAGCTATGCTATTATAATTCAATCCAAAAGTTCAATTGCACCGTGACACAAATTCCATAAATCATCACATTAAATTGGTGCATCAATAAAACAGTAACCAAAGAACTTAGTGTACCTCATATTAAAACCAATAAAGCAGTTCAGTAATAATTAGGGAACACACCTCGATAATAAGTTCAAATAGTAGATCTACTGATTGCTGGTTTCACCACGCTCTGCTACAGTTTTCGAACCTATTTTCTAATAACACTATATTACTTATGGGTAACATAAATAAATCTATAAAAGCATAAAATTTATGGGTCTTACGGGTGAATACTGGCACACGTGGTTTACTTGATCTAGAAGAGATGGGTCGAGCTGTCGAACGATCCGGAGAGTCTCTTGTACCTTCAAACAATAATAATTTATCAGCCCCAAATCTTACTTAATTGTTCAAAGCTAAATTCTTATGTATATAAGCATTTTCAAGGTTTAACTATCAATTTAGAGGATTTCAGGTTTGAATTTAGCCAAACAGATTGCGGAATCGGAATCAGGACGTCGAAAAACATAAAGTATGTCTTTTCAAAAATTTAAATTCTTGGTCAAAGTCAAATTCAACCACTTTGACCATCGATTTGGAGGCCTTCGGGTTCGAATTTGGTGAAACGGACTTCTTAAACGGATTCGGGACATCGAAAACTATCAGAATAGGTATACTCAGAAAATATTTACGGTCGTTTAAGGGTCGGACAAATCCATTTAAGGTTCAGGTCAAAGAAAGTCAACGGTCAACAGTCAACAGTCAATGGTCGGGTCGGGTCGGTCGGGTAGGGTCAGGCCGGTTTAGACCGGTCAAAACCGGTTAAACCGGTTTCCAGCTGCTCACTCTCCCTGCGGCGGCGCGTGTGGCGCGTGAGACGTCCTCCGGGGCTCTAAAAATCACGGAAAAATTTCTACAAATTATTTTGAGCGATTTCGAGATACTTACAACGATCGGTTCCAATTTTTGAACGGCGGAGAGCTCGATTTTAAATTGGCCGAAACTTTGACTGCTCTACCTCCTCACACACCGCCGTTGACGGAGACCAAGGTTGACACCGGCGGACTCGAAACGGCACAAGGAACATGATGGTGCAGGAGGTGTCATAAATGGAGCAACGATCGGCGATTAATTTGAGATTTTCCCGGCGATCGAGCTAAATAAAACGTCGAGACTTTGACTGGAAATTCCCGACGTTTGGCAGCGTTTCGCTTCAATTAATTTGAAGGGTTTGTTCCTTGCTCGATGATTAACACAACGGTGGTTTCAAAACGATGATCGGAATTCAGACGGTGTCAGAATCGAGGTTGGAAACTGGTGTAGGGGAAAGGGAATTTCTGAATTGGTTTTCTTTGTTTTCACGCAGAAACCAATTCATTTCCTTTAAAAGAAAAACCTGCCGACACTCAAAGGTATAACTCAGGGCTTGGTCATTAAATTTTCTTCAACTTCTAAAATGGACTTCAAATTTTCAAAACTTTCAATTTAGTCCTCATAATTTATCAATTTTCACAATTAACCTCCAATTTCAATTTAATATTATTCTAAATTTTTCCGGGTTGTTACATAATCACTTGATGACTTCCTTCCAAACAACTTCATTTATAATAGGTTCAACCTTCTTTGCTTTTTATTATAATTGTTGTTTGTATCTTCCAATAATATTTTATACGAACAAAAGGCTGGATTGATACCCTTGATGATAGTAATGCTCCAACCAACTTCTCTCTTGTGATGCTTTATAACATTGAGGAACTTTTTTACTTGTAATGTGTCTAGTTTTTCTACAACAATAAAAGGCAAAGTCTTGTTTTCCCCAATAAATGCATTCTTCAAATAGTCGAAAAGGGTTTTTAAATCAAGGGTGGATGGTTCTTCAATAAAGGAATACATCCCTTCAACCTCATCAATTTTGTCATGTTCCTTGTATTCCTCTATTTTCATAACACTATTAACAACTTCATCAATGTTGTGTCACTTATTTATATGTTTTTACATTATAATATCCATAATGTCAATATCATTATCATTATCTTATGAAACATTGTTCAAAACATTAAAAGTAATGTATTCATCATTAAGGCGCATAGTGAGTTATCCCTTTTCAAAATTGTTAAATGATCGGCCTGTAGTAAGTAATGGTTGACCAAGTGTGATTAGGGCATCCTTATCGGCTTCACAGTTCAATAAAATGAGTTTGGTGGGAAAAATGAACTTGTCCACTCAGACTAGCATGTTGTCAACCATGCCATTAGGATTTACTATGGAAGGATTGGTAAGCTGATGTGTCACGATGATATGTTTTTCTTCCCCATTTTCAAATTTCATAAAAATAGATAAATGTATTAGATTAATACTAGCGCCTAAATTACATAATATTCTACCTACAAATTGACACCAATAATGTAATGAATAGTTAAACTCTCTAGATCCTTTAACTTTTTATGGAAATCTACTTGTAGCCATATCGCTACATCCTTCAGTGAGGGAAACAATTTCAGATTCTACAAGTTTTCTGTTTTTCGAAAGCACTTCCTTCATGAACTTGGTATAATTCAAATTTTTCTCCAATGCATACAATGGAATATTGATTATCAATTTCTTCAACACATCAATAAAGTTTCTAAACTAATGATGGTCCTCATTTGTCTTCTAGAATTGTTAAGGAACCGAAGGAGGAGATATTGGATTCTATTGCACAGGCAATGGTGGTGGCATCATATGTTGGAGTGTTGTTGGAATTGATGGGGTAATTTCCCAAAATTACTACTCTATCCTATATCATTTGTTGTAGCATCCATATCGGGTATCTCAATCTCTACTTCCAACTCTTTGCCTTTAGATGGATATCTAAGTGTAATATCCTCTTTCTCTTATTTTCATCATTTGGTTTTTCAAGGTGGAGTACACTACGTGTCGTGATGACTTTGCAATGCTTATTGCAATGATCTTTCCCATGAGCTTTAGGAACTTTATTGTCACTCGGCAACGCTCCTTGCGGTCTGTTGCTCAATACATTGGCCAACTGTCCAACTTGATTCTCAAATGCTCTCAACAATGTTAACTAGCTTTGTATCAAGGCTTCATTACTTTGATTTGTTTCTTCATTCCTTGAAATTTAACCCTTTAATAGAGACTCAAGTGATGTTAATGTTGAGGCTTGATTAGAAGTTCGCCCTTGATAGTTTGGTTGGTTGTTGCGCTGGTGTGTCTTTATCACCTGATGATGTGACTGTTGATGTTGTACCATTGGTTGTTACTGGGTATACTATTGTTATGGTTGATAATGCTACTATTTATTCCCAAAATTTGATTGTAATATCATATTGCAGTTGGATACATTTTGACTTCTCCAAGACAAGTTGGGATAATTTTGGAAACCTAGGTGTTGGTATTTTCAATCCTATTGTAATTCCTCACAAAGTACATAGCCTATGGGTTTTATGGACATTCCTCAAAATTATGATCATTACCACAATAAACACAAGAAACAATAGATGTAGATTTTACCTTATACACACCTCCAGACTTTTGCATTCTCTTCATCATTTCAGTCAATATTGTAACCTGTGTGGTCAGTGTGTTTAAAGCATCATTGTCTACTATTACAGCAATGTGTATACCTGACATAATTCTTGTATACATTTTGACTTCTCCAAGACAAGTTGGGATAATTTTGGAAACCTAGGTGTTGGTATTTTCAATCCTATTGTAATTCCTCACAAAGTACATAGCCTATGGGTTTTATGGACATTCCTCAAAATTATGATCATTACCACAATAAACACAAGAAACAATAGATGTAGATTTTACCTTATACACACCTCCAGACTTTTGCATTCTCTTCATCATTTCAGTCAATATTGTAACCTGTGTGGTCAGTGTGTTTAAAGCATCATTGTCTACTATTACAGCAATGTGTATACCTGACATAATTCTTGTATTAGGGTATTGGTAACCATTTTTGGAAATCCTCTCTAGAATGGCATATATTTCAATTTAAATCATATCCAACAATGCATCATTGGCATAATTGTCTACATCCATCCTTCTTTTTATATTATGGTCATTGTAGAACATCTCTAATTGTGTCCAATGCTAGAAACCATGCATCGGACATTTGCACAACATATCTTTAAATTGCTCCCAAGCTTCATAAAGATTCTTTTCCTCCATTTGCTTGAATGGTGTGAGATCATTCCTCAATTTAGCATTCATGTTAGGAGGGTTAAAAAGAAGCAAAAACTTTTGTGCAAGTTAATTCAATGATGTTATAGCACCAAGTGGCAATAAGTTAAGTCACACTTTGGCTTTGCTGCAAATAAAGTAATGAAATAGTTTCAGTTTCAAAGCTTCCTCTAGAACTTCTTGGATTGGTTACTTGATTTTGCATACCAGATTGGTTTGGTGTTGGAACTTGTTGACAGGGAGATGTCTGATTGGCATAACTATCCTGACTCATTGGTACAATATAGGTAGGCATATATTTCAAATTTTTCTAAAATTTAAAAAAAAAAGTGATTGCAACGAATGGAAATAGAGAGGATGACGCGACTTCTAACGATTGTTTGGAGAACGAAGGTCGACGTGGGTGAAAGAAGATGGTCCGAGTTTGATCGCGGGATGATGGAGAACTCGGGGGTGACGTTGGTGTACACCACAGACAGTTGATGATGGCTGGTCAACGAATGGCGGTGAGAGAAGTCATAATGTGGGGTGAGGGATTTGATATTTTTTAACATTTTAGTTTTAAAAAAATATTTTTATTATTAAAAATTTTTAAAAATAAGAAAATATAACAATGGATACCTAAAAGTGTAACGGAAAAAACATTAAGTACATATTTTTAGCAATAGAATCAGACACTAAAATCAATTTATAATATAATTTAAGCACTTAAAATTGTATTGAGCCAATAGGTAATCATTTCCTTAGCCATCTCTATTGATTTACAAAATGTTCTAATGCGGAGTAAGCAAACAAAATGAAAAAAAAATCGTCTGGCTCATGCAAATTTCAAAATTGTACTTAGGTATGAACAAAACTCGACTCGACTCAACTCAAATAAATCAAATTTTTTAACTCGATTCGACGTTGTAAAATTATACTCAATTTGATTCAACTTGTAATTTTATTAACTGGACTAAAATTTTTTAAATTCTAGTCAAGTTATAAAATAGAACTCAAAAGCTTAAAACTTTTAGTAATTAGTAAATTACTTTTTTTAAGTTCAAGTGAGTCTCACAATTTTACATTATATATATATCACATATGAAGAAATATATATGTATATTGTATATGATAATAGAAAATCGTTTAAATTAGAATCAAATAGTATCATAACTTTTATAAATATTTATAATTAAATTTAAACATAAACTTAAATAACTTGAATCGATTCGATTCAAATTTCATAAACTCAATTTTTTTTAAAAAAGGTTAAATTATAAAAAAAAATAACAAATTTAAATAACTCAAAAATTTCTTATTTGACTCACCCCTAACTGCACCCAATTTCTTTAGGTGAGGGCCTATGTTAGTAGCTATATAGAATATAGATATTTAAAAATGTTTTTCTTCTATGATTTAATGATTTTCCTGTGAGGAAGGAAGGGATCTAACGCAATTGGTTGGGGAATGTGGAATAGTGGATTGCTTGATGTTTGGGTTAAATTAAAAGCTCACTTTTGGTGGATGGAAATAGTCGTGACCGCTTCACATAATTTCAGCTCTTAATTCATTTCCCTGTTAGTTAGATAGGTTAGCTTTGAAATTTCATTTTTTTTATAGACCAAAAAAAAGTTAAATGCTTCTTTTGGTTATTTTCACACGTCATCGCATGTCAACCATGAAAGAAATTATAAATGTAAAGATCGATGTAAAAATAAATGTTTAAACTTTATCTAGAAATACGATTTGATGTCTAAATAATTTTTTCGTAAAAATTGAGTGTCTAACGTTTTTCAATTACACTTTTCGGTGTCTACCATAATTTTTTTAATTTATTTATAATAAACCCCAATTTTTTATAAAAAGTATTATCTTTTTATAAAAAAGAAAAAATTAATTTATTTATAATAAACCCCAATTTTTTTTACTAAAATTATAAAAAAACACAAAAAAATTAAAATCTCTCATTTTAACCCCCATTACCAATCGTCGGTGGTCATCTCCGGTCACCCATGGTCATTCGTCCTGTTGTCGCCAACCCATTGATCATTCGTCACCCTTACCCTCACTCAAATCCCTTAAATCTCTAAAATCTCCAATATCCAAATCCCTAATCCTTCAAAATCTGAATCCCCACGACGGAACGACAGAGGAGCAATGACAGAGCAACAACGAGGAACACGACCACTTGGTTTTTGATCAGAATTGCACAATGGTTCGAATGGTGGTGACATTATGGCTTATGGACGTCGGGATCGACTAGAATCGATGAATAACAATGATAGTGGCTTAAAATCCGACGAAACTTTGAACGCTTCTCCACGACAAACATTGACAAATTAAGATGAAAGGCTAATTGGGGTCTGATGGGGGTCGACATCGGTACTGATTACTGTGGTAGTGACGGTCATAGCTAGTCAATGACTATGGAATGGAGAAGGGAGATGGAGGAGGGGAAGGGAGCATTGGTTGTTTGGATTTTTTTTCTTCATAATTTTTTTTAAAATTTTTTAAATAAATTCTCAAAATTATCAGAACGTGATATGTTTCACTTAACAGAGATTTTAACGGTGGTTAATGCCCGAGCACCTAAAAGTGTAACATTGGAACATTAGACACCAATTTTTGCGAAAAATTCTTTAGGCACAAAAATATTTTTCGAGACATAGTTTGAAGACTTATTTTTGTATTAAGCCTAAATGTAACTTTTATTTTAATTGAAATGATATTTTTAAAATAAAAAATTAGAATTTTATTAAGAAATAACAAAAGCAACATAACCCAACATCGAATTTCAAAGAATTGAAAAAAATTAAAATATTTCCTTGAATATATTTTCAATCGTCTAAAAATATTTAGAGACCAACAATAATTTAACCATCTCTATTCAAAATTAGATGCAATATTAATGTATGCGTGGAGAAAAAGAGAATAAATTTAACAAATATTAGAAAAATAGCTTACTTCAAAATGAAAGATTAACATTGACTAGAAAAATAAATAAGATAAATAAATAAATATCAAGTAATTTTACCGTACAGCGTAGTCACTGGCTTAAAAAGCAATTTTGCCCACACTGGTGAAATAAGGAAGTTGCCCCTAAGGTTAATACAGTCTTTCGAATTTCGTACACCTGAAATAAGGAAGTGAGACTCTGAATAGTGTTGCTCTTTTTCGAAGAAAGAAAAATATTTTATTCGGAGTGAATTCTACCTAAATAAAAATATCAAAGGTCACCGAAAAAAAACTAAACTATGCTTGTGAAGAGAGAAAATATAAAAAAAAGAGGAGAATCAAGAAATGGGTGAGTTCAAAATGGATAGGCTATTTGATGAGCGTTTTAAATTGCCGCTTTTTAATTGCTAATTCTCCTATTTTATGAACTTGTGACTGCTGATTTAGATTGTATTTCGTTTATTTTATGTGCAGTGACTTGTTTACTAGAATTGACAATAAAAAGGGTGAAATATGCATTTTTTATTTCCTAGTCGTAGCTGGAGATATGGGCACGACGCTGGGCACGAAGCAGGTCTATGTGGTAGTTTCTAGAAGGAGAAAGATTCTGGAAGCTACCTAGTTAACACAATCTGAAGATATATTTTGGGAATTCAACTTTTAGTTTGAATTTTGAAACATTTGAAATTTAGGATTATCATTGTTTTGAATTCTTCTTTATTTTAGGGTTTAGAAGCCTATAAATACCCTCCTTCGAGTAAGGCTTAAGACATTTTTTTCGTGTTGGATTTTATCTTGTTATTTTAGTTCCTTTTTTATTTCATTTATGTTTTTACGTTAAGTTTTCTATCAATTTTCATAAAATATGCTAAGTATGGTTTACACCATGCTTAACTAATTTCTTTATTATCCGAGAGCTTGCGATGACTCAATTCTATATGTGGGAATTGAAAAGCACTCAAATACGATTTTCTAGAATAAAAGATCGACAATTGGCCATGTGATAGGGAAGCGGTGGTGGGTTAATGAACGTTGCTCTTGTTGAAGAATCAATCCTAGAAAGCTCTAGACTAGATGAAGAACAATGGGAAATAAATAGGGGAAGGTGGCGGCAACAAGTAGGGTTCTTAGGGTTTCTTTTAGGTGTTGGAAACAAGATAAGAAGCAATATTAAAACAAGATAAACAAAAGATAAAGAAATTGAAAATAAAGTAAGATAACCAAGAAATCAAAAGATCTCCCTTATAAGGTGAACGGTAAAGATAATTGATGGCGTGGATGGATATATGGAAAATCAATGGATAAAGTCCTATTGAGCCCTCCTAGTCGAAATGAAAAAGACAAACATGATAATATGACTCTAACAAACCCTCTTAGTCGTGATGAAAAGGCAAATTGGAGTGTGAAGATTAATCTCCCTCACAAGAACTTGAAAGAACTCTCGGAGAAGAAGCTTCGAAGGCACAAGGCAATCAACACTTGCAAAAATGAACTCTCGTTGTATTATTAATCAAAGAAATCTGATTTACAAAGTTGAGTGAAGCCTCCTTTATATAGGGGTGAGTTTTAAAGGTCCTAAATAACTAATGAATACAATAATAACAAACTAAACCCGTCTAAACTCTAATTCCTAATAAAATAATAATAACTAAAAATAATGTTTTAACTCAACCTTAATTCCTAATAAAATAATAACTCTAATCCTAAAAGATAATGCATCATCCTATATTAAATTATATTACAAATAATCAATATAAATATTGAAAATTCGTAATATTTACAATAATCACGTATTTATCTCGTATAGGAATTTCTGTATGCGCTGTCTTCAGTAAAATGAATGCATCTTGAGTTTCTGATATCGGATTGATGTGATTCAAGAACCGTTGGAAAGATAAGAGACAGAAGGTTGTATCTCCAGAAGACATGTTGACCGGATAACAGCTGGATCCCCTTCAAAAAGTTGTCACAAATCTGATGCTATTAGACCCTTACGGATGAATGCTTGAGCTGCTATTTGAAGCTTGTCTTTAAGAAGTTTGGTCCGACCTCGTGTGATAGGGCCAAGTGGTATAGTAAATTCATCATCCTTATATTTAGAGCTTGTGGTGCATGTATCATCTCCCCCTTCCTTAAAACGATTTGTCTACGAATATGAAATATCAAAAGGAGATAAGTCAGAAACATTAAAGGATGCACTTGCGTTATACTCACCGGGAAGCTCAATGCTGTAGGCATTGTCATTGATTCATTCAAGGAATTGGAATGGACCATCGCCTCATGGGTCTAGCTTGGATTTCCTTTTTGTCAAGAACCACTATTTTCTCATGTGAACCCATACCCAATCTCCTAGTTCAAAGGTGACATGTCGTCGGTCCTTGTTAACTCGGTTTGCAATTGCCTCATAGGTTTTCTCCATCTTGAGTTTGGCTTTGGCATGAATGTTTTTGACAAGGCAGCCTTGTTTTCACCATCTATACTGGCAACCTGATCTAAAGGTAAGGGAATAAGATCCAAAGTAGTTAATGGGTTAAAACCATAAACTATTTCGAATGGAGAATAACCTGTTGTGGAGTGAATGGATAAATTATAAACAAACTCAAAAAAGGTAAACATTCTTCCTAATTACGAGTATTCTTACCTACCACAGTTCTTAGCAAAGATCCTAGAATCCGATTTATTACTTTGGTTTATCCATCGGTTTGAGGATGACAAGAAGTGGAATAGAGAAGTTTTGTGCCAATCTTACCCCATAATACCTTCCAAAAGTGGCTTATAAACTTAGTGTCATGATCAGACACAATGGTGCGAGGAATGCCATGAAAATAGACTATTTCTCGAAAGAATAAATCAGTAATGTGTATGGCTTCATCTGTTTTATGGCAAGGAATGAAGTGTGCCATCTTTGAGAATCTGTCCACAACCACAAAAATACTATTTCGTTCTTTCTTAGAGAGGGGTAAGCCAAGTATAAAATCCATCGATAAATCGATCCAATGAGAAGAAGAAATTGGTAAAGGCATGTACAAACCATTAGGATTTACCTTTGACTTTGCTTGTTTGCATGTGATGCATGATGCATAAATATTTTCCACTATTTTATGCATGTGCGGCCAAAAGAAGTGTTCCATGACCATATTGAGTGTTTTATGAACACCGAAGTGTCCCATAAGTCCTTCTTTATATGACTCGTGAACCAATAACTCTCGCAAACAACCTTGTGGTATACACAACCTGTTCATGTGAAAAAGAAAGCCATCTACAAGATAAAACTTGTTAAAAGTACCTTTTACACATTATTTATAAATCTCAGAAAAATATGGATTGTTAGGATAAAGTTCTTTGATATGTGCAAAACCCAGAATAGTAGCATGCATTTGAGTGATAAGTGTGTATCGTCGAGATAATGTATCAGCTATGATGTTATCTTTCCCTTGTTTGTATTTGATGATGTAAGGAAAAGATTCAATGAACTCAACCCATCAAGCATGTTGTTTCTTTAACTTACCTTGTCCATTTAACCATTTGAGTGATTCATGGTCCGTGTGAATGACAAATTCTTTAGGGAGAAGATAGTGTTGCCACACTTTTTGTTCTCGGACGAGTGCAAGAAGTTCTTTGTCATAGGTAGAGTAGTTCAACTGTGTACCTTTTAACTTTTCACTAAAGTAAGTGATAGATTGTCTTTCTTGCATGAGGACGACACCAATGCCTATGCCTGAAGCATCATATTCTAGCTCAAAGGTGTTAGAAAAATTGGGAAGATGAAGAATAGGGGCAGAACATAAATTATCTTTAAGAAGTTCAAAAGCTTTTTGTTGTAGTGGTCCCTATTTAAATTTAACTGACTTTTTGATGATATCGGTTAATGGTGCATCAATGGTTGAGAAATCTTCGACAAAGCGACGATAGAAACTTACCAAACCATGAAAATATCTTACCTCGGTGATGGAAGTAGGCGTGGGCCATTCTTGAATTGCCTTGATCTTCTCTTTATCTACATGGATACCCTGTACACTAACTATAGAGCCTAAAAACATAAGCTTATCACTGCAAAACACACACTTATCCATGTTAGCATATAAATGTTCTCGTCGAAGAACTTCAAGAACCATTCGAACGTGAATGACATGAGAGTTAAGAGAAGATGAGTATATAAGAATGTCATCAAAGTAAATGACAACAAATTTACCTATAAACTCCTTAAGAACGTGATTCATTAATCTCAAGAAGATGCTTGGAGCGTTTGTGAATCCAAAGGGCATAACAAGCCATTCATACAAGCCGAACTTTGTCTTGAATTTTGTTTTCCATTCGTCACTTTCTTTCATTCGAATTTGATGGTAACCACTCTTCAAGTCAATTTGGGTGAAGATATTTACACCATGTAGTTCATCCAACATATCATCTAGGCGTGGAATAGGATGCCTATACTTGATTGTTATCCTATTGATAGGTCTGCAATCTACACGCATTCGGAATGTGCCATCTTTCTTTGGAACTAGGATGACGGGAATCGCACAAGGACTAAGACTCTCACGGATGTGTCCTTTTTGTAACAATGAATCTATTTATCATTCCAATTCTTTCATTTTCTCAGGATTGTATCGGTAAGCGGGGTGGTTTGGTATGGCTGATCTAGGGATGAAGTTGATTTGATGTTCGATTCCTCTTGTAGGTGGTAAACCATCCGGTGGGTTGCTTAAGACATCTTGAAAATCCTGCAATAGAGAAGAAAATACACTAGGAAAATCTGTGATGTTAGTGATAGTTGATAAAATGGAGTTCTTGAAACGGACTAGAATGCATGGCCTATTTTGAAAAAGAGTCTCTCTCATGTCTTTTGAACTTGCATAAATGTTTTAAGACACTCTTTTATTTTCACATTGAGGGTCACTCACCACCCGTGGGTCATTTGTTTGGCTTTTATCGGTTGTGACCTCTTTTGCCTTTTGTTTCAAGTTCCCTGTCTCTTTGAGAATTCGTTGTTGATCTTTGAGAATATCTTTGGGGGGTAGAGGGTTAAGTCAAAATGGTTTACCTTTTATTGAAATTGTGTAAGTGTTCTTTAGGCCATAATATGTGACGTCATTATCGTATTGCCAAGGACGTCCTAAGAGGATGTGGGATGCTTGCATCAGAATTACATCACACCATACGTTGTCACAATACTTTCCCATCTTGATATTAACGAAACATTGTTTAACCACCTTCATCTCAACAGTCTCATTAAGACATTGTAAGCAATAAGGTTTCTGACGTCGTTCGCAATGAAGTTTGAGTGATTCAACAACGTTGGAGTTAATGAAGTTGACACAACTACCATTGTCAATGATGATGGAGAATAGTTGTTCCTTGATTAGGAAGCGTGTGTGGAAGATGTTGGAACGTTGTATGTTAGACTCGTCGAATGCTTGGATGTTGAAGGTATGACGAATCACCAAGATTGTTCCATTGTACTCATCACTTCCATAGTCATCACTATCTTCTTTGGCTTCGGCATGTGTTGGAATGTCGGGGATGTCGTCATCGGAGTCATAATTGTAAGATCCATCACCTAGTATGGTTAGGGTCCTCTTTGCTGGTCCTTGTTTCTCCTTGTCGGGTTTGTCATCTCTCGACTTTTTTTGAGAAGTTGGAGTAGAAGATGAGTAAGGATTTGAAGAATTAACTTGGTAAGAGAATGAAGTACCTTGGTAATGTTCTCTGAATCAGAATCTCCTTTAGATTTGTGATTCGATTTTCATTGCTTTCTTTAGTGTATCTTCAAGGATTTCGTATCCATGGAGATCAAGAAGATCAGTGATGTTTGAGGTAGTTGTTGTTTAACTTCTTGTGTATAATGTATCGGTAGGAATCAATTCCTCATGGAGTGTTTGAGTTCGGTCCTAGAAGTGATTGGTTGAATTTGGAAGTTGTTTATCTTTTTCCTTGTTTGCATCCACCAAGTGTGAGCATATCCTTTGAATTCCAAGGTGATGAGGGGAACTTGTTCAGTTTGGGGGCAGTCATGGTATGCGAACATGAGATCAAATTTTCCTTCCCAATCGATTTACTTGTCCGGATCGCAGTCTCCTTTAAAAGACGGGATCGTGAACTTTGGTTTTGCAAAGAGTTCGTGTGCTTGAAAATGTGGTTGTGCTCGCCTGGGGGCCAAAAGTTCAGCATTGTTTGGCCTTGGATTCTGGTTTGGAAGATCCAGTTGAAGTTATTGTCGTTATCTCAAGGCATTGTTAAGTTGATCAAATTGAGTTGTGAGTCGTTCAAGTGTGGCTAAGATAGCCGTAAGTGTCTCATTGTTATTGTCGCCCATCTTGCAATTATAACACTCAAAAGAAGATTTTAAAGTAGAATAAAAATAAAAGAAATTAAATTCAACAAAGCAAGAAACCTCACAAGTCACTCCAAGAAAGTAACACAAATAGAGGCAAGTAAGCAGATCTTGTACTCCTTAAAACTCACTTTACCAAGTAGTCTTCCACAGTTCGTATCGGAGTTTGATTACTAGCAAAGGCGATAAGAAAACCTAAAAGCTCTAAGAGGCCAAACAATAGTTAGACTCCAAGAGAACGAGAATGCAAATAAGGAAGAAGTATACAAACTCTTTAGTCCTACTAACACAAGAAAGATAACGTGTTAGATAATGCAAAAGAAAAATAAAAAGGAAAAACAAAAGAACCTAAAGCACTAAGAGTCAAAGAAAAAAAAGAACCAACCAGAAACCTAGAAAACGCTGGATCAACTTAAGAAACGTCTTTGAGGAGGTTACTAGTGTCCAAAATTTTGGAAAAAAATTCTTGAATGTCTTTCGATACATCAAGAAACCACCTGTAAAATTTCAGAACAAAATACCTTCAGTAGTATCCAGTAGACTCTGTTGAATGGTGAGTCCTCAAACAATCTATTTTTCTTGATCGCTTTGTTTGAAGGTGTTATTGATCTCAAAACATTCTGATTTGTTTTTTGAATGATCTTAAATATATGAAGTTTCAATATGGAAATTTTCACCATGAAATTCCTCCTGTAGAATTTTCAAGAAATTTGACAAGATTCTAGACCGAATCTCCCGATGAAACTTGAATGATGTATTTGAAGGCTATAATGAACTCCGATTGGGGTGAATTTTGGACTGGATATTACTATTAGGATGAGTATGTGATCTGGAGAAAATAAATCCTAAATTTATTCTTTTGATTTTTTTTTGAAATTTTGACTTGAACCGATGAATCTTTTACGAACTAGCTCCGTTAGGGTACCTTGACGGTTTTGTGTGCAAGAACAAGCAAGATTGCTTGATTCTTTCCAAGAATCGGCCCAAATATGATACCAATTGATAGGGAAGTGATGGCGGGTTAATGAACGTTGCTCTTGTTGAAGAATCAAACCTAGAATGCTTTTGACCCGATGAAGAACAATGGGGAATGAATAGGGGAAAGTGGTGGCAACAAGTAGGGTTCTTAGGGTTTATTTTAGGTGCTGTAAACAAGGTAAGAAACAAGATTAAAACAAGATAAACAGAAGATAAATAAATTGAAAATAAAGTAAGATAACCAAGAAATCAAAAGATCTCCCTTATAAGGTGAACAGTAAAGATAATTGATGGTGTGGATGGATATGTGGAAAATTGATGGATAATGTCCTATCGAGCCCTCCTAGTCGTAATAAAAAGGAAAACACAATAATATGTCTCTAACCAGCCCTCCTAGTCGTGATGAAAAGGCAAATTGGAGTGTGAAGATTAATCTCCCTCACAAGAACTTGAAAGACCTCTCGGAGAAGAAGCTTCGAAGGCACATGGCAATCAGCACTTGTAAAAATGAACTCTCGTTGTATTATTAATCAAATAAATTTGATTTCAAAAGTTGAGTGAAGCCTCCTTTATATAGGGGGTGAGTTCTAAAGGTCCTAAATTACTAGTGAATAAAATAATAACAAACTAAACCCGTCTAAACTCTAATTCCTAATAAAATAATAATAACTAGAAATAATGTTTTAACTCAACCTTAATTCCTAATAAAATAATAACTCTAATCCTAAAAGATAATTCATCATCCTATATTAAATTATATTACAAATAATCAATATAAATATTGAAAATTCGTAATATTTACAATAATCACGTATTAATCTCGTATAAGAATTTTTACATACAATGTCTTCAGTAAAATGAATGTATATTGAGTTCCTGATATCAGATTGAAACGATTCAAGAACCATTGGAAACATAAGAGATAGAAGGTTGTATCTACAGAAGACATGTCAACCAGAAAACAACTGGATCCCTTTCAAAAAGTTGTTGTAAATCTGCTGCTATTAGACCCTTACGGATGAATGCTTGAACTGCGATTTGAAGCTTGTCTTTAAGAAGTTTGGTCCAGCCTCGTGTGATAGAGCCAAGTGGTATAGTAAATTCATCATCCTTATCTTTAGGGCGTTTGATGCATGTATCACCATGTTTTTAAAATTAAAACGATTTCAAATTAAAAAGTCGACGTTGGTCTGGATGTTATTTTAATTTATGGTTGGGAGGAAAGATCGGCATGTGGCATATTCAACTTCCTATGAACACATTTAGCAGCTGTCCTCTAAGGAAAATTAAGATCAGATTCGATTCTAGATGAGACAATATAATCCCGAGTACTTAATTATGTTTGTTCTAACGACAATAGTTGTGGTTAGCCCATTCAAGAATTGACTTTCAGAGAGTGACTTGGGAAGATTGATTATTAGATAGAGAGGCAAGTTATAATGGGTTAGTCCTTGTAAACTGTAATCGAATAGAATCCTGGAGCAAAAACCTACTTTGATGATCAAACATAATTGAAACAAAGCTCGCTCAAGGCGATTTCCTTATTATTGTTTCCTATCTTTATTTATGTTTCCTTCAATTTATTTTGGTTTTAATTCCTTACTTTCTACTTATTCATTTGCCTATGTTTTACTCTCATTACTTCATTTCATTCTCACCTACCCCCTTTTTATTTATTTAGTTTTTTTGCAGCTACCTGGATCAAAATTAACATGAATTATATCAGGAATTTTAAGTCCCAATGGATTGAACCACTTTCACTATACTTTATTTATTTCTATTTATTTTATTTGAAAAGAAGATTTTATCTTATTTTAAAGAGTAAAACAATGTTTATCAAAATTGGCACCGTTATCGGGGACTTTGGTAAATTACTGATCATATTTTTTGTTTTGATTTTATGACCAGGGGTAATACGGGAGATTTAGTATAACTTGAACTAGAGATCGAAGCAAAAGGCTGTAGAACCAACCACCAAATGCTTCGATGAAAGAAACAACAAAGAGAACAAATCAAGCACCAATCAAATCTGGAATCCCACTTCTAAAACGTCATCTTACGAAGAATCAGTGCTTGACGCCACTTCAACTACACCAATTACAGACCTCATGCCAGAACCGGAACTGATGGTACATCAAACAATTGGAGAGTTAGCCACAGCTCCTTTCGTACAACAAACCACTTTGTATCTCTTTTCCTAGTGGTGAGACCCTTTATCAACTCAAGATGAGATTAATACATCTCCTTCCTACCTATCACAGTCTTCCCAGTAAGAGTCTGCATAAACATCTCGTGGAATTTCAATTGGTCTGCTCCAGTATGAAGCCTATGGAGTTTTCGAGGATCAAATCAAACTAAGAGCATTTCCTTTTTCCTTAACTAGATCGAATAAGGAATGGTTATTTTAATTATCTTCAAATTCTATTACTACATGGGTTGATTTATCACATGTTTTTTATAAAATTTTCTCGGCAAAAGCAAGCGAGCTGAGAAGAAGCATTTTGGGAATTCAACAAGATGAATGAGAGACCCTTTATGACTATTAGGAGAGATTCAAAAAGTTATACGCTAGTTGTTCGCAGCATGGTTTATCCGAATAGACACCCCTTCAATATCTTTATGAAGGAATTCTTCTGGTGGAGAAGAAAATTATATATGCCTCTAGTGGCGAAGCTCTCGTCAATATGACATTGGATGCGGAAAGAAATTTAATCTCTACAGTGGCGGCTAATTCATAGCAATTCGGATCATCTAGTGAACCCAGTTGACAAGTTCACGAAGTAAGTACAGTTTCACTTGAGAACAAAATATATAAATTAACTAACATATTTAATTCGCTTATTTCAGGAAGAATTGGAGCGATAAAAGTTTGTGGAGTTTGTACGATGTCGGATTATCCTACGGATTACTGCCCAGTATTACAAGATGAATCCAGCGCACAAGTTAATGTCGTAGGCAACTTTCTTACACCTCACTATAGGCCTTATAACTCATATGGTAACACCTTTAATCCTGGATGAAGAGACCATCCAAACCTGAGTTACGAAAACCATTAAAGAATTAACCCGAATTATCAACCGAGACCTCCTCCTTTCCCTCCCAAACACCCCAAAAATCTTACCTTGAAAGAATTGTCGAAAAATTGGCCTTATCCCAAGAAAAATTCCAAACTAAAACCCAATCTCACCTTCAAGAACTCAACAATCAAATAAGCCAATTGGCTCAAACAGTTGGTCGTTTGGAATCTCAAGGCCGATTACGTTCACAAGTCAAAACAAATTCAAGGAAGAATGTCAGTACAATAACTCTTCGAAGCGGCTCCGTCTTTTCGCCTGAGATCTTAGAGGATAAAGACACATCACCTAAAAAGAAAAAAGAAGATGCCACCTCAGTCTATCTCAGGTAATCATGCTTCCTCTTCTTCTTTACCTTCCCCTTTTGAAGTTTCACTCCTTTTCCTTCTAGATTAATGAAGCAGGACAAGTAAGATGAAGAGAAAAGTATCCTAGATGTATTCAGGAAAGTGGAAATCAACATTCCACTACATGAATTGACTCAAAAAATACCCAAGTATGCCAAGTATCTCAAGGAACATTGCACGAATCAAAGGCGATTAACCAGGAATGAAAATGTGAACCTTGGAGAAAACATTTTCGCTACCTTTCAGAGAAGGCTTTAGCGAAAACGTTTTCGCTACCTTTTAGAGAAGGCTTCTGCCGAAATACAAGGATCAAAGCATATTCACCATACCTTGCAAAATCGTCAATGTTGGAATCAAGAGAGCCATGTGTGACTTAGGTGCATTCATAAACATAATAATGCTCTATGTTTACGAGAAAACTTTCAACAAACCATTGAAAGAAACAAGGGTCACGGTTCAACTCACCGATCGATCAGTCATTTACCCCGAGGGAGTATTTGAAAATGTTTTGGTGAAGGTAAATGATTTAATATTTCCTGCTGATTTTTATATAATTGATATGGAAAATGATCGCAGTAAAATCGAATCTGAAATTCTTCTCAAGCGACCTTTCTTAAGCACTCTGTACACGAAGATCGATGCTCGGAGCGACATTTTAACTATGGAATTTGATGAAGAAGTCATCAAATTTGACATATACAAGGATATGAAATACTCGGATAATGTGGTGAGCTTGAATTTTGTTGATATTCTCGATCCATTAGCTGACAAATTTTTGGAAAATAATTTTGTATTTGATTTTTATAGGGAGTTGGAGAAAGAGGAATTTGATGATAGGGAGTTTGAAGAAATTTCTTCGATAATTTCTTATTATATTTCTAATTTTTGTTTAATGTTGTTTAAGTTTAAAACTCTTCCATCAATTTTGCAGGCACCTAAGTTGGAGTTGAAGTAATTGCCGACGCATTTTAAGTACACATTTCTGGGCGAAAATGATATTTTGCCAATCATAATTTCAATCATAATTTGACATATACAAGGCTATGAAATACTCGTATAATGTAGTGAGCTTGAATTTTATTGATATTGTCAATCCATTAGATGACAAATTTTTGGAAAATAATTTTGTATTTGATTTTTGTAGAGAGTTGGAGAAAGAGGAATTTGATGATAGGGAGTTTGAAGAAATTTCTTCGATAATTTCTTATTCTATTTCTAATGTTTGTTTAATGCCGTTTAAGTTTAAAACTCTTCCATCAATTTTGTAGGCACCTATGTTGGAGTTGAAGCAATTGCTGACGCATCTTAAGTACATGTTTCTGGGCGAAAATGATACTTTGCCAATCATAATTTCAAGCAAACTATCAAAGGATGAAGAAAACAACTTAGTTGTTGTTTTGTACACAAATAAAGAGGCATTCGGATGAACTATAGGCTATATTAAGGGGCTGAGTCCATCCATGTGTATGCATAAAATCAAGACGAATGAAGGCGCTTAATTGACAAGAGAAGGATAGCGCTGCTTGAACCCACCAATGATGGAGGTAGTAAAAGACGAGATTCAAAAGCTCTTTGGCACTGATATTGTTTACCCAATTTCTGATAGTGATTTGGTAAGTTTTATTCACATTTTTTCGAAGAAGACCGACATTACGGTGCTCGAAAATTTAGAGGGTGAGATGGTTCCGACACGAATGCAAAATGGTTGGAGATTTTGTAACCCAAAAATACCATTTCCCCTAACCTTTTATTGATAAAATGTTTGAAAGATTAGTAGAGAAATCTTATTATTGTTTCATTGATGATTTTTCAGGATTTTTTCAGATTTCGGTGGCACCCGAGGACCAAGAGAATATGACATTTACTTCTGATTTGGAACGTTTGCCTACCGTAGAATGACTTTTGGACTCTGCAATGCTTCTGCAACATTTCAAAGGTCTATGCTAAGTATTTTTTCCAATCATATCGAGAGAGGTATTGAGGTATTTATGGATGACTTTACTGTCTACGGTAACTCTTTTAAACAATGTCTTTTTAATCTTACTTATCTTCTTAAGTGTTGTATTTAATTTAATTTGGTTCTTAACTATGAAAAATGTCATTTCATGGTAAGTAAAAGGCTAATTCTTGGGCATGTTGATCTAAGGGAATTGTGGTAGACAAGGAAAAAACTTATGTAATTCGCTCATTTCCATACTTCGATGAAGGAAATCCAATCTTTTCTTGGTCATGCAGGTTTCTACTGAAGGTTCATTAAAGATTTTTCTAAAGTGGCACAACCATTATGTAAATTGTTGCGAAAAGATGTTACCTTTGATTTTGATCATGGTTGTAAAAATTCTGTCGACATCTTAAAGGAAAAACTCGTATCCGCACCAATTGTTCAGCCACCAAACTGGGATTTTCCTTTCGAATTAATGTACGATGCTTCATATTTAAGTGTTTGAGTTGTTCTTGATCAATGAATTGGAAAAGAACCTCACGTCATAGCTTATATAACAAGAACTCTAGATTCGACCCAATGCAATTACTCGACTATAGAAAAAGAATTGTTTGTTGTTATTTTTGTATTAGAGAAATTTTGATCTTATTTACTCGGAACTAAAATTTATGTTTTCTCTGATCATGTATCGCTAAAGTATTTGATGAAAAAGAAGGATGCGATGCCAAGACTGATTCGTTGTAATCTTTTGCTTCAGGAATTTGATATATAAGTTAAAGACAAAAAAAGGAGTGAGAACTTGGTTGCTAATCATATGAGTCGATTGTCAATCTCAAAAAAATGAACCGCCCATTTGAGAACAATTCCCGGACAAAAGCTTGATGATGGTGGATACTTCGCACCCTTGGTTTATCGATATGGTTAATTTCTTGGCCATGAGAAATTACCTATTGACTTACCGAAATATGAAGTTAAAAGAATTCAACGAGAATCCCGATTTTATATTTGGGATAACTCGTATCTCTAGAAGCATTGTTCATATCAAATAATCTGGTGATGCATATCCAAAAGTGAGATAAAATTGATTCTCACCTTTTGTCATTCATATTCACGTGGAGGTAGTTTCGGACCTAAGCAAACCGCGCAAAAAATTCTTGAGTGCAGAATTTTTTGGCCTAACTTATTTCATGATTCTTATGCCTTTCGTGAAGCTTGTGAACGGTGTCAACATGTGGGTAATTTAAGCTGAAGAAATGAAATGCCCCTCAATCCTATCCATATATGCAAGATTTTTTATGTTTGGGGAATTGACTACATGGGTCATTTTACCTCTTCTTTTGGGAAATTATATATCATTCTTGTAGTCGACTATGTTTCTAAATGGGTAGAGGCAAAGGCTACCCGGAACAATGATGCTAAAACAACTACTAATTTTCTTCATGATTTTATTTTTTCCAGGTTCGGCACTCCGAGAGCAATCATTTGCAATAGAGGAACACATTTCATCAACCGATTCATCGAAGTTCTAATGAAATATTATGAAATGACTTAATGGATTGGAATGACTTATCATCCGTAAACGAATGGACAAGCAGAGTTTTGAACTGAGAAATCAAGACAATCCTTGAAAAAATTGTCAAACTAAATATGAAGGATTTGAGTATGAAGCTAGTCGACGCTTTATGGGCATACCAAATGGATTACAAAGGCCCCATCAGAACGTCTCCATATCCTCTTGTTATCAGAAAACCTTGCCATTTATCGATCAAATTAGAGCATAACGCAAATTGGTCAGTTAAGTAGTGCAACATGGAAATTGATGCGGTTGGAGAGGCTAGGAAATTGAATATCCAAGAACTCGAGGAAAACTGTAGAAATTTTTATGATAGCGCACGAATCTTTAAAGAAAAAAGTTCTTTTGTTTAATTCTAAGTTTAAAATTTTTGCAGGAAAACTTGGATCGAAGTGGTTCGGACCCTTGACAGTAATCAATGTTTTTCCTCATGGAGTAGTAGAAGTCGAAGATGGTTCTGATGCTTAACTCAAAGTAAATGAACAAAGTCTTAAACCTTTTTATGAGAACACACCAATAAGATTAATTGAAGAAATTTATTTGGATGAATCGAGAGCTTAAAGAAACATCATCGAGCTTAAAATACGCTAAACAAAGCGATTGTGGGAGGTAACCTATTTTTTATTATGTTTCTTTAATTTTCTTGCAATTTAAAATTTTTTCTTCGATTTTATTTATTGTTTAGCTTATATTAATTTTTCGTTTTAATTTTCAGGTACCTGATGCATTTTATCGGACTTAAAACGGAGTCGAAGGCTAATTTTTCAACCAAAGAAAGCCAATTTTCAAAGCATCCGCTGGGAAGAGCGAAAATTTTCCTTCCATTGTCAAGGTGCATTGTTTCATTAAGTTTGGGTACGGCTCACGTTAGTGGGAAGTTTGGGTACGGCTCACGTTAGTGGGAAGTTTGGGTACGGCTCACGTTAGTGGGAAGTTTGGGTACGGCCCCACCAAATTTTGCTTCATAAATTGCTCCCAAATTTTAATTCCCTATCCCTTCTTTCTAAATATTTGACTCGACACCCTAAATCCCCAAATCTTTAACCCTTATTTTGATTTTTAAACCACCCCCAATCCCTATTATCCCTAATACGTACCTTTAAACTTTCTTATTTTATTCTATCATCTTTTCTTTCTTCTTTAATCCCAACCTCCTTAGCTGGTTTCATTCACCTTCATAATCGTGCTCCACCACCCATTCCCTGCATCACCATAATCTTAGTTGTACCATCGCTGCGCCGCTGCCCGATTATCAATAATGGTCAGAACCCAAAATCGTCAGAACCCAAAATCGTCAGAACCCAAAATCAAGGTAATGATGGCCTTTCAGTTCCACCCATTGTGCTCGACAGACGGTATTGTTTCACCATTTCGGCGGCCTTTATTAAAGTTCCAAGTGACTCTGACTCGATTCCTCGCCTCGTCCACGATATGGCGATGGTAATAAGCCTAAACACCTCTACATGTGGCAGTCGAACTGAACCATGTATCACTTTCTTTGATCAACCGTCGGTCGCAACACCCCGAGATTTCTGGACTGAGTCATGGCCACTGTCTGTCACCACCACGGTCACCTTCTCCATCTTTTCATTCTATTCCGATAGTGACTTCATCTTCTTCTTGGCCATGCCACTCCTCCACTCACCGAGGTACTTGGCTATCCTTTCATTATTGATGCACTCCACCGAGGATGATAATAATGCATAGGTAAATTCTAGTTCTGATTCCATTCGTCCCTTACTTACTAATGTATCATCCTTCGTTTGGTTTTACAGAGGACTTTTTGGCAAGCATTTTTTGGGACAACCCGACACTGAACCTTCATATCAATATCATTCCAAGCAGTATTTATCTCTGTTCCGTGCATCCAATTTGAACGCATTTCCGTCGCCTCTAGGCAGCCTCCCACAAGCGTCCAAAAATCCTGAACGTAATTGGCGCGGCCGATCCTATGCAATGCCATCCGCGGAACGTTTGAAGGGATTCATGCACTTTAAAAATGACCAGATGGTTCGTTTTCAGAACATCCACCATTGTCCATTTCGAGTATGTAAGTTTATCCCAAACCAAACTCTGAAAAATCTTCATATTCATGATGTTGTTCGTGATTATTTTGATTCAATTGGTTGGACGTTATTTTCGCAAATTAAGATCGACACTTTTTATGAACTTGTTTTCAAGTTTTAATCGACTTTCATGTTCTCACATTCTCAATTTGTTACTATTGGATCTCCTGATGTTGTTTCATTTATTTTATGTGGCCAACAATTTAGTGTTTCTCTTTCCAATTTTAATCTTGCTATGGGATTTGTGACGAATGTCACGAGTCTAGATCATCCAACTGCTTTAGTCGGGATGCCGTAGGAATTTAACACGGATTCAGCCTTTTCTTTGCTCAATAGTTTTGGCGACCAACCATTTGACCCACGCTCAAAAAAAGCTATTCACCTTCACGGCCCATCATTACAATAGATACAATGTTTCTTAGCTTACAACTATTCTGGTCGGAATGATTCTTCCGGCATTTTAAGTAAGACAAAACTTTTCTTCTTTTGGTGTATGTTCATAGGTAGAAATGTAAATTTGGGTTTCTGGTTTGCCCGAGCATTTGAGATCGTTATTCGATCCAATAGCCTTTTAATCCTTGGTCCTTACATTACAAATTTAGTGTCTCATGTTGCTAATTTTGATATTATGGACTTTACTTGCACGTTCTATATGGATGGATTAGATGAATGTTGCTTGGATCTAATGGGCTTGCTTGCAGGAACGGCCATTGCACCGTATTTTGTTCCACTGGGAGTGATAGCCTTTTAATCCTTGGTCCTTACATTACAAATTTAGTGTCTCATGTTGCTAATTTTGATATTATGGACTTTACTTGCACGTTCTATATGGATGGATTAGATGAATGTTGCTTGGATCTAATGGGCTTGCTTGCAGGAACGGCCATTGCACCGTATTTTGTTCCACTGGGAGTGATGATGCCACATACCGAACTAGTCTTCACTCGCCGAAATGCGCGTCCTCGATCTTTACCGCTGCCTCCTTCGAACATGCAAGAGAAATGCATGACGTCAATGATCGCCTCATTCGTACAGTAAAAGACAGCACCATTTGAAATAAATATAAAAGTAGAAAAACAGAAAAAAATGATTGTTTGATGTAAATATTTGATTCCTCTTGCTTTTCTCGTGGACTTGGTTAAATTATCTGAAAAAAAATTCTTTGTCTCGATTACAAACCTCATTTCTAGCCTTTTTCCTACATTTAGTTAAGCCTCATTACACCATTTTTAAAAGACCCAATGATCTTTGCATTTTATTTCTATTAAGTAGTGGAGATTTGATTATGTCACAAGCCTATGTATATTCTTGTTTAGTTCCGACTTTGAGCGTATTTGCACCCGAAACACATTTGAGTGGATTGAGTGAATCCTTGTGAGGAATTAAGTTAGGTTGAATTTTTTTTATTAATGATTGATTGAAAGTTGCAATGTTGTTTGACTTAATCTTATGTGTGTTCATTCACTTCATTGGTGTTTTGATTCAAATGTTTTTTGTGAGTTTGAATCTCATAATTTGCTTTGTTATGAAACGAAACGAAGGAAAGTACATTAAGTTCTTAACTAGTTTTATCAAAGCATGCTTGAGGACAAGCATTAGACAAGTGAGGGGAATTTGATGAGCGTTATAAATTGTCGCTTTTTAATTGATAATTCTCCTATTTTATGAACTTATCATTATTTATTTGGATTGTATTTCATTTATTTTATGTGCAATGGCGTATTTACTGTAATTGGCAGAAAAATGGTGAAATCTATATTTTTTGTTTCCTGGTAGCGGCTGGAGACATGGGCACGACGCTGGGCATGACACGGGTCTGATGTGGCAGCTTCTAAAAGGAGGAATATTATGGAAGCCTATAAATACCCTCCTTTCGGTAAGGCTTAAGACATCTTTTTCATTGAATTTTATCTTGTTATTTTATTTTTAATTTTATAAAGTTCATTTTCTTATTTTCATTTTTATTTTTACTTGAAGTTTTCTATTGATTTTTGTAAAACATGCTAAGTATGGTTTCCACTATGCTTAGCTAATTTCTTTATTAGCTGAGAGCTAGCGATGACTCAATTCCATATGTGAGAATTGAAAAACACTAAAATACCTTTGGATTTCATTCTTGATTTTCTGGAATTAAAGTCAACGTTGATCTGGATGTTTTAATTTATAGTTGGGAGGAAGGATTAACCTGTGACATATTCAACTTCATTTGAACACACTTAGCAGTGGTTCGTAAGGAAAATCGAGATCGGATTCGATTCTTGATGAGACAACATAATCCAAGTTGGGCCTTTACAATACTTAATTTTGTTTGTTTTAATGACAATTGTTGTGGTTAGTCCATTAAAGAATCGACTTTCGGAGAGTGACTTAGGAAGACTGGTTACTATATAGAGAGGCAAGTTACAATGGTTTGGTCCCTGTAGACTGTAACTGACATGAATCCTGAAGAAAAAAACTATTTCGATGATCAAACGGAATTGAAACAAAGCTCGCTCGAGGCGATTTCCTTATCATTGTTTCCTATCTTTATTTATGTTTCCTTCAATTTATTTCAATTTTAATTCCTTACTTTCAACTTATTTATTTGCCTATATTTTACTTTCATTACTTCATCTCATTCTCGCTACCCAATTTTTATTTATTTAATTTTTGTTGCGGATACCTGGATCAAAATCGGCACGAATTATATCAGGAATTTCTAAGTCCCTATGGATTGACCCTCTTTCACTATACTATATTTATTTCTATTTATTTTATTTGAGAAGAGGATTTTATTTTTATTTTGACGAGTAACACGACACTTTTCACTCTTCTTTTATATCTAAAAATGAGGGTGTTTAGGTAAAAAATGTAAAGAGAAAAATCAACAAAAAAATCTCCCAAAAATATTAATTTCTCTCATTATCTCAATATTTGAATTTTTATTAAATTAAAATTAAAATTCAAATAAAACATATTTATTTCTTTACAATATTATATATATAACCAATATTCCCTACTAATGCAAAGAAGCAAAGATCTGTAAAAAAATTTAAAAGAAAAGAGTAATAGTAAAATTATAAGTACTAGTATATGTTAGATTTGAACTAACCTCAAATCTATTAGTTCTCTGATAGTTCGAAAATTTTGCCAAATAATACATTGGAATGCTCAAAAGTGCTCTAGAAAGATGATCAAAAGTCTTCATTGAATGTGGTTTCATTCACACTTACTTAGGTGATTTCATCAAGTCTATCTTAATATAGACCACTTGAATTAGGTCAATAAAATCATTAAGAGTTTTTATTAATCTCAACCTCTTATTTATAAATTCGGTGAATTCATCAAGTTTGTCTTACTAGAACCACCCGTAAACTTGGGCTATGAATTCAATAAGAGTGTAAAACTTAACCTAGCAAATCATTTATCCATCAAGTTCGTCTAACTATGACCAACCAAATCATGGGCTATGGATTCATTAAGAGTATAAAACTCAACCACTAAAGTGTACATTATATGCCATCTAATGGGCTATGGATAGGTAGGAGTGCACGATATGAATTACTCATCTAATGGGCTTGAGTCACATCCCCCTTGATGAATCAAGAACCATTTTCCTACATAACCTTTTAATTAAGGGATCAAGAAGGTTCCTTTCATATTTCACATACTATAAAGTGAGTACTTTATTCTTTATAAGATGTCTCATAGATTTGTGCCTTATCCTGATATGTCTCTTCTTACCATTGTAAGATCATAGAATGTGACTTATGAGTCACATAATAACGACACTGGCGATGTAGGTATGTCCCATAAAATAATATTTGCAAGCATATTCCTAAGCAATTCGACTTTTTTCCCGGCTAAATCAAGAGCAGTGAACTCTAATTCTATGGTGGAACGAGCAATATATGTTTGTTTTGTAGACTTCCAAGAAATATTTGTTTCACCTAAAATAAAAATATACCCACTAGTGGAACCTACTTCATCATTGTCAGTTTCCCCATTTACATTACAATATCCTTCAAGGATTGTAAGGTATCCAACGAATTTAAGTTCACAATTCATTGTACCTTTAGGTATCTAAGTAAACAATTAAGAGCATTTCCATGATCATCACTAGAATTGTGAGTATATCTACTTAACCTATTAACAACATATGCAATATCGGGTTGAGTATAGTTTATTGAGAATATTAGGCTACCAATAATCTTTGTATATTCATATTATGAGACACTATTCCATTTATTATTTTTTAATTGAATTCTAAGATCATAAGGCGTACTTATAGGGATTATATCAAAATTGTTAAACTTTTTTGAAACTTCTCTATGTAACGAGACTGGTTTGATGAGTATGCCTTATCCGATTGAGTTAATTTTATCCGAAAAGTCACATTAATTTCTCCTAAATCAGTCATTTCAAACTTAGTAGATAAAAATCTCTAGTCTCTTTAATGGCTTTCAGGTGTATTTTGAAAATGAATAAGTCATTTACATACAGACTTATGGTATGTAGTCGGATCCAAACATTCTAGAATACACGCATGTATTAACACCATCATTAGACCACTATTCCCCCTCAACACCCTCGTGTGATTCACCATCGAATGGTGACCAAGACCTAAGCCCCGTCGCATTGTGAATCAACGTCAATAGACACTTAAAGCTTTGTCATTTCTAAACCCCCGCCACACTAATTTTCCCTCAATTTCAGCCGATCTGGTGATAGTACCATCTCACCGTCGCCTCCGTTGACTTCTCCAACTTCGTTCACTCAAAACCCAATCAGTGGGTCTTCGTGTTATCACTGTTATTTATCGTTAAGTTTCCGATCGATTTTCGGTGAGTTTTGGTGAGTGTTGTTGCAAAATTAAGTTTGAAAGTGGTTAATTCAAGCGGACAAAAGACCGGGGAAGGATTGGCCAATCAAAATAACCCCTGTTTCCATCGCACGCGCCGCCATGCACTGGAAGTGCCCATGGGGCTCTCATGCAGGTCCAGGAGCATTCTAGAACTGATCTAGTCAGACCGAATCAGTCCAGTTAGATCGAACAGGGTCGAACTGAGCCAACTCGGAAAGAGTAAACCTATTGACTTTGACTGACCGTTGACCTGAACGCTGACTTTGACCAGAGTTGACCATTGACTTTGGCCGTTGACTTTAACAAAAATCAAATTTTTTGAAAAGTTATATTCTAAGTTTTTCGGCATCCTAAGTCCAAATCTGGAGTCCGTTTTGAAAAATTCAAACCCGAAGGCCTTCGAATTGACCATCAGACCTGAGCAGCACATATACTTAAGTGTTTTATTTCTGAATGATTAAATTATGGTTAGAGACTCATCATGAACTATTATTTGAAGGTACACGAGACTCTCCCAATCGTTCGATAACTCGAACCAGCTCCTCTCGATCTGTTCGACCTCGTGAGCCAATAATCACTCGTATGACCTGTAAACCTTGTGATTACATAGATTAAAAATGTTACTCCAATAGTAACCCAGTTTTATTATGAATTAGGTTCGAGTACTACTGTAGAGCTTGGTGAAGCAGGTGCTCAATATACACCCTAACCGACCCCATTTTGCAAGGTATGTTCCTTATGTGTCATATAATTGTTTTACTTGCTTTAAAAATGTGATTTTATGAAATTACTGATTTACTGATTCATTGGACTACTGTTTATGAACTATGACTATTTGATATGTGTTATCTGGATACTTGTTTACACTGGAAATAAAATTATATTGATTACGGATTCATGGAAATTTTTTCTTACTACATGAACTGTTTTGTTGAGATATTGTTTTGGGTAAGATACTAGAGTATAGAGGTTCAACTCTTATCAAGCTGGTAATACCTTATGGACCTAAGACGACCCTTGGGTAGGCTCTGAGGCCCCAAGAACTTTCTTGGGTAGGCTCTCAGGCCCAAAGATACTCCCTTATGATGGCTCTTATACCCAATGGTATAAGGTAGCCCTTATGGATGCAGTTCTGAGGGAACTGTATTTTGGTTTACGGGAGGAGGGTAATTATGAGTTTTAAATTTAACTTATTGATGACTTTTATGATACCTTACTGAAACACTCTAAATTATTTTACCTACCATGTTATTTACACTATTCGAACACACTAAGCTCCCTAGGTCACCATTTTCAAACTGTTTTCCTCCTTTCAGATACTTTCGATAGTCATCCCGAACTAGGTACTTGAAAGATTGACACATTCTTATAGAACTTTTTGTTTTAATATTTCTATCTTTCAAACTGCTTTATTTACGGTGACATGTGCCCTTATTTTGAAATACTTATGCGTATGATTTTCACTGCAATACGAATTATGATATATTTTATTTTATTTAGTCATTGACGTATTGATATTTACGTGATGAAAATTTTATCATTTTCAACTATGTATTATTTTTTTAGATATTGTATATAATAGGATTTTAACTTATCAAAAATGTTTTTGGAAATTTTATTGTAATCCGCTAGATCTAGTCGTAACACATAGGCTGAGTCTAGGGGGTTACATTATGAAAACATTTTACAATTTCTGACAATGCCATGTCACCCTTTTTTTTTACAAGTTTAACTATGTTCGGTACTCCGATTTCCTAATTGACCATAAGTTTAAACTCGTGTGTAGTGAGCATTGAGATCATTCTCTATGAGTGCTAAACGAGGTTGTGATCGCTGACCCAATCGACGATCTGATGGTTGATCCACCGCCTACCCCTGGTATCGATATGACGACGCCTATCAGGGGAGCGCCAACCGTTGGTGCTGAGCCTACGAGAGTGGTGTTAGATGAGACTCTTAGTAAGAAGTTTCTATATTTGATTCAAGGTGCAGTCAGAGTTGCTAGTGTCGTACCTAAAGTTTTTATTACGCATACCCTAATCGCCAATAGGGTCAGGACTTTTAGAGGTTTGACTGGCGGAGCTCCTACTGAAGTTGAAGAATGCCTCTGTGAATAGTATTTTAGAGTTGTTTCGATGTTGGATGGAAATACCAACACCTGGTGGGAGTCGATGGTGAATAGTATTTCTACTGATCTTATAACATGGGATTTCTTGAAAGAGAATTTCATGAAGCATTTCCATGGAGAGCGTTATTTAGTTGAGAGGTGATAACATTTTAAGGACTTGGGGTAGGAAGATATGTTAGTCTCCAAGTATAGGATGGAATTTTTAATGCTGCTAAAGTATGGAACTAGCTTGGTTCCCACTAAGAGGGACAGATGCCGCAAGTTTTCCTTAGGACTCCAATATGAGTTGCGTAGGCAAGTTGTACCCCATCAGGATGAGATTTTCAATGTTATGGTGGGTAGAGCGAAGGATGCTGAGAAGGTGGAGGCCTTGGCTCTAATAAGAGATCGAGTATATCGAGAGCAACTTAGGAGGTCTTCCAGCTCGACCGAGTCTTTTGTGCGTCCTGAGAAGAGGACTTGTATTACAGTCCCTAGAGGAGTAATACTAGTTCTATGAATATAGAACATCCACTCTCAGTTGTTAGTCAAGGTGGTTCATCAAGTTTGCCTTAGGTGTCTATTTGTGACTTTTGTGGAAACTGACACGGAGGAGAATGTCGTAAGAATATGGGTACTTGCTTCCATTGTGGATCCAATAATCTTTTCTGAAGGGATTGTCCATATTTAGCTTCATCAAATAAGATAGCTACCAGACTCCTGGACGTTCTCAAGCTTCAGTTCAGACCCCATCTTGAGGTCATAGCCAAGAAAAAACTCTCAGAACAGTGTCTAGGGCATATAGTAGAGTTTGATCCCAGTAGAGTAGAGGGCCGATAGTATCAGAGGCCAGATAGCTAGCTCTAGTTTATGCCACTAGATGTCGGGATGACAGAGACGAGCCAGAGGTTATTGCAGGTACATTTACTATTTATTATGTTTCATACTTTGCATTACTAGATAATGACTCCACTCACTCCTAAGTTTCAAGTTCGGTATCCCGATACCTTCAAATTTTGATAGAGGACAATAAGAGTGTCGTTACTGTAATGACTCTAGTAGGAAAATTAATGGTTATGAATAAGGTATTCAGGCGTTGTCCTTTGGATGTTCAAGGTGAAATTTTCCTTGCCGTCCTTATGGAGCTTCCTTTAGATGAGTTTGATCTGATTCTAGGGATGGATTGGTTGAATGAGCATCAGGTAAATCTGGATTGCGAGCACAAGAGAGCTACTAGGAAGACTTATGATGGTAGGACTATTATGCTATTTGGTGAGCGTCGAGGCTATCTTTTGAATATAGTATTGGCTTTGGATGTTGATTAGATGATCCAAAAGGAGCATGAGACTTTCATTGCCTGTATCTTGAATAATAAAGGCTTCTCGTCTAAGAATGAGGAGATTTGTATAGTTAGCAATTTTCCCAATGTTTTCCCTAAGAGTTGCCAAGGTTACCTCTAAATAGAGAGGTAGAATTCAAGAGTGAGACTTATCACGGTTATGCACCTGCTTCTTTGGTAGAATATTGTATGGCCCTGAGGGAACTTAAGGAGTTGAAGGTCTAGTTGTAGGAATTACTTGATCCATGTTTCATCAAACATAGTACCTAAACTAGGGGAGCTCCGATTCTATTCGTGAAAAAGAAGGAAGGATCACTTAGGCTTTGTATTGATTACCAGAAGTTGAATAAGTTGATGGTTAAGAATAAGTACCCACTACCCATAATTGATGACTTATCCGATCAATTGCTTGGAGCTACTGTATTTTCAAAAATTGATCTTCGCTCGGGGTTCTATAAGATGAAGGTCAAGGGGTTAGATGTTACGAAGACTGCCATCCGTACTAGATACGGTCATTATGAGTTCCTGGTGATTCCATTTGGTCAGACAAATGCTCCCGCATCCTTTATGTATATGATGAACCATGTGTTACAATCTTATCTAGATCAGTTTGTAGTGGTTTTCATTGATGATATTATGGACTATTCCCAGACTAAGGCAGAGCATGATGAGCATCTGAAGATGATTTTTCAAACTTTGAGAGAGCATCGTATGTATTCCAAGCTGAGCAAGTATGAATTCTAGCTTTGGAATGTGTCGTTTCTTGGGCATATTATTTCTACGAAAGGTATTCAGGTCTATCCGAGTAAAATTGAGGCCATTGTGAGTTTGAAGCGACCAAAAAATGTCTTTGAGATCCGTAGTTTACTGGGTTTAATCAATATTATCGATGTTGTGTCAAGGGTTTCTCGGTCATTGATTCTCGTTTGACAAAAATGTTGAGAAAGAATGTCTCGTTTGACTGGGGTGATGCACAATAGGAGAGCTTTAAGAAATTGGAGATAGCTTTGACTGAAGCTCCAGTTTTACCACAACCTGAGCCTGGGAAGGATTTTAAGGTATATAGTGATACTTCACACTCTAGACTTGGTTGTGTTATAATGCAAGAGGGTAGAATAGTCACTTATGCATCCCGTCAGCTAAGGTCTCATGAGTGAAATTACCCAACGCATGATTTGAAGTTGGCAGCTGTGATCTTTGCTTTAAATATCTAGAGACACTATCTCTATGGAGAGAAGTGTTATATTTTTTACTGATCACGAGAGTTTAAAGCATATTCTAAGCTAAAAGGAACTTAATCTAAGGTAGTGTCATTGGCTAGAGCTTCTAAATGATTATGATTGCAAGATTGACTACCATCCGGGTAAAGTTAATGTCGTTGTAGATGCTATGAGTCAGAAGGAGATAACTGATCTGAAGTCCCTATTTTCTAGGATGAAGTTATATGACGATGGTATTCTGTTTGCTGAATTGCAGGTTAAACCAACCTTAACCAATGAGATCAAGGCCAAGTAACCTCTTGATGGCTCCTTACTCCCCATCTTTGAGCAAGTTTAATAAGGTACTACCTCAAATTATGCTTTTGACTAGGATGGAGTTTTATGCTTCAAAGGTCATTATTGTGTACCTGATGATGCAGAGTTGAGACAGACTATCCTTAGTGAGGCTCACAGTAGCCCTTATGCGATACACCCGGAGGGGATAAAACGTACTGAAATCTGAGAGAGAGATACCATTGGGTTGGCATGAAGAAGGATATCTCTGATTTTGTGGCTAGATGTTTGGCTTATGAGCAAGTTAAGGCAAAGCACCAGTATCTGTCGGATCTGTTATAGATTATCAAGATTCCTGAATGGAAATGGGAGTGTATTACTATGGATATTTTTAATGGCATGCCTTTGACTCCTACAAAAAAGGTCTATGTCTGGGTGATTGTCGATAGACTTACAAAGTCGGCTCATTTTATTCCAGTGTCAGTAAATTTTTTCTTTGGACAATTAGGCTAGATTATATATCACAGAGATCATTAAATTGCTTGGTGTTCCACTATCTATCATTTCTGATCAAGATCCGAGATTTATTTTGAGATTCTGGAGAACACTTCACGAGGCTCTGGGTACTTAACTGAATTTCAGTACAACTTTCTACCCGCAGATTGACGGTCAATATGAGCGAGTGATTCAGGTTCTTGAGGATATGTTGCGGGGTTGTGTGATTGATTTTCGTGCTAGATAGGAGAACTTTTTGCCCTTGGTTGAGTTTTCCTACAATAACAGCTATCAGGTTAGCATTCATATGGCACCGTATGAAGCACTCTATAGGAATAGTGTGAACGACAGAGGACACTGTTAGATTGATCCGTGACTGCCTGAAAGAGGCATTTGAGATTTAGAAGTCTTATGCTGACCAGATAAGGAAAGATGTAGAGTTTGAGGTTGAAGATCAGGTCTTTTTGAAGGTATCTCTATGGAAGAAGGAACTGAGATTTGAGCGAAAAGGTAAATTGAGTCTGAGATTTATTGGGCCTTACCGAATCTTAAAGAGAGTTGAACCAGTTGAATATTAGCTAGAGTTGTATTTCTATCTCAGTCGTATTCATGATGTCTTTTACGTGTCCATGTTGAGGCTTTATCTTGTAGACCCTAGCCATATCATTCAGTTAGAGGATGTTGAGTTGAGGCCAAATTTATCCTATGAGAAGGAGCTTCTTTAAATTTTAGATCGATATGAAAGAGTGTTGAGGAGCAAGCATATTCTAATGGTAAAGGTTCAGTAGAGTAACTGTGGTCCTGCATAAGCCACCTGGGAGATAGAGAAGTCAATTAAGACTTAGTTTCCTCATCTATTTGCTTTAGGTAAATTTCGAGGATGAAATTTTTTTAGGGGGAGAACTGTAACAACCCTAAGTAATAATAAAATAATAAATTAAAAATTTAAAAGAATTAATTTAATGAAAATAGGGACCAAATTACAAGTTTTTATAATTTGTAGGAAATTTAGGGACCTAGCCTGGAATTTACCCATTTTTTGTCAGCAGAAAAAATATAAAAATGGTTAAGTGTTGCGGCTATCGAACCCTTGCCACTTGGGAAGGCCGTCCACGCCCATACCATCTAGGCTAGGCTATTATAAATGTTAATTTATTATCAAAAATATACTTAAGGCTTAAAGCTCGGGTTGTATTCCTAAAATTTCCAATTCCCAAATTCCCAGTTCTCATATTCCCAATCCCCAACCTATACCCCCTCATCGGCCTCACCAACCCACCACTGTCCGACCACTGTTTCGCCCTCTACCACCCTCATCGACTCACCGGTAACCGGCGACAAAGATTCAAGCCCCATCATACTGTGAATCAAAGTCAATCGGTACTTGAAGATTTGTCATTTCCAAACCCCGCCGCACTGATTATCACTTGATTTCAACCGAGCCAACGACTGTACCATCTCACCTCTGCCTCTGTTGGCTTCTCTGACATCATGCGATCAAAACCCAACTGGTGTGTCTCCCTGTTGTCTCTGTTTTTCACCGTTCACCACTGGGGTAAGTTTCCGATCAATTTTCAATGAGTTTGGGTGAGTGTTGTTGCAAAATTAAGTTTGAAAGTGGTTAATTCGAGTGTGTAAAAGACCGGGGAAGGATCAACAAGTTAAAATGGCCCCCATCACCACCGCACGCGCCAACAGGTACCGAAAATGCACGTGGAGCTCTTTTGCTGATCCAGGAGCAATCCAGAACCGTTCCAATCAGACCGAACATGTCCAGTTAGACCGAACTGTGTCGAGTTGAGTCAACTCACTTAGTCAACTAGGACATAGTCAACCAGTTGACTCTGACTGACCATTGACCTGACCATTGACTTTGACCAAAGTTGACCTTTCACTTTGACTGATAACTTTGGCTTTGCCCAAAAGGTTAATTTTTTTGGGGAAAATCATATTTTTTGGTTTTTAACATTATGAGTCCGAATTCGAAGTTCATTTTGCCAAATTCGAACTCGAAGGCCTATGAATTTACCGTCAAACCTGAGCATGTATATACTTAAGTCTTTTATTTATGAATGATTAAATTAAGGTTAGAGACTACTTATATACTGTTATTTGAAGGTACATGAGACTCTCTCAATCGCTCGACAACTCGATCCAGCTCCTCTCGATCTGTTCGATCTCGTGAGCTAGTAGTCACTCGTATGACCCGTAAACCTTATGATTACATAGATTAAAAATTTTACTTCGATAGTAACCCAATTTTATTATGAATTAGGTTCGAGCATTGCTGTAGAGCTTGGTAAAGCATGTGCTCAGTATACACCCTGACCGACCCCATTTTGTGAGGTATTCCTTATATATCATATAATTGTTTTATCTGCTTTAAAATGTGATTTTCTAAAATTATTGATTTATTGGACTACTGTTTATGAACTATGATTATTTGATATATGTTATCTGGTTACTTATTTACACTAGTTATACGATTATGTTGATTACATTTTCATGGAATTTTTTGCTTACTGTGTGAATTGTTTATTTGAGATATTGTTTTGGGTAGGATACTAAAGAATGGAGGTTCATTTCTGATCAAGCTGATAATACCTTACGGACCTAAGGTGACCCTTGGGAAGGCTTCGAGGCCCTGAGAACTTTCTTGAGTAGGCTCTCAGGCCCGAAAGTACTCCCTTAGAATGGCTCCTATGCCCAATGGGTATAAGTTAGCTCTTATGGATGCAGTTATAGGGAACTACATTTTGGTGTACAGGAGGAGGGTAATTTTGAGTTTAAAATTCAACTTATCGATGACTTTTTATGATTCCTTACTAAAACACTCAGGATTATTTTACTTACCTTGTTATTTGCACTACTAGGATACACTGAGCTCCTTAGCTCACCCTATTCAAACTATTTCCCCCCCTTTTAGAGACTTTTGGATACGCACCCCGAACCAGTCACTTAGAGGATCGACACATTCTTATAGAACTTTTTTGTTGTAATGTTTCTATCTTCCGAATTTATTTATTTACTATAACATGTGACCTTATTTTGAAATACTTATGCTTATGATTTTCACTGCGATACGAATTATAATGTATTTTATTTTATTTAGTCACTAACGGATTGATATTTACTCGATGAAATTTTTATCGTTTTAACTATGTGTTCCTTTTGTTAGATATTGTTTGTAATACGATTTTAAATTATCGAAAATGTTTTTGGAAATTTTATTGTAATCTGCTAGATCTAGTCGTAACACATAGGTTGGGTCTAGGGGTTCACATATGATGCATCAACAAGTTATGAATGGAAGCTAAAGCAAATAAAATTTGAATGGTGGACATTATAGTAATAGGAGAATATGCATCAAAAAGACATTCCCAAACTTTTAAGAAAATTATCTTATCTTATATCTTTGTACAGATCAATCCAGTCTAATTTTTTTTAAAGACCCATTTATTACTAATAGGTTTATAACCTTTAGAAAATTCCACTAACTCCCAAATATGATTAAATAAAGTGGATTATATTTCATCTTTAATAGCATCTCTCCAAAAACTAGCATCAATAAAAGTAATAACTTCATCATATGTTTTTGGATCTTTTATATGTTAAAAATAATATAGTTATAAAATCATTACAACAACAACAATACCAAAACCCTATTCCCATATGCAATGGGGTAAGGGGGAGGTAGGGTAGTAGGCTGCCCCCAATGTCAGGATTGAGAGCAGCTTCCGTGGAAGACCTCTGGCAGTCATAAAATTAAAAATAAAGATAAAATGTAATGCATGTATAAATAAATAGTTGAACATTCTTCATATGCAGTCTTCATATGCGCATCTGTAATGGGAAGTAATCCCTGCAAATAAATCTCTGCGAAAAACTCTCTGCATATAGACAGAAACGTAAGGCCCGACTAAATTTAAAAAGAGGAAACCTGAAGAGAATGATACACAGAAGTCAATGATAGCAAGCTACAAGAAGGAAAAAAGTAAAATGGGTTAAAAATAAAAACTAAGGGAACAATACTCCGTTACCCTAGTTCTAAGCCTACATAAAATTCTAATGACAGAAATGTATATAAAGTAGAAGTCATGGAAATTATTACAAAGGCATTAAAAGGAAGACAAAGATGTTACACCCTATGTCTATGAACTGTACTACTCAGTTACCCTAGTCTTAAGTATCCATACTTTCCTATCAGAGGTCATGTCCTCGGTAAGGGCTAAATCCTTCAAATCAGATCTCAAGCAGTCTTCCCATTTTTACCTTTTTCATCATCTCCTTCTGGCACTGTCGACTGTAATCGACTCTACCCTTCTGACTGCATCGGACGCTTGTCACCTAAGGACATGCCCAACCCACCGTAGTCTTCCCTCCCTCAATTTTTCGGATACAGGCACCACCCCCAAGGACATCCTAATAGCAGAGTTTGGTGTCATGTCCCACAGAGTCCTACCACATGCCCATCGAAGTATTCTCATTTCTGGGGCCTCCATCCTCCTTACGTGATCCTTCTTGATTGCCCAACATTCTAATCCATATAGCAACGCTGGTCTTATTGCCATTCTATAAAATTTTCCCTTAAGTTTTAGAGGAACCTTATTGTCACACAAAACTCCAGTAGCAACCCTCCACTTTTGCTATCCTGCCTTTATACGGTGTGTAACGTCATCATCTACACCCCCATCTTTATGTATCATAGACCCTAGGTACTTGAAACATTCCTTTGAGGGGAGAATGTGTCCTTCTGTGCACACTTCTACTTCCTCATTGTTTTGGTTCCCACTAAAGTTTGAACATAAATACTCTTTATTTTCAATATTGATCCTTAGACATTTTTCTTCCAAAGCAGTCTTCCAGTCTACTATTCAGCTCAATTTTTGTTTCAACAAATAGGACAATGTGATAGCTCCACCTAGTCCCTAATAAAGCCATAATGGGAAAATGAATTGTAGTTATAAAATCATTAATTTAGTCAAAATCATCAATATAAATTATGAAATAAGTAAGGAGGTCAAGTTTGAAACTAGTTTTACCTCTCTAAGGTTCATCAACGTTTTGATCATCTTTAGAAGTTTTCCTAGAATAATAAATATTTTATTTAATTTCAATTCATGATTACTATGTTTTTAAGTGAAAAAAATCAAAGAATACTACATCCCTAGTGTAACCCCCTAAACTCGGCTTAAGAGTTGCAACTGAATAAGGGTAACCACAATGACCTTAGAACTAGTTTGCATATGAAAATTTATATAATAAATTATTTTAAAAACATTTACCAAATATGATATCAAAATAAACTCATGCCACAAATAGAAACCGAGACTACTCCTCCGATAGCAAAACTGATTATACATCTTGATAATCTAAAAATAGAAACAAATAGAGTGAACTACAAAGCTCAACATGTCCTCTAAATATATATAATAATTTAGATACTTCAGGCATGATATAAAAAAATTAAATATTTAAGTAACAGAAAAACTAGACAGTATTACTAGAAAATCATACAGAGTTCTTCACAACCTTACCTCTTGTCATAGACGAATAGAACGGAAAATGTTACATGCTAAAAGGAACTTGAGATCTCCAAAGTGACTCAAAGTAGAAAACATAAGTTAGGATGGGGACGTTACTCTCTATAAAGGAGCTTGAGTTAACCTCTAAGGAGGAACTCATCAAAAATAAGAACCAGGACGGGGATGTTTCCCTCCGTTAAGGATCCCATGCAGAACCACGATGGGATACAATCTTACGTAGAATCAAGAAGATGATATAACCCCTTACAGAATTAGGACAAGGATATAATCCCATGTAGAAACATGATAGGGATGTAATCTTATACAAAATCATGACGGGATTATACCCTCCAAAGAGGATCCCATGTAAAAATAGAAATGCATCAATTCAAAAATTTAAAATGATGCAACAATAATAAAAAAAAATCAGTCATAGCTTAAATACAAGTCACCATAATACATACACACGTACAGATAATATCATACAACATAATAGAAATAATATTAAATGTAACAAACAGGTCAAAGGGAACACCTATACGAGTTAACCTATATTGGCTACGCTTTACACTCCCACAAATGGTAGTACTAGGTCCTACAAAACGGAAAGATACATCTTGAATCAAACATGCAGAGTCAAACTAAGCTGATTAGAGGCTCTCTAGACTTATTGGGGAATGGTATAGAGATATATGACTACCTTCAAATATAATATCAGAGAATAAGTCATAAATTTCAAAACTTACTAAGCATAATTATACTGTAAAGTACTATCAAAATTTGGAAAAAATGTGAAAATAAACTTAAGATGTTGAAAAACATTATGATAAAGGTCTTCAAAAAAGGTCAACAAGTCAACTTCAAAGTTAACGATTAACAGAAAAGTCAACAATTAACAATCAACAGTACGGTTAACAAGTCAATTTAATGGGTCAGTCTGTAATACCCCAAAAATTTAGATAATGACCAAAATGAAAATTTTAAAAGTTTGATGGTCAAAGTATAAAATTGGGAAAAATTTAAGGAATTAAGTGGTGATTTTTCCAATAATAATGTTATTTCAGAAATGGATTTATTTAGTGACCAAATTATAAATTTGGTAAAGTTTGGTAACCAAAGTATAAACTTTTAAACGTTTAGGGACCAAAATGTAATTTTATAAAAATTACATATGGGTCACGAAAATGAGTAATAAAATATTATTTTCACATTTTTAAAATGTTGGGAAATAATATTTAATAGTTTAATTCCATGTTTAATTTGAACCGTTGGATTAAGGTGACTGAATTGTAATTTTTGGAAATTGGAAGGGTAAAATGGTAAAGTGGAAAATTATTTGTTCATCTTTGACTATTGGAAGATGATAATGCGGAGATGATATGATATGAATGATGATAAGGATAAGTATCTTGGTTTTATGGTAATTATAAAGGTATATTAAGGGTAAATTGGTAATTTATCATTTAATGAATTTTATATTCATTATATGATAAAGAAAGATGAAGAATTATCAAGGATATTTCTTCATTTCAGCAGCTTGGACGTGGGATAGCTTCTAAGGAAAGAAAATATTTTATTTTCCATTTTTGAGTCGATTCCTTTGGAATTCGGGTTATGCCGTGAAATAGGAAATTGATCTACGCGAAAACCGCTATAATTTGGTACAAATATTTCTTCCTAATCTTCCTAGATTTCAAAGATCCCAAATTTAAGGGTTTATGTTCATGATAGGATTCATGAAATTGATGATAAATTTGATGATTTAGAGGTTGTAGATTTGTTTTCAAGCTTGATTTATGGTTAAAACATGTTCAATCTTTATAGAGATTATTATGTAAAATTCGACCAAAATATAAGTTGGAGAACTTTGTGTTCTGATGAGATTTGATTTGGGATTTTATTGAAGAGATGTTAAAAGGTTGATTGAAAGTTGATTTCATGCTTGAATCAAATCAAAATCGAGAAAAATCATGAAAACATAGTTTTAAAGGATAAAGTATTCGATCATGATGTATCTAAGTGATAAAATGGTAAAGAACCATTTTATGTAATTGGAAAAGATGATGTCAATATTATAAGGAATTATTAAGTGTTAAAGATTTGGTAGAAAATGAGTTCCAAGTATATTATGGATTTTGTTTTGGGGAAATGTGTTATGTTAGTACAATACTAACATAAGTATTGTTATGAATTTGTGATTTTATACAGATTGTGATTGAATTGTGATTAAAGAAAATCAAGTATAAAAGAGTTATTGTGGACCGTAGTGAGGCATACATATTGTGGATATTATAAAGTGTCAAGGTGAGTGCAATACATGCATGACATGGTACATAGATGTTTTATACATCGTGTACATAGATGTTTTATACATCATCTGGAAGACTTGAGATAAGTCGACCTTGTTTTATCAGCATGAGATTTGACATGAATGTTATTTTGGGTATGAACTACCCTAATGTTTATACATGGTTATGCGTTTCCATGGATGATTTAAATCGAATACTATATGCCCAAATATGTTATTGAGGTTCAGTGGTATTAATGGCATGCCATAGAGTCTAGCAGCTGCAGAATTAAGTAGTACTATAGTGTCAAATAAGATACATAGTACAAGTCAGGTGGGTAAAGCCCGACCTCAGTACTACGGTGCATTATTAGGTGAACAATGCTCGACCTCATAACTTTTGTGAAATATTTGACTCTTATACTGGGTTCCTCATAGATTGAGAATTGTGGGTAATAGTGGTGGATAAAAATGATTTTATTATATTATGTTGTTTTGATATTGACATGGAAATTCATTCATGAATTATGTTGCACTGTTTATAGTTTTAATTGCCTCACTAAGTATATACTTAGCGTGTGATGATTTTCACGCGTAGGTAAAAAGTCAGTAGTGGAATAAAGAGCTCAACGTGACATCAAGCATCGAGGAGTATATTTCAATATCATTAAGATATCCTATGATGGAATTTGACTTAGATAGTGGCATGTAATTTGATAATGTTTAATTTGTTTTGTTGAATTAATTTGGAAACAAATTGGTAAATTGATAGTGATGAAATGTTAATTTTTATGAGTTTTATATGAATTTTTCGGAAGTTATTGTAGCAATGAACAGTAACCACGTTTAACAAAAATTTCCAGAATGCGTTGAGGGAACTGATTCCATACTACAGGAACTAATACACTCACTGTTCACGATTACTATTCATAAATATAATATAAAAAATCTTTTAAATTAAATTTTTTATAACGAAACAAAATATAAATTATATGATATTTTTATAATATCAATTACTATTTTAAGAGAATAAATTTTAAATCACTTTTGAATACAAAAATGGTCTTAGAAATTCGGGTGACATCTATAATCTATATAGGTATAAATATATGGGTTATGAGTGTTACATTTATTGGCATCAGAGCTACAGGTTTAGCCGATTCTTGGACTAAACCGAGTTTTTTTAGTTAAAAATTGTATACATGCCACTAGGATGTCAAAAGCTACTGATAGTTGTATATATATTGTGATGATGCTTATTGAGAGTAAAGTTACTCTTTAATAACGTATGATGATTCTGACTATGTTTAGATGTTGGAATTAAAGACAAAGGTAAGAAATTTGAAAATGTTGAAAAGAAGGTTGAGATTAAAATCGATAAAAAAGGGTCCGACCTGACTTATGTAAAACACCTTAGAAGGGTGGATGTTATAAAGGATATTTCTCCATTTTGTGGAAGAAACGCTTTAGTTTTTAATGAATTTTATAAATTAGAAGAATAGATTAAAAAATATTTGAACGACTTTTAAGAAAAGTCGAATCAGATGAGGATCCAAAGGAGATTTCTGAATCTAGTGATGATTATGAGGTTCTCCAGGTAAGCTTAAATAAGCGAGAAATATTTAAGCTAATCATTAAATTGTTAAAGTATTTTTGATTTGAGTAAGAGGAAATAAATAAGCGGTAATAAGTTATCCGCTAAAAGTTTACAGAAAGCTGAGTTATTAGTGAATCAAAAGATTATGAGTTGGATTAAGAATAGATATCAAATCCATAAATTTTGATAGAGTTACCTTGTGAAGGTAAATATGCGAAAATGGATTGTCTAGCATTCCATGTTACAATGAATTATTGTTTAGATTGAGATGGATTCTCAAGGACTTGAAAAGTGTCAGATTCCTAGTGAGAGGAAAAATAGTAAATTTTCTTACTAGTGTGATTTTAGCATTAACTGCTATGAAGTTATTGCTACAAATTTATCAAGTTTTTCTTATTGAACGATGTGAACATTAAGACTTTCATATGAGATGGAAAATGTTTCAACTGTTCGAGAAAAATTTTTATGGATCTGGAAAAGTTATACAAATTTCCTTAAGAATGAAATAAGGAATTTCAAAGTAGAAATATTCAATTCTACTTGGTATCGAGTGTTATTATGGTGGAATACCCATAGGTCACAGTCATGATACAAGTGTTAGTCGGAAAAATAGTAAATGTTCGATAAAGATTCAGGAGCTTTTGTTTCTGATGAATCCGATGGGATTATCATTAGCGAGTTTAAGATCATTTTGATCATGAGTTGGGTGTCTTTGCATTAAGGTTGGGTTAATGGTCGCAAGAAGCGATTAATTTAAAAAAATGCGGAGAAGTTAAAATTTTTAATGATTGATGAAAAAGTGAAATATCATTACAATGGTTGCGATTAAGATGATGTAAAAAGGATGCATAGCTTTTGTAGCTAATGTAATAGATACTCAAGTATATGAAGTAAGATCATATGATATTTCCATAGCTCGAGAATTTTCATATATGTTTTTAGATTTATTATTTGGGTTACCTCCAGATTGAGAGGTGAAATTTAATATTGGTGGTTATTAAGACATTAATCCTGTATCTATGAGTTCATATCGAATGGTTGTGATTGAGGTAAGAGAATAAAGAACAAATTACAAGAATTGATAGATTGAGGATGCATTAGACCAAGTATTTCACCTTGGGGTGAACCGGTGTTGTTTATAAAAAATGGATCTATGTGATTATGCATAAATTATCGATAGTTAAACAAAGTAACTATCAAGAACAAATATCCTATTTTGAGGATTGATGACTTGTTTGACTAGCTTAAGGAAGATATTATAAAGATAGTTTTCAGAACACGGAATGAACACTACGAATTAGTAGTAATGCCGTTTGATTTGAAAAATACTCTTGCAACATTCATAGATTTGATGAATCGAGTATTTCAATTTTACATGGATTAATTGAGGTGGTCTGTATTGATGACATTCGGGTATACTCGAATACAAAGATAGAGCATGATGCTTATCTTTGTATTGTACTCAAAATACTTAAGGATAAAAAGTTATATGTCAAACTGTCAAAGTGTGAGTTTTGGCTATCAGAAGTTGCTTTTCTTGGTCATGTTGTCTCTGCAGAAGGCATAAGAGTTTATCCAAATTAAGTTCAAGCAATATTGGAGTGGAAACCTCCAAGGAATGTTACAGAGGTCCAAAGTTTTTTGGGACTTGCTGGTTATTATCGAAGGTTTGTGAAAACCTTTCGATGATTGTTTCTTCTTTGACCAAGCTTTTTCGAAAGGATGTTTCATTTACTTGGACTGAGAAATGTCACGAGAGTTTTGAAGCTCTAAATAAGATTTTAACTGAAGCACCAGTTTTGGTACAATCAGAATCGGGCAAAGAATATATGGTGTATAGTGATGCATCTCATAATGGTTTGGGTTGTGTACTTATGCAAGAAGGTAAGGTGGTAGCCTGTGCTTCTCGATAATTAAAGACACATGAAAGGGATTATCCTACTCATGATCTTGAGTTAGTAGCGGTCGTTTATGCTTTAAAGATTTGGCGTCATTATTTGTATGGTGAGAGATGTCACATCTATACGGATCATAAAAGTTTGAAATATTGTTGACTCAAAAAGAGCTCAATTTGAGACAAAGAAGATGGATAGAACTTTTAAAGGACTATGATTTGATCATTGATTATCATCTACGTAAAGAAAATATTGTAGCAGATGCACTTAGTCGGAAAACTTTTACAGCTTTACGAGCTATGAATGTGCGGCTATTGTTGAAAGAAAATGGCGCACTATTGGCTGAATTAAAAATAAAGCCGATGCTTTTAGATCGGATAATATAGCTACAAAGGAAAGATGGTAGATGCTTGGAAAAGATTTCACTAGTGGAAAAAGGTGAGACTAAGGACGTTGAAATCAAGTCAATGGATGTTTGTATTACCGAGGAAGAATTTATATTCCAGATGATGATGAGTTGAAGAAAGATATTCTTTTTGAGGAACATAATAGTCCACTGTCTATGCATCTAGGTGGGAGCAAAATGTATCATTATGTAAAGAGTCGATTTTGGTGGCCGGGTATGAAAAGAAACATTACTGAGTTTGTTGCTACATGTATGACATGTCAACAAGTAAAAGCTGAGCATAAAGTGCTTTCGTAATTGTTGCAACTGATTTTTTTTAATTCCAGAGAAGAAGTGGAAAAAGTCACTATGGATTTTGTTAATGGACTACCTTTGATATCAAATAAAAAATATTCCATTTGGGTAATAGTGACTGGTTAACTAAATCGACACATTTCATTTAGATGCAAATGGACTATGCATTGGATAAATATACAGACTTATATATTAAGGAGATAGTTCGATTTCAAGGAGTATCAATATTCATTATATCAGACTGAGTTCCAAGGTTTATTTAAAGATTTTGAAAATAGTTGCATAAAGTTTTGGATACTTGATTGAATTTTAGTACGATCTTTCATCCATAGAAGGATGGTAAATCAAAAGTACTATTCAAATATTAGAATATATGCTGAGTGCATGTGTGATTGTTTCCAAAGAATCATGGGGAAAAATATTTGCTTTTAGTAGAATTTTTCTACAATAATAGTTACCAATTGAGTAACAAGATGGCTTAGTATGAAACTTTATATGGGAGAAAATGTCGAACACCATTGAATTCGTTCGAGTTAAAAGATCAAAATTTTGTTGGCCCAGATTTATTAAAAAAGGTTTATGATTAAGTATAGATAATTCAAGAAAATCCCAATATGGCATTTGATCAGCAAAAGTCTTATGCAAGCTTTAAACAAAAAGAGATTGAAATTCATGAAGGTGATAAAGTTTTTCTTAAAGTATTTCCTTGAAAAAATATTTTGCGCCGAAAACGCAAAGGAAAAATATGTCTATGATTTATTGGACTTTATGAGATATTAAAAAAGAGTTGGACTGATGGCTTATCATTTAGCATTAACTATGGAGGTAATTGAAATCCAGAGTTGGACAAAGTAAAAAAAATTGTTCATGTGTCGATTCTTAGAAAGTTTCGATTAGATCTTTCATATGTTGTTGCATCAGAGGAAATTGAGTTTCGACTAGATTTGACTTATGAAGAAGAACAAATATGAATCTTGGCTTGAGAAATCAAAGAACTATGTAACAAGACGATTCCTATAGTCAAAGTGATTTAGCAAAATCATAATGATGAGAACGTTACTTGGGGAAAAAGAGAATGATATGAAAAAAATATATCTACATATTTTCATTTCAGGTTGAAGATTTGGATTAATCATGTTCAAAATCTAATGATTGGCATGATCTTCACAAAATTACTAAATTATGGAGGAAAAATCAGAATTCAAGAAGTTGGCAAGACCATAAGAGGTTTTCACGTAAGGTATATGCACGGTTTATTCATCTTGAGCTATTGTAGAAGAAGTCTATAGTTAAGGTGTGAGCACGTCTTACCAATACGTATAACCCTAAATTAGGGTTACGAATTTACAATAGAAAGTGCAATCCTTATAAAAAGGGGATTTAAGGTTTTCATAGAAAGTCTTAAAATTCGAGGACGAATTTTCTTAAGGAGGGGAGAATTGTAATACCCAAAAAATTTAGATAATGACCAAAATGAAAATTTTGAAAGTTTGATGGTCAAAGTAGAAAATTGGGAAAATTTTAAGGAATTTAGTGGTGATTTTTCCAATAATAATGTTATTCCATAAATGGATTTATTTAGTGACCAAATTATAAATTTGGTAAAGTTTGCTAACCAAAGTATAAACTTTGAAAAGTTTAAGGACCAAAATGTAATTTTAAAAAAATTACATATGGGTCACGAAAGTAAGTAATAAAAATATTATTTTCACATTTTTAAAATGTTGGGAAATAATATTTAATAGTTTAATTTCATGTTTAATTTGAACCGTTAAGGTGACTGAATTGTAATTTTTGGAAATTGCAAGGGTAAAATGGTAAAGTGGAAAATTATTTGTTCATCTTTGACTATTGGAATATGATAATGCTAAGATGATATGATTTGAATGATGATAAGGATAAGTATCTTGGTTTTACGGTAATTAGGAAGTTATATTAAGGGTAAATTGGTAATTTATCATTTAATGAATTTTAAATTCATTATAAGATAAAGAAAGATGAAGAATTATCAAGGATATTTCTTCATTTCAACAGCTTGGACGTGGGATAACTTCCAAGGTAAGAAAATATTTTATTTTCCATTTTTGAGTCGATTCCTTTGGAATTCGGGTTATGTCGTGAAATAGGTTAATGATCTATGCGAAAAACGCTATCATTTGGTACAAATATTTCTTTCTAATCTTGTTGGATTTCAAAGATCCTAAATTTAAGGGTTTATGGTCATGATAGGATTCATGAAATTGATGATAAATCTTGATGATTTAGAAGTTGTAGATTCATTTTCAAGCTTGATTTGTGGTTAAAACATGTTCACTCTTTATAGATATTATTATGTAAAATTCGACCAAATTATAAGTTAGAGAATTTTGTGTTCTGATGAGATTTGATTTGGGATGTGATTGAAGAGATGTTAAAAGGTTGATTGAAAGTTGATTTCATGCTTGAATCGAATCAAAATCGAGAAAATTATGAAAACGTAGTTTTAAAGGATAAAGTATTCGATCATGATGTATCTAAGTGATAAAATGGTAAAGAACCATTATATGTAATTGTAAAAGATGATGTCAATGTTAAAAGGAATTATTAAGTGTTAAAGATTTGGTAGAAAATGAGTTCCAAGTATATTATGGATTTTGTTTTGGGGAAATGTGTTATGTTAGTACAATACTAACATAAGTATTGTTATGAATTTGTGATTTTATACAGATTGTGATTGAATTGTGATTGAAGCAAATCAAGTATAAAAGAGTTATTGTGGACCGTAGTGAGGTATACATATTGGTGATATTATAAAGTGTCAAGGTGAGTGCAATACATGCATGACATGGTACATAGATGTTTTATACATCGTGTTTTGTCCGCTCGGTATGAGTACTAAATATGGGTGCGGATATATGTGCAAGTATACACAATTGAACAAGTAATACAGTGATAAGTGAGTATCATCTCCACAGGGATTGGAGGAAGTTGAATAAGTTCTATCAAAGCGCTTTACTTTGTCACCTAAGTAAAGTTAGTGATGGTATGTACAAATGATAATGTTGTGGCAAAATGAGATGGATGTTGTGGAAATGGAATGGTGGTATGGTAGCAATTGGATATGTCATGGCAAATGAAATTGTAATGCGTGGGAACAAATAGAAATGTCAAGGCAAAATAAAATGTAAATCTTGTATTTAATATATATATGACTTTGGCTTTCTCACAACATAAGCAGCAATAGAAATAAGTGATAGGAGTCGCAAGGAAAATCTAAGTCTATTTCTCTGAATGGTATTTCTTCTATGCTTACCCTGCCCGACAGAGTCTACTGAGGTGCCCTATGTTATCTCTAGTAAGGGACTGGACATATTAAAGATGCCCTGGAAAAACTGATTGGCGTAAACCACTGCATTGATCCTATTGGTCTAGATAAAAGGATATGTCTCGACAATACCTTTTTACGGCAGCATTAACATCTAACCTATTGTTCAAGAACAACTCCTTTTAGTCGAATGAAATCCTATCCTTATCTCTAAGGTGGATTAGGCCTATTTACTCTCTAGAACCCGTTGTTTATGTAGTTCCTCCCTAGTTTCTCTTGAATACTAAGGATAATTTTCCAAGGAATTCTCTCGAACCCTAAGAACCTCCTAAGGAAAGGCTACTCTCGTAGCTCCTACAACCTTAAGGCATTAAGTTTCATAAAAAAATAGAATAAAGCAAAGAAATGGAACCATTCATTAAAATAAAAACTTAAACATCCATGCGAACTCCCACCAAATAGGATTAGTTCATGGTGGGGTTCGAAATAAACAAGCACAATGCAAGTATCATTCGTTCCTTACAACCCAACAACAAAATATAAGAACAAGAACTAAAGGGGAGGAGAAAAAGCCTTCAACGTGCACTGCCAAATTCCTTCCTCGGCTACCAAGAACTGCTCCTAGCGAACTAGCTCCTCTCGAATGCTTAGAACGCCACTCCCTTTTTCTAGTTAAGGAGAAATGCCACGACAAGTATGATTGACTGAGAAAAGTAAGACATTCTCTGTCTAAATTTTTAAGCTCTAAACCGGGTGGAACCAAAGTCTTCAACAATGTGGCTTTATCCTCTATTTATAGGGCAAAACTAATTCTACGACTTGGTGTTAACTTTCCTAGGAAACCCCAAAACCATGGTTAGGTTGTTTGGGAGTCGGGCTGAACAGGCTATGATATAGCCTGGGTAGCTGGCTGAGTGACCTGGCATAGTCCCGTTGCAGACGCCCAAGGACAGACAGGATCTGCAGAGTAGGCGGCGTGGTCAGCAGGATTGCCTGTAGCAGCGCCGACCCCTCCAGGCGGATCTTCGAGGCAGATTTCTCGGGCAGAGATCACAGAAAGTAGGAGACAGCTGGCTAAAAATATCTTCTTACACCTGGCTCACTTTCGAATTACCAATCCAACGCGACATTTTTATTATGCTCAGCAGTCTCCTTATGTCACAACATTTTCTTTTCTCTTTTCCTAGCTCTCAATTCCTGCACATTATTAGACAAACAACTTCTCCAAAAGGAACACTGATGACAAATTAAAATACCGCGGTAAACCAAATTCCACCACATGCAACTAAATTCTTCTAAATGCATCTACATGGTCTTACACATTCAATAACTTAAGTGAAAATATCCCAAAATGTAACCTTTTTACGGAGTTATAAGTGCGGATATATGTGCAAGTATACCCAATCGAACAAGTAATACAGTGATAAGTGAGTATCGTCTCCACATGGATTAGAGAAAGTCGAATAAGTTCTATCAAAGCGCTTTACTTTGTCACCTAAGTAAAGTTAGCGATTGTATGTACAAATGATAATGCTGTGGCAAAATGAGATTGATGTTGTGGAAATGAAATTGTGGTATGGTAGCAATTGGATATGTTGTGGCAAATGAAATTGTAATGCGTGGGAACAAATAGAAATGTCAAGGCAAAATAAAATGTAAATCCTGTATTTAATATATATATGACTTTGTCTTTCTCACAACACAAGCAGCAATGGAAATGAGTGATAGGAGTCACAAGGAAAACCTAAGTCTAATTCTCTTAATGGTATTTCTTCTATGCTTACCCTGCCCGACAGAGTCTACTAAGGTGCCTTATGCTATCTCTAATAAGGGACTCGACATATTAAAGATGCCCTGGCAAAACCGATTGGCATAAACCCCTGCAATGATCCTATTGGTCCAGATAACAGGATATGTCTCGGTAATACCTTTTTACGACATTATTAACATCTAACCTATCGTTCAAGAACATCTCCTTTTAGTCGAATGAAATCCTATCCTTATCTCTAAGGTTGATTAGGCCTAGTTACCCTCTAGAACCCGTTGTTTATGTAGTTCATCCCTAGTTTCTCTCGAATACTAAGGATAATTTGCCAATGCATTCTCTCAAACCCTAAGAACCTCCTAAGGAAAGACTACTCTCATAGCTCCTACAACCTTAAGGCATTAAGTTTCATAAACAAAATAGAATAAAGCAAAGAAAGGAAACCATTCATTAAAATAGAAACTTAAACATCCATGAGAACTCCCACCAAATAGGAGTAGTTCATGGTGGGGTTCAAATAAACATGGACAAAGCAAGTATCATTCGTTCCTTACAACCCAACAACAAAATATGAGAACAAAAACTAAAGGGGAGGAGAAAAAGCCTTCAACGTGCACTGCCAAATGCCTTCATCGACCACCAAGAACTGCTCCTAGTGAACTAGCTCCTCTCAGATGCTTAGAATGCCACTCCCTTCTGCTAGTCAAGGAGAAATGCCACAGCAAGTAGGATAGACTAAGAAAAGTGAGACCTTCTCTCTCTAACATTTTAAACTCTAAACCGGGTTGAACCAGAGTCTTTAACAATGTGGCTTTATCCTCTATTTATAGGGGGAAACTAATCCTAGGAATTGGTGTTAATTTTCCTAGGAAACCCTAAAACCATGGTTAAGTTACTTGGGAGTCGGGCTGAACAGGCTATGATACAGTCTGGGTAGCTGGCTGAGTGACCCGGTATAATCCCGTTACAGACGCCCAAGGATAGACAGGATCTGTAGAGCAGGCGGCGTGGTCAGGAGGATCAGTTGTAGCAGCTCCGACCCCTCCATGCGGATCTTCGAGGCAGATTTCTCGGGCAGAGATCACGGAAAGTAGGAGACAACTGTCTAAAAATATCTTCTTACACTTGGCTCGCTTTTGAAATGCCAATCCAACATGACATTTTCATTCTGCTCAGCAGTCTCCTTATGTCACGACATTTTCTTTTCTCTTTTCCTTGCTGTTAATTCATGCACATCATTAGACAAACACCTTCCCCATAAGGTAGCACTGATGACAAATTAAAATGTCGCGGCAAACCGAATTCCACCACATTGAACTAAATGCTTCTAAATGCATCTATATGGTCCTAAATGAACTCTTAAACATTCAATAACTTAAGTGAAAATGTCCCAAAATGTAACCTTTTTACGGAGTTATCACACCCCCAAACTTAAGCTATTACTTGTCCTCAAGCAATGGATAATATTAAACAAAACAAAAATACCATGACAAGTTCAGAAGCCAAATAATTTCATGGAATAAAATTACAGCCCTCAACACTTATGGCTTCAACATGCTAGATTAGGTCGAGAAATCTAGTATTGTCCCCTAGGGTAAGATTCTTTGTGTGGGTGTGTGCGTGTTTGTATCCAGTCCATGCTTAACAAACTTAAAAATTTTCTAAGAAAGCTTTCTCAATTTGCCATGACATTTAGAAATTTTTAGTCCCACCTTATTTTCTTTTCGTTAATTATGCTACGAGGGGAGTCAGCCTATCACTCTACTATCCCACACTCTAGGTGAAAGGGAGCATACCTTCCACCCTCAATCTAGTCAGGTAGAGTCATCCCATGACTACTTTCATTCACTCATATGCCCTGGCATAGGGGAGTGTCCCTCTATAGATATGCCGAAGCATTTATTTATAACTTCTATTTCTTCTTCATTTTTTCTTTTTCTTTCTTCTTCTTCTTCTTCTTTTTATTTTTCTTTTTCTTCTTCTTCTTTTTTTTTTCTTTTTATTTTCTTTTTATGTGGGGTTTTCATCATTCAAAGCTTTATTCCACGATATTATAAGAATTCTCTTATAAAAAATTTCTAAGTTTCTCAAGCATGGAAAACATACAATCGTGTATTCAAGGATTTCAAAGAAGAAAGTCCTAGGGTTGGTTCTATCATCCTCAACCAGTCATGTACATTCTATCATAGTCATCAAATTCATCATCATCGGGCATCCTTAACTAATTCCATAAAACTATTCAGGCAATTACTAATGTCATGGCATTTTTAATTTACTGCTACTATCATGCAATGATGTGATAAATGGGAGAACACTACTTCCCCCCAAACTTGAGAGAAACATTATCCCCAATGCTTACAAAAAACTAAGGAAAATGATACTACATGCTATGAATGCAATGCAAATACAAGGTACATTGTCTTTAAGCGGGTGGTGGTGTAGCGATCGTGCGGGGAGTGCGCTTTCTTAACTTGGCGGGGCTGGAATGTTCAGGGTCAGACGCGAGTACGGCTGGAGGTTACGTGGACCCTAACATTGCAAAGAAAAACAAAATAATCAATTAAAAGGAAGCTGGAAAAAATAAAAAAAATAAACATTTATTTATGCATAGGAGTAAATCCCAAATGTAACGGCATCCTCAAGATGATTAGCCAATCTTGACATCGTGCAAGAGAAGTGTAGATTTGTTGCGCTCGACCGGAGCACCAATGTAGACCAAAATGCTCCACACATATAATAGTTCTCCCTTCAAAAGAGTTTACCCTGGCATTTCGTGTCTTTCACGTCTGATTTGTAGGACATTTGTAGTAGTCCTCTATTCTTCAAAGTGCTCTTTTCCTAAAGCTGAATGGTAGTGGAATGAGTTCTCTTTTTTCTCCTTTTTGTTGTGGCAACTTGAAATCATTTGGGCAGCAAATTTGTTGGAGAGGTCAAGGCCATCCCTATGCCAGTAGCCACCATCGTGTATGACATTATTCTTTCCTAGGCTACTCAAATAAGGAAGCAAAACAACACTAACGAGGAAATTGACAATGTTAGCATGCCACAAAATTGTCGTGGAAAATAATAATTTTTCATTAGGGAATTTTTTCTTAATCTCCATTTCATTCCTTAGTTCTTTCACAATTTCTAGCCTAGAAAAATGACCAGCTAGTTGGGGTTTAGGATTAGTAAATTCAATAGGATTCAAAGGTTCAAATTTCATACCCGGTCTAGCTATGGGTGAGCTAGACTTACTCATTTCCTTTGGAATATCCTCGAGCTCCTCTTCGTCTTCTTCATCAAGATTGAAGTTATTACCACTGCATAAAAATTTATTGCGGCAAAATTCTGCAGCTTTCCTTTGGTCATCAACTCCTACTGATGGGAGCTTTTCTTTTGCCATGGCAAAAGTTTTCTTATCTTCATTGGCTGCACTCTTCGAACCCTCATCATTGTTGCCCATCAAATATAAATATTCTTGCACTTTCGGATCTTTGTGCACAAACTCATGACCGGGCTCTCCGAGTGTCTCCACCCAAACTTAGCATCTTTGTAGATTTTGATGCCACTCCTTAAGGTGAATATACCATAATGCTCTATCTCTTGAGCCTTAGTGACTTCAGTATCACTAGGAAGACTGCCATTTGGGCGAGACTGTAATGCCATGGCAATTTGACCAACCTGACCCTCCAAGGCCCTCAAAGATGAACTGTGGCTTTAAAGCAAAGCTTCTAGTCTTTTTATAGAGGTCGCATGGTCATGCAGCATGGTCTTCGTTGTTGCGATAAAATCTTGCATCTTGGCCTCCAAAGAGCTTGTGTTAGATGAAGATGGTACTCCCTCGTTAGAATATGCCATGGCATATTCGTTTGAAAACCCTGGGAGTCACTGAAGTTTTGTTGCCTAGCGGGCTAACTAGAGTTGTTGGTTCCTTTATTTTCCCACAAAAAGTTTGGATGTTGACGCCATCTAGGATTATATGTGTTAGAATAGGGGTTGTTGTTACCTCGATTGTAGTTACCCACATAGTTTATGGATTCTTGATTGATCGGGCACTCACTCTATTGTGATTGTCGTGGCATAATAAACATGTTGAATTGGCTACCTTTACTTCTCTCATCTCACATGGCCTTTGCAAATTCTTCAACATATTGGTGATAGCAGCAAGTTGGGCGGACACCGTATCCATAGAATCTAGCTCGAAAGCTCCATGTGATTTTTGCCCAAGTCCAAGCCTTGTAGATGAAAATTGATAATCATTGTTGGCAATCCTATCCAGAATGTCAAATGCCTTTACTGGTGATTTGTCAAGTAATATCCCATTTGCCGAGGCATCTAGCATCATCCTCGTGGGTGCGTTAACTCAATTATAGAACATCACAACTTGAGTCCAGTCGTGGATCCATGATTGGGGCACTTGCGAAGCAAACTTTTGTATCGATCATATCACTCATACATAGACTCTTCATCGTCTTGGTGAAAAGATGCTATGGCATTTCTAAGATGGTTGTTCATATCGAGTTGATTATTCCATAGCAAAAAAATTTTTGCACAAGTCAGCCCAAGACTTTATCGAGCCGGAAGGTAATCCATTGAGCCATGCCCTGGTGTGATCTTTCAAAGAATATGGAAATAACTTCAATTTCAATACATTTTCATGCACACCTTGTTGTCGAAAGCAGCCACAAACCTCAAAAAATGCCCGAACATGTTGCATTGCATCCTCATGATGAGCACCACCAAACTATCCAATAAAGTCCAACATGTCGAACATAACCGATTTGAGCTCAAAGTGGGCTGCCTGAATCATTGGTGCCACAATTCCAAGATTTAGGTCGTCCATGATAGGGTTTAAATGATCTCGAATGCTACGAGACCTAGATGAATTCCAAGTATTTGGAATTGCCTCAACATTCTGATCTTCCACTTGACCCATTTCTTGATTTCTAATTTGGTACATCTTTGCTTGAGCACGTTGAGTATATAAAATAAAAGCCTGAAAAAGACAAGGAAAATAACAAGTAAAACTATACAAAAAAATTGAACAAGTAAAATAAAAATGCTATGACAAAACTAAATAACTTTCAGTTGCAAATCCCCGACAACGGCGCCAAAAACTTGTCCGCTCGTTATGAGTACTAAATATGGGTGCGGATATATGTGCAAGTATACACAATCGAACAAGTAATACATTCATAAGTGAGTATCGTCTCCACAGGGATTGGAGGAAGTCGAATAAGTACTATCAAAGCGCTTTACTTTGTCACCTAAGTACAGTTAGTGATGGTATGTACAAATGATAATGCTGTGGCAAAATGAGATTGATATTGTGGAAATGGAATGGTGGTATGGTAGCAATTGGATATGTCATGGAAAATGAAATTATAATGCATGGGAACAAATAGAAATGTCAAGGAAAAATAAAATGTAAATCCTGTATTTAATATATATAGGACTTTGGCTTTTTCACAACACAAGCAGCAATGGAAATGAGTGATATGAGTCACAAGGAAAACTTAAGTCTATTATATATTAAATAGGATATGTCCCAACAATACCTTTTTACGACAACATTAACATCTAACATATCATTCAAGAACAACTCCTTTTAGTCGGATAGAATCCTATCCTTATCTCTAAGGTGGATCAGGCCTAGTTACTCTCTAGAACCCGTTGTTTATGTAGTTCCTCCCTAGTTTCTCTCGAATACTAAGGATAATTTGCCAAGGAATTCTCTCGAACCCTAAGAACCTCCTAAGGAAAGGCTACTCTCGTAGCTCTTACAACCTTAAGGCATTAAGTTTCATAAACAAAACAGAATAAAGCAAAGAAAGGCAACCATTCATTAAATAAAAACTTAAACATCCATGCAAACTCCCAGCAAATAGGATTAGTTCATGGTGGGGTTCGAAATAAACAAACACAAAGCAAGTATCATTCGTTCCTTACAACCCAACAACAAAATATAAGAACAAGAACTAAAGGGCAGGAGAAAAAGCCTTCAACGTGAACTGTCAAATGCCTTCCTCGGCCACCAAGAACTGCTCCTAGTGAACTAGCTCCTCTCGGATGCTTAGAACGCCACTCCCTTCTGCTAGTTAATAAGAAATGCCACGACAAGTAGGATTGACTAAGAAAAGTGAGATATTCTCTCTCTAACTTTTTAAGCTCTAAACCGGGTGGAACCAAAGTCTTCAACAATGTGGCTTTATCCTCTATTTATAGGGGAAAACTAATCATAGGACTTCGTGTTAACTTTCCTAGGAAACCCCAAAACCATGGTTAAGTTACTTAGGAGTCAGGCTGAACAGGCTATGATACAGCCTGGGTAGCTGGCTAAGTGACCCGGCATAATCCCGTTACAGACGCCCAAGGACAGACAGAATCTGCAGAGCAGGTGGCATGGTCAGCAGGATCGGCTGTAGCAGCACCGACCCCTCCATGCGGATCTTCGAGGTAGATTTCTCGGGCAGAGTTCACGGAAAGTAGGAGACAGCTGGCTAAAAATATCTTCTTGCACTTGGCTCACTTTAGAAATACCAATCCAATGCGACATTTTCATTATGCTCAGCAGTCTCCTTATGTCACGGCATTTTCTTTTCTCTTTTTCTTGCTCTCAATTCCTGCACATCATTAGACAAACACCTTTCCCATAAGGTAGCACTGATGACAAATTAAAATGCCGCAGCAAACTGAATTCCACCACATGCAACTAAATGCTTCTAAATGCATGTACATGGTCCTAAATGAGCTCTTAAACATTCAATAACTTAAGTGAAAATATCCCAAAATGTAACCTTTTTACGGAGTTATCATGTACATAGATGTTTTATACATCATCTGGAAGACTTGCGATAAGTCGACCTTATTTTATCATCATGAGATTTGACATGGATGTGATTTTGGGTATGAATTGCCCTAATGTTTATACATGGTTATAGGTTTCCATGGATGATTTAAATCGATGACTATATGTCCAAATATGTTATTGAGGTTCAGTGGTATTAATGACATGCCATAGAGTCTAGCAACTGCAGAATTAAGTTGTATTATAGTGTCAAATAAGATACATAGTACAAGTCAGGTGGGTAAATACCGTCCTCAACACTACGGTGCATTATTAGGTGAGCAATGCTAAACCTCAACACTTTTGTGCAATATTTGACTCCTATACCGGGTTCCTCGTAGATTGAGAATTGTGGGAAATATTGGTGGATAAAAATGATTTTATTATATTATGTTGTTTTGATTTTGACATGGAAATTCATGCATGAATTGTGTTGCACTGTCTATAGTTTTAATTGCCTCACTAAGTATATACTTAGTGTGATGATTTTCACACGTAGGTAAAAAGTCAATAGTGGAATAGAGAGTTCAACGTGACATCAAGCATCGAGGAGTATATTTCAATATCAGTAAGACATCCTATGATGGAATTTGACTTAGATAGTGGCATGTAATTTGATAATGTTTAATTTGTTTTGTTGAATTAATTTAGAAACAAATTTGTAAATTGATAGTGATGAAAGGTTAATTTTTATGAGTTTTATATGAAATTTTAAGAAGTTACTATAGTAGTGAATAGTAATGAATAGTAAATATGTTTAACAAAAGTTTCCATAATGCTTTGAGGGAACCGATTCCCTGCTATATGGGTACCGATACCCCTACTGTTCACTGTTCAAGGTACTATTCATAAAAAAATCTTTTGAATTAAATTTATTATAACGAAACATAATTTATATGATATGATATTTTTATAATATCAATTACTATTTTAAGAGAATAAATTTTATATCACGTTTGAATACAAAAATGGTTTTAGAAATTCAGGTGACATCTTTAATCTGTATAGGTATAATTATATGGGTTATGGGTGTTACACAGTCAACGGTCAGTCAGTGATTTAGTTAGACTAGTTTAGGACTGGTTCAGGGTTGGACTAGTTCAGTCAGACTAGTTTAGGGGCCAGATTTGCAGAACGAAGCCCACTCACGCACGACGACGCATACGGCACGTGAGGCCTTCTCTGGTTTTTATGAAACTTGACTATTCAAACTTTCACCGGTTGCAAACAACAACGATGAATGGAAATCAAAGAACACCATATGAACAGGGTTGAGCAGAAGAACAAAATGGTGCCTGAGCTATTACACACCACCGCACGATTGGCAACGAATCAAAGAAAATAAAGAGAGATAGAATGAATGGAATAAATGTTTTCAAATGCCCAAAGCTGAAAACTAAAAATGGGAGGGAGAGGTTTCATAGCCTAACTTTTTGGATAAATTACATTATAAGACCTTCAACTTTTAAAATTTTCCAAAATGGTTCTAAATTTGTAAAACATGCCAATTTAGTCCCTTAAAATTTGGAATATGATAACTCTCCCTCACTTAAGAAAATTTTGGCCTTGAAATTTTTCCTAATTGGATAATATGAGGGAACAACATCCTCAACAGAAATAATATGCGACAGATCAGAACGATAACGCCTTAACATAAAGACATGCAAGACATCATATATACACTAAGGTTATGACAGTAACTCAATTAAATCAAGTCAATATGCAGATGGTCCTAATAAACGTAGAATCTGATATGATCCAAAAATACCTCAGCTCAACTAGCCTTATAGCCAAATCTAAGTACACTTTTTAAAGGAATTATCCTCTGACAAATTGATCACCCGCACAGAACTCAATACCATTTTTCTTTTGATCGATAAAAGATCTTTGTTAAACAAAACATGTATAAGGATGGACCTCACAATCCTCCTCTCATATAACTAAGCTAAAATAACAGGATACGACAACTGTGGTCCTACAAGGCCTCATACAATGTCATCTAAATGCTAGTCTGGTAGCTATTATTACAGAAAAACTCATTCAATAATAAACAATCCACCCAATTATTTCAAAACCTTATAGCGCAACCTTTTAACGTATATTTCAGAATATGAAAAACTTGCTCAAATAGACCATCATACTAAAGATAATAAGTTATACTGAAGTTTTAATCACGTACAGAAAAACTCAAAAAAGTCTTTTAGAATCGTGAAGAAAATCACATAGCGTCATACTCGGAATCTCACAAAAATGAACAATCTCAAAAGTATACCATCAGTTTAGTTATCAGGAATATAACTAGTTTGAGCTAGAATAAAGTCAACTAACTAGTCAAGATAATCAATTAAACACATATTGAATTCTACTTGGACAGAGTCCAAGGCAATCCACTAAAAAGTCTATAGTTACTCACTTTTATTCCCACTTTCAAATCTGCATAGTTTATAGAACAATACTCAAAATTGACTCTTTTTCTTTAAGATAGTCTGAATCATATTGATACAAATGTTATATCCTTTCAGTTTTTAGAATACATTCAATACACAGAAAATTCTTATATACAACCTCATTCAAAATACTTCAAAACTTATTTTTAGAATAATGAACATCAAATACAGGGTTAATAATTCCAAATGAAGGGGTATGATAGTGTTGAGACATTTTCCTTAAGAAAAACTGAATTAAAATGGTAAAAATATTATATTATTAACGCGAATGAGAAAGCTATTAGAAAATATTAGAATTGATTTACAAATAATTTGAAGGAAATCAAATAACTCATATCAAAATAATATTTCACTCTATAATGTAAAATATTACTTTAGTTTTTAGTTATCATGGGATTATAGAGATAATGTTGCTAATAATCGTTTTTTCAAATTGAATCACGATGTGTTTGAGTGGGAATTCAAACAAATTTAAACCTAATGCTATTACAGGAGTTCATTTATATACTTAGATTATCGTTCAAAATTTAAAAGTTTATCAATACTCACAACTATAGAAGAACTTTTAACTATAGGGCATATATGATCCCTACAAGTTATTTTTTAGGAAAGATTTCATAAGAGGTCCAAAGATTCAGTCAAAATGTTTTTAGGGTAAAACTGAATATAATACTGAAAACTAGACCTGAACAAATTTTCTTTAAAAACAATAAAGTATTTCCTAAGTAAAATAATTGACCCAATTTATCTTTATATCAGACCAGATCATTCAGAATTGAACTAATTATTGTTTCATTGCACTGAAATATACTTCAGAAAAATTTCATAACACTTATTTGTGTTCACTAATCAACTAATAATTAGTCGTTAGAGTTTAGATCTTACAACTGAAGTAATCAGTTAAAGTTTCTAAACAATATCAGATACCCCTATTATTCTTATAGGTATGTATTAGGTGTTGAACAATGATTACAAAAAAAAATAGTAACTATCTAGAAAGGCATCGAAGTCTCGATAATTTCATAAAATACTTAAAAATATTGTGGCGTGATTTTTTTTTAAATATAATTTTCATGAAAATCCTTTTGCAAATTTATTTTAAACTTAGTTTCAGAATTGTAGCAGGCTAAACAATTCGAAAATTTAAACTTGTACTCTGATACCACTAAATGTAACCCCCTATACCTGGCCTTGGAGTTATAACTGAATAAGGGTAACCACAATGACCTAAAATATTTCTTACTGATGAAAATTTATTTAATAAATTATTTTAAAACTGTTTACCAAATATGATATCAGAATAAACTCATGCCATAATTTAAAGATGTTGGAAGCAAAAATTGAACCTAACATAGTATGAAATCAAGATTACTCTTCCGATAGCCAAACTAGTTATACATTTGGATAATCTAAAAATAGAAATAAAAATGGAGTGAGCTACAAACTTAGTGTGTCCCCTAAATACAGATAATAATTCATATACTTTAGGCAGAATACAAAAACAATAAAATAATTAAGTAACAGAAAAACCAAATATTATTACCAAAATATAATATATACACTACTAGAAAAAAAACCCTTTAATGACGCGCAATGCGCGTCATCTATGGGTGCAGATGACACACAAATTCATGTCATTGAAGCTACCGACATAAATATCAGATGACGCGCATTTATGACACACATTTATGACGCTCATTTATGACGCGCATTTATGACGCATATTTGTGATGCACATTTATGACGCTCATTGCACGTCATTGAAGCCCCCTTCATAAATGAAGATGACAAAAATTTGTGTGTCATAAATTTATGACACGCATTTATGACTTACATTGTGTGTCATTGAAGCCCCCGTCATAAATGAAGTTAACACACATTCGTGTGTCGTGATTGTATTTCGTAAATTATATATATATATATATATATATTGTAGATTGATAAATAATCGAACTAAATCACATTTAATGCCTCATAATACTAAATATATATCATATTATATATAAGCAATCCATTTGCATATAATATATTCACATTAAGTTATCAAAAATATTGTAATCATATGACGATACAAAATATCATGGCATAATAAAGTTTGCCACATAAGATACCCATTCTTTGCGAATATCATCAATGTCATCATCCGTGTATTCTTTGCGGTGTCCTTTCTCTTGTTGCTCTAAGTGGCTTTCTTGTAATAGCATCCAGGTAGAGTAAACATCTTTCATTTTCTTCATGTAACCTCATCTACATCAATACACACAAACAGTTAGATAAACTTACACAAAAATTGTAGAGGGATAAACATTCAAATTCCATATATATGGAATAATGTGACAAATTTAACATTCTTTTTAGAAGGATAAAACATGCACAATTCAAAATACAGAGTAACAATCACTACTAACTGAGAAAGTGAAATATGAAGAGGCACCTCTACATGCTTCAAGTAATCTAGAACATCCGATTGCTGCATGTATTTCACTCCTTCACCTGCATAAAACTCGGATGTGCACTCCAGGAAAGGCTTCTAAAAACTTTTCGAGTAAATGTCCAAAGTACTAAACATCTTCAAAAGATGGTTAAGTAGTGTCCTGTCAACTGCTTCACCTAACCTGCATGATCAAAATAGACACAATGGATTACAAGATACAAATTTAATTAACACCTAAAAGATAAGAATTAATTACTAACATCATCCAAGAAACTAAGGGGAAATATTTATTGGAAGGAAGCTAAATGAATGAGAATTACAAGAAAGAAAGCAACAAAATAGTAAGTTCCTCAACAATTTTTAGGTTTTTCCTTGAGAATGATGGAAGCACAGATAATTAAAATGAGCTAGAACGAAGCATGTTATAGTTAAATTGATTAGGCATCCTAATTGACCTTTCTAGGGACTTCTTTCCACAAATGAAGATATGTAACCACCTTATACCACTAAAATCATAGAAAAAGAAGTAAAACAAGCAAAGGAATAATAACATTGAAACAACATTGCATTTTTTGCATAGGTTGTTACTTTGAAACCCAGAAAAAATAGAATAGGAAATTTGTTTTCACATTTCAACTTGAATTTTGTTAGAGTTACCTCTCACTCTTAATCATTCTTAAAAGACTAGTGACAGTTTTGTGCTAAACTCCCGGAGCCAGAGAAAGATGTTTACGGAAGAGTTGCAGGCCCATGTCCCACAAATAACGTACATTTGGGTTTTGTTTAACATATGTTTCATCCAGGTACAAGGCTATACCACGAATCATCAACATTTGATTACAAAAATCTTGCAAACATTTCTCAACAAGTGATAAGAAAACCACCAGGTCAGGGCTTTGCCCAATCAAAGATCCTGTTACAAATAGGTGGATGAAAAACTAAGGCACAAAATACTTGATTTCAATTAAATTCATGGAAAAAAATACTCAAATAGAAGTGGAGACTTACCTATGCAAATAGGAGCTTCTTACTCAGAAGTTGGATAATAGCAGCTGAGCCCACAAGTTGAAAAACAGTTTCTACCTGAAGATGATGGGAGAAAACCACTATTTGAGTTGTTTTGATGAAAAATACCGAAGTACTATAGAAGGGACTTAAAAACTATACTACTCGGATTCTTCATTTCTCTTAAAGTACTCATGGCCTACACATTTTTCGAACATGTAAGGACACATTCCTCCAAGGACAATCCAAATGCATATCTTGGAAAAAGTTGAGCCTACCGGTCTTCGACACATATCCCTATCCGACACTCACAACCAAGCAACATTGCTCAAAAACCATACCTTTGAAAAAGCAATAAGCCTAATCCAATAGCAGCAGCAATCCCCAGTGTACCAAATAAGCCATCTGATCCGACCTGCATATTATCACAAAAATATAGAAGAAAACGAAAGAAAAGGTAGGCAAATAAAACTTTCCAACAAAGAAAATTGAAATAGAACTACAAATTTTATTGTTTATACTTTTTTATGTCTTGTTAATTCGTTGTTGTCGAAACAGATGTAAAAATTTCCCAGTGCGACCAAGATCTAGGAATTGCATGAGGAAAAAAAATGAAATAAAGATACATACCCCTAATTGAGTGTGTGAAGAGAAAACATAAGGAGAAGGAAGAGAAGAGGAGCTAATGATCAGAGTGTCTCCGATGTGATTTGCCTTGTGTTCGATAGAAACCAAATCGGTCTATTCAAGGAACCTACATAAGTAATCCAATCAGTAAAATTCAGGGTATATGCAGAGTAACAAATTCTAACTAGAAAAAAAAGATTAGAGATTCAATATCGCTGCTCCGAATCATCATCCCCATCCATATGTAATTACACACTTGCATAAAGATCATCATAAGAAAAAAAAACACTCATTTCAGGCTGCATCCTACCACTTCATTGTTCTAAAAATGAGAAAAAAACTAAGCAAGCAAGCAAGAATCGAAATCTTCAAAACTAAATTTCGAGCCCCCTACTTAAACTTGTTATCTAAAACATTGTCATGTTAGGTCCATTCCTAACTAAAATCGAATATAACATATTACATGACATAAAGGCAGAGAACATTGTAAAAGTTGTAAGCTACAATATTCATCATGTTTAATATGGAACACTCAAAATTCCTTTAAGTTGACATAGTTTATATAGCAAAATATACCATGTTTCTCCAAGTATGCTCTTAGATCTAACATAGAAAGTTTGTCTAATGACCCATACATAGTTCCCTAGTTTTGTTTCGAGCTATGTTGTTCATCATCCGTGTCCGACACATGAATATGAGACACCATTACTAAGGATAGTTCAAATACATGAAAAATATTTAAAAAAATTTAACCATGCACATGAATCTGACACTCCTATTATAATCAGCAATAGAATCTGAAAAATCTTTAAAGAAGTTAAGCATACTCATGAATCTACTAACACTCACACACGAATCTGAATCTGAGTAAAATAACATTCATGTAATGATCAAAGCATGAATAACACATGATGCAACTCCAAAATTAATGAAAAGCTAGAAAATTTAATATTGACTTGACTGGGTAAAAATATAGTAAATAATTAAGAAACAGTACCAGTTAAGAAGCAAGAAGAGGGAAACAACAATTAGAACGAGGAAAGAAACATGAAGAATCAAAGAATAGTCAATAGAGGAGAAAGCTAAACCCAACATAACAGCAAGGCAAATACCCAACATCAGAAACGTCGATTATAGTGTATTCCATGTTGGAGCCTGAAACTCAAACAACAAAAAGATTCAAACTATAAACAAATGGCTGCAAATATCATGTATAATAGATCATCGAGAAGGAAATTGAACCGATGTTGACACCACGAGCTAAAGCTCTGAGTAGAACTGCTTGGGCTGAAGATATATCGCCTCCCACTTAAATTGAAAAATAGACTGATGCAAAGAGAAAAAGAGAAAATTGGGGGGAAGCAAGCGATGTGAACTTTGTTATCGAGGGAGAAGAAGCGGGAAAGGATGAAAATAATGGGGGGGAATTAAAATACGAATTTTACAGATGACACACAATTAAAAATGTACTCCGCGTTTTTGCAAATTTTTTGGATTATTACTATTAAATATGACACACATTACTGTAAGTCATAAATCGTTCAGATTTTAAAAACCATGACATTTTTTTTGACACACATTTTTTGCAAGTCATAAATTAGCGTGTGTCATTGTTCGTGTGTCATTAAAGGTATATTTCTTATAGTAATAGTTCCTTAAAACCTGACATCTCGTCATAAACGAATAAATGGAAAACATTACCTATTGAAAGGAACATGAGGTCTCGAAAGTGGACTCAAAGCAGAAAATAGAAGTCGAGATAGGAATGTTACCCTCCAAAGAGGAGCCCAAGTTAACCTCCAAAGAGGAGCCCAAGTTAACCTCCAAGGAGGAAATCATTAGAAATCAAAAGCAGGATAGAGATGTTGCGCTCCATAGAAGATATCATGCATAATCAAGAAGAGGATACAATCCCATGCAGAATCAGGACGAGGATATAACCCCATACAGAATTAGGGCGTGGATATAATCCCATGCAAAATTAGGATGAGGATATAATCCTAGGTAGAATCAGGACAGGGATATGATCCCATGCAGAATCAGGATAGGGATATAATCCAATGCATAATAAGGTCGGGGATTATACCCTCCATAAAGAAACCATGCAGAAATATAAATTCCTCAATACACAAATTTGAAATAATACAACAGTGATAAAAAATTAGTCATAACTCAAATACACATAACTAGAATACATACAAACGTACAGTTAATATCATACAACATAATATCAATAAAATTAAAGGTGTTAAAGGGAAACATCTATACAAGTTCAGCTATATAGACTACATTTTACACTTCCACAAACAATAGTTCTAGGTCCTTAGAAACATAAACATGTATCTCAAATAGAACATGAAGAGTCAAACTGAGCTGAAAAGAGGTACTCTAGACTTATTGGGAACGGTACGGAGACATGTGACCACCTTCAGAATATAATATAAGAGAATAAGTTCATAAATTTTAGAATTTACTCAGTATAATTATATTGTAAAGTATTAAAATGTGCACAAGCATGGCTTTCAGGTCAAATTTTGGCAAAAAAGACTACAGAACATACTTAGGACGTTGAAAAGTGTCAAGATAGAGGTCTTCAAAAAAGTCAATACGTCAAAGTCAAAGTCAAAGTCAAAGTCAACGTCAAAAAAACAAAAAAAGTTAACAGTCAATGGGTCGATCAACAATCTATTAATGAGTTGGGCAACAATTCAATCAGACCAGTTCAGGATTGGTTGAGTGTTAGACCAGTTCAATCAGATCTGTTTAGGGGGTCAGACTGACAGAACGAATCTCCCTCGTGAATGATGGTGTGTGGGTACGTAGGGCCTTCTTCAATGGTTTAAAAAATTCTTAAAAATGTTTTAAGACATGAAGAGCCACTTACAAGCATCTGTTTCCCGAAAAGATCGACGAAGATGGGTTTTTATGTAAATTGACTATTTAAACCTTTACCCGTTATAAATGACGATGATGAAAAAAAATATAAGAATAATAGATGAATGAGGTTGATGAGACTAACATAATGGTGTAAGAGGTGTCGCACACCACCACATGGTTAGTGACGAATTAAAGAAAACCCAAAACAATGGGTAGTTGAGAGAGGAAGTTGAGAGAGATAATGCACGAAATAAAGTTTTCAAATGCCTAAAAGGTGTAAACTAAAAATGGGAGGGAAAGGTTTTACAACCTAACTTTTTGGATAAATTACACTATAAGACCATCAAATTTTGAAAAATTCTAGAATGATACTAAATTTTTAAAACATATAAATTTATTCCCTAAAATTAGGAATGTGACAATTAGATTTACATAGTGAATAATCATGTAAGTGCATAAATTTGTAAACAATACTATTTAAAGCATAACCATTAAACAAAACATCAATACTTTTAGACCAAATAATGTTCTTTTTAAAAACATGCAATCCTACTTTTTCTAGACATCCCCACACTTTTAAACAATCTAAAATTTTATGAGGTGCTCTATTAAGAATATGATTAGCATAAAGTACGAACTCCCTCTATATATTATCATATAAATTACAGCTAAGTAAAATATCGTTCATCATTTTTTTAAAGATTTATTCTGTCTTTCAACTATGTCATTTTTTTTGTGGAGTGTAAATGGAAGAAAGATCACGAATAATGCCTTCTTTCTTACAAGTTTCTCTAAGAAGATTAGTTATATATTCTCCTCCCTTGTCAAATCGCTTTCTGGCTTACATACTGGATATCAAATTTGCACAACAGGATTTTCCAACTGGATAATCTTTCAGACAATGCAGGTACTCCTATTAGTGACAAGCGTCGTTCATATCTTCAGAGTGCACTTTAATTTGATTGTGGCTAGAGAAACCATCCATAAATGAGAACAAAGAATTTCCAGCAGTATCATCCACTAAAGTGTCTATATGTGGCAAAGGAAAATTATCCTTTGGACTTGCTCTGTAGAGATCTCTGTAGTCGACACACATTCAAACTTTCTCATCCCTCTTTGGCACTAGGACAATATTCGGCACCCACTCAGGATATTTGGCCACTGTGAGAAACCCGACATCAAATTATTTCTTCACTTCTTCTTTTATTTTGAGCAGCATCTCTGGTCTCATTCTTCTCAGCTTCCGTTGTACAAGCTTGCAATCAGGCTTCATCGTAGTTTATGGACCACCAATTTTGTGTCCATACATGGCATATCCGTGTACGACTAAGCAAATACATCCTTGAATTCTGGGAGTAATTCTATCAAGCTCTGCCTTCATTCTACACACAGGGTGGTACCAATCTTTACTTCTTTTATCCTCATCCGTACCCAAATTCTAGATCTCTATAAGCTCTTCGTGAGGCAAAATCTGTTTATCTTCTTGTTCCACCCTCTTCAGTAATTCCGAAGGTAGTTCACATCACTCATCGTCATCACAACCTTTGATTTCTCCTTGACACATGGGCATCTTGAAATCAATCTCCGGGTCAGAGTCATTAGCATTTGTATCATTGATATCTGAGTTCCTGAAAGAATAACGGAAGCGAAGATATATATACATATATATATGGAAGAATCTTTTCCCATACAAATAAATAGAAAGAAATAATACATATATTATACAACCAAACATGAAATGCATGGGAGAGTGTTTGCCATTTTGGACCAATGAAATGCATCCTTTATTGAAAGAAAGTAAAAACACACAGCTTAACCCTTTACATCAGATCCCCTATTGCCCCAGGGTACGAACAATAGGGAAAAGTTCTAGTGCGCTACTCTGCAAAAGATTTGTAAACTAAGGGCGATTCCTCCATAGTCCAGTTGTTCAACACAAAGCCTGGGGGTACAGGATAGACACCTGTAGCTCTCATTCCTTCAAACTCCTCATTAGTTACAACATTAATGCCAAAATCCTCCAAGGCATTCTCAATCATCACTTTACCACTTCTTGAAGTCCTTTGAAACACATGCCCTGCTGATGTGAAAATGCTGCTCAATGGCGGGAAGGTCATGGGTCCCCAACTTGGGTCTTCACCAGTCAATCTTGCCTCTCTCAATTCCTGATTCCTCTTGATGCCCTTCTGTTTTTCCTTCAAAGTTGGTTGATACCCTAAACCAAACCTGTCTCTTTTAGCAATAGGGTAATTTGGCCCAACTGGTCCTTGCAACTGACGTCCTAGCCCTTGGCTACCTTTGGTCCCTCTTCCAAGGGTCAGTTTGTGCCCCGTTTTGGTGCAGTATGACGATCTAGGCTCTGAGATTTTCTTGCCTTCGGCCACAAACGTGGCATTGTCAAACGATCTGAAAAGACATTCAACAGCTTGTTCTTCCACTTCAAGATATGGGGCTGCAGGAACTGAAGCAATAATGTCTTCTTCCGCATGAATGCATACCAGCCTTCCATTAAATACGAACTTTAGCCTCTGGTGTAAAGTTGATGAAACTGCCCCAGCCTGATGAATCCAGTGTCTTCCCAATAAGCAGTTGTATGTAGGCTTGATGTCCATCACAAGAAACTCCACTTCAAATGTCGCTGGACCAATAGTCAAAGGAATATCAATCTTACCTAACACTTCTCTTTCTGTTCCATCAAAAGATCGAACCATACTTTGACAATTCCTCATCAGGGTACTGTCCACTGGCAGCTTTTTTAGAGTCACCAAGGGGATTACATTTAACGCTGAACCATCGCTTATAAGTACTCTGGATAAAACGTGCCCTTTGCACCTAACTGTAATGTGTAGAGCCTTATGATTGTCAATCATCCCCGAAGGGATCTCATCCTTTGAAAAAGATACAATGTTATCAGCCTGCATTTTGGCAACTAGTCGCTCCAGCTTTTCTGTGGGTAACTCCTTCGAGACAAAGGTCTGGTCCAAAACTTTTATCAAGACGTTGCGATGAGCCTCTGAACTCAAAAGAACTGATAGGACAGAAATACTGGTAGGCAGCTTGTGCAATTATTCCATAACACTGAACTCACTATGTTTCAAAATTTTTAAGAATTCCACTGTTTCAACCTTCGACCCCAGTTCATTGATAATGAGTTCATCTTCTTTTATCTGAACATCGACAATCTTTCCTTTTTCAGCAGCAATCTTCTTCTCTGGCTCTTTGAAAAAAAACCTACCACTTCTGGTCAAGTGCCCTACTTCATTTATTTCTTCTTGTTGTTTTGCCCCCTCTCTCATTTGACAATCATACCTCCAGGGCACTTGTTTATTATCTTTGTATGGGAACAGAGTTGAAGGAGCTACCCTTTCATTCACTTGATTCTTGGGAGTAATGACGATGGGACAACCAACACTATGTATCCCTTTGGATGATCCTTCAGAAGCGCAAATCTCTGCTTTTTCTTTTTTAGTCACTTCTTTGAAGAATTCGATTTCTTTCTAGTCCATCATCCCTTGTACCAATTTTAAGAAATCAGGACACTGTTGTATATTGTGTCCTGCGCAATTATGGTAGTGGCACACCTCTTCACTACTATACTGGTCACATGATAGACTAGGCTTCAACAATCCCACTTTAACCATTTGGCACCATACCCAAAGCATGGGTGATTCCACCTCACTAACATCCATAACCATCCTCTTTCCTTTCTCTTCAGCGACTGCGTTAATCCCAGCTCTAGCATGGTTTGGCAATGGATTTTGGGCTACCTTTGGTTGTTCACTGTCACCAAAATTGATAACATTTCTCCTTCTCAAAGCTTGAACGACCTTTTTGAATGCAGTGCAATTTTCAATGGAATGTCCAGGATTCCCACCATGGTAATCACACTTAACATTAGCATCATACCATTTGGGATAAGGAGGTTGTATAGGTACCACATGATAAGGAGAGACTAGATATCGATCGTATAAATCGCGAAATAATTCCTTATAGGTTACAGGAATTGGATCAAATTGAGGCCTCCCTCTCCTCGGGTCCCTTGCCCCTTGTCTATTGTCATTTTGAGGTGGTGCCACTGTTCCCTGAGATCGGGACATTGTGATGTTACTGGAATCGTATTGGCTCCCTTGGGTGACTTCGTTTTCCTTTTTCTTTATCGGCGGTTTGTTGCTGGACTCTCCTCCCTCGAGCTTCCCGCTTTTAATCGCCATTTCGATCATTTCTCCTGTCGTAACTATATCAGCAAAACTTAGGGAAGGAATACCGATAAGGTGTGAGAGAAAAGGAGCCTTCAAAGTACTAATAAAAAGCATATTTGTTTCCCCCTCTTCCAATGGTGGATGCACTTGCACTACTACCTCCCTCCATCTCTGAGCATATTGTCTGAAACTTTCACTGTGCTTCTTCTCCATTCCTTGCAACACCAATCTGTTAGGTCTGACATCTTTCACATGTTCATACTGGTCGAGGAAGGATTTAGCAAGGTCTTTCCATGACCTAATATCAGCCTTTTTTAGTTGGTTATACCATCGCAATGTTGAGCCTGTCAAGCTTTCTTGGAAACAATGGATCAACAGCTGATCGTCCCCTATGTAACCAATCATTTTCCTGCAGAACATTGTAATATGGGCGGAAGGGCATCTAGTACCGTCAAATTTCTCGAAGTCGGGAGTTTTGAATTTTGGAGGCAGGACCAAATAAGGAACTAGACTAAATTCTTTAGCGTCCAGTCGATACATACTGGTGTCTTCCTTCATAACCTGGACTTCACTTGCTAATTGTTCGAATTGTTCCCGAAAGTGTTTGTTTTCATTCTTTTTGGCCTCTTCATCAAGGTCGGGACTTGGTGACAGAGACTTTCTTCGGGGTGCGAACTAGGTCCTGGTTGAAGATTCACAGCAACGCCGACAGGATCTATGTGCACTTTGGTAGGAACAGACGTTCCTTGGACATTTTGAGACTGTATCGAGGTAAAACCTGGAGGATAAAGTGGATCTCCAGTCATTTGCTCATGGGCCTTTCCATGTTCCGGGTTTCTCCCTTCTAACAAACTTGCCAACTTAGACAGCATATCTTCTTGAGCCTTAAGCATGTCCTCTTGCATTTTCCTTAGATCATCTTGCAACTGCAGTTGAATTTTTTCAATTTGAGTAATCCTATCTTCCATGGTTCTCTCCATTGTATTATAGTGATGCTTGGACTTCCCCAACATTTCTCTGTCACAGTTTCTTTACGAGTTACTCTCATGTTTTCATGATTGATGCATGTAAAAATGCTTAAATTAAAGCGATGCGAATGCAAATGTGGATGCAAAATGCAAATGCAAAAGGTGTTAATTCAAAAGTGACCACTTGTAGAATAACCGTTCACTTAGACAACAAGAATTCAGTAAGTACACCATGTAGTCAAAATACAAATGTGATTCTTCATCTCTTCATTTTCTCAAGTCGTACTCTTCCTAGGATCTGGAATTGCACCTCCAAAATTGCCGACGTATTTCATCACCTTTTATGATGTCAGATGTCTTTAAATTGAATCTTGGGATCTCCATCTTCACTTTAACGCAAAACAGTCTTCATGTCTTTGTGAAAGATCTTCTCGTCCTTGGTATGATTGTATCTATCTCTTGAGTCAACATCTCGTCCTTTGCAGCTTTAAAGGAATTCTTCAATCAGCTTCAGATATCGTCATTCATCGGGTGTCATTCTTCATGGATCACTTGAACATCTCTGGATCTCCCGATTTTGACTACATAGTGGAGAATTTATTGCCTCAATATGGTTAGCCTTCTTGTTAGTCAATCACTTGCGAATTAACACCCCTTGATGACATGAGGATGCAAATGCAATAAAAGCACAATAAAATCGACATAGAACAAAAACGGGTTAGTACGCATAAGATAAACAACAAGATAGTAAGTACCGTGAACATCGAATAAAACCTACCCTCACATGCTGACTACCCAATCATGTTTTAGTAGATCCTACCCGACATGATATCTACCCACATGCTTTGTTGTTCACAAAAAATCCTAACCGCATGGTATCTAATTCACATGCTTGCTCAAAAAATAAACCTAACCACATGATCTCTAGTTCGCATACTTTTTGCAAAAATAAATTCGAGGAAAAGGTTAGAATGAGTTTCCCCCTCTGTGACTTTTGAAGAAAAATGGGCAGAGGTTCGATATAAAACAGGCAGAATTCTAACAGGGCCCTCGAATTGTCCTTTGCTGGTGCCCCCTTGGGTTTGCCAGACCATCGATTCTCACCCATTATGGGCTTAAAACGAATCAAGTTCAATTCGAGAGGATACATATCCCCATATCCATGCGAGGAAACTCAATGTTTTCTCGTAGACATAAGGCATGTACCCCAGAGGTTACTAGCTAGAGCCCGTGCGGAGAAAAATAATTTTTCTCACGTAAGCGTAGCTTTCACCCCTACTTAATGGGACAGAGCACAGTTAGAAGGCTCTGAATATTGAAGGTTTAGCAACAGTGGGGAAACTCATAATCCTTTGCCTCGATCCAAGAAACTCAACAAACTAAAGGTTAGAAAACTGAAACATGTAGATCACACGTTAGTACAACTATTTATTTGTAAACCAAATCACAAATAAAAATGAAAACAAGAAATTCAACACAAACAAGGGATCAAAAACCAAATTAAAACGAACTTATAACTTTCGTTTGCAAAGACAATTAATTAATCGACTATCGGCCTGACTCTCTAAAAAAAAGTCCCCAGCGGAGTCGCCAAGCTGTCGAAACGATCTGAAAGGACGGGAGCGGGGGCGAGATTTTTGAAAACCGCATCATCTTTAGTTATTCTCTTTTCAATTAAATTTTAATTGAAAACAATGCAATTTTAGAAAACCTCTTGTTTCGAAAATTTGGAATTCCTTTTACGATAAAAACATATGGTTCGAGGAGTCGCCACCAATCTTTGATTAGGGTGTGATTGGGCACCCAAAAACATTTTGTCAATTTAAATAAAAATTAATTTTAATTAAAATGACAAGTAGATGTCTACGTTATCAAAATCTGAGTTCGGGAGTCGATTACGTGTGGGGAAGGATTAGCACCCCCACAACGCCCTAAATCGGTACCTAGTCGATTAATTAATGTCTTTGCAGCGAATTTCATAAGTTCAAGTTTAATTTTATTAATAATCCCTTTAAACAACAAAAATGCAAATTGTAACATTGAAAAGCAACAAAATATGTTAATTTAAAATTACCAAGTCATTAGAAAGATAAAGGTTATTCGATTATTTAAAAATATCGAGACTAGATCTTTAGGTGAGTTCTAACGATCTTTTCTCAAATAATTTAAATATCCGAATATTTCTTTTTCTTTCATTCCCAAATTTTAAAGTGATTAATCCAAATTTAATTAGGCGTTACTGATGGGATAAAATTTTAATTTAAAATTGCCAAAACAACTCTCTAGTAAGTTAGGAGAAGCCATTCCGACAATTTTAAATTAAAAGAATATTACCCTTAATCTGATTATGTAACGACGTCGAGTCATGCACACGAGGTTAACATACGATATTAAAAATTATCTAATTAATAAATAATATATGAAGAATTAACATGCACTAACATTACTTAACATATTAATATGCAACATACTAATGGGACTAAAATACAAAAAAAAACATAACATACCAAACTATGAGAAAAACTATACATGTTACACTAATAACCAAATCACCTTAAACTGAATTTTAAAATCTAAAATATAAACAAAATAACAATTGAAATGAACGTATGAGTAACCAATGAAACTGAAATAAAGCAACATTAACATGAAAGACTAAAATCAGAATAAAATCTAAACACATAAACAGGATTAAAACGAAACATACGAAAATTAAAATTAAAATGTCTAAAAAATAGAAATTAAATACAATACCACAGGACTGAAATTAAATACGCAAAAAACATGGAAACAAAACCAGAAATACAAGAAACATGCAAACGTTAATTTATGGACTCTAACGAAACATGCAACAAATGTAAAGGTCGAACGTCTAAACAGTAAAAGTTTAATAAGATAACATTTGGGACCAAAATATAATGCGCATAAACTTAAGAACCATATCAAAACATCACAGAAACTCGAAGCATTGACCAAAATAAAACTTTTAAAAATACACGTCCAAAGTAAAAACAACGCTAAAATAGCCATAATATGATACTGGACCAAAATGAAACAAACTATAAATTATGAGGCGAAATCAAAAGAAAATAAAGTTCAGTACAGGGACCAATACAGAACGGATCGAAGTTACAATGGCCTAAATAGCTATTACACCATTACTCCTAAAACGCGTAGTTTCCCCCAGCTGATCGAGGCGCTGCCATTTTGGGGGCCATCCAACGACGCCGTTTTGGCATTTTAATATATGGTATCTTAGGGTAAAGTTTGGGAACCCTAACTTCACTCTCTTCTCCTCTAAACAGATGAAGCCCCCCCTTTCAGCCGTTTCTCTCATCTCTCTCTACTCTCCATCGTCTCTCCGCCGCTCACCACCTAAACCAGAACCTCCACGGCTGCCACTCGCGACGCAGCTCACTCCTAGCGTAACCCTACACGACTGGCTACCACAATAGCCCTAGAAACTACGATCACCGCGTACACGCCTAACAAAAAGGGGCCCTTAGCTTTGGTTCGATGAGGCTAAGACTCCGGTGAGGACTCAAGACTCCCTAAGGTAAAAAAACTAACACCTTCCTTACTCTTATTTTGATTCTAGTCTTAAAGTCTAAAAACCAACCCTAACCGTTTCCTCTCTCCCTTGACCGAGACTCTCTCCAACCCAGATTCGCGATGACAGGGTGTTTACCTTTGAAAGGAGACGACTTTGCTCCGATGGAGGAGGCTTGAGAGCTCTCGAAGGTGAAAATCTTCTTTTTTCCTTTGTTCACGATTCTTTCAAAATGTTTGTTTTGGTGTTATTTTGATGAAGTGAAATATAAACTGAAAATGGGCTTGTTGATCAAAAGAAATATATAAAAGAAACTAATTTTCATTTCTTCGACCATGGTCATCAAGACCCTGTTACATTACTTTTGAATTCAAAGAAAAATTGAATCGAGAGTAGAAGCCCCTGTTTTCCTTTTTTTTCCCTCCTCTTCTGTAGAAAAGCCGAACCTCTCACTGTTGGTTTTTTTGCTTCCATGCTCTCGTGAACCTCCCCCTTTTTTTTCTCCTTTTTCCCGGTGATATATGGTTACAGTTTTGCCCTCTGTCTCGTGTTTTGTTTCTTGTCATGTGTGTATGCAGGTCACGGGAACGAGCAAGTCACAGGCGGCAGCAGTGGGGAGCCGAGCCTTGGTGTTGCTCGGTTGTGGTGCTGGCAGCAGCTTCACGTGGGAGCTGTTGGGTTGTGGGTGCTCGATCAGAGTGCTGTCTCGGTGCTCGGGAGTGGCGTGCTCGTGGATCGTGTGCTGCCTCGGGTTCCTCTGGTGGATCCTGCACCTGGCTCGGAAATCTGGTGAAGGCTGTGAGCCGTTGGATCGTGAAGCCAGATCCAACGGACTTCCTGTTGCGGCGCTGAGACAAGATAGAGGCTAGGGTTTTTCCAACCCTAGTAGTGTGGGCTGCCAGTTCCGGGTTGTTGAGTTCGGGCTTGGATCAAGCCTGTTGTAATCTGTTTTTTTCATTTGGGTCTGTAATCATAAAAATGTTTATTTAGTGTAATTTTATTAAACATATCATATATATATATATATGTATATTTATTAAACACCCCTGGACAAAACGAGTGTCTACACATTTTTTTCTGCCAGTCTTACTTTTCATTTTGTTAATATCATTAGTTCCTGTACGATTTTTTCACTAAAAAAACATGTGACTTATTGGGACAATGTCACTTGTAACAAATATTAAAAAATAATTTAAAAAGTAATATTTTAGGATGAAGTATACAAATTATCCTTCGATTATAGGACATTATTTTGTTAAGTCACTCGATTATTAACAGTTATAAAATGGTTCTCCGGACGTTGTTTTGTTGAATCCCCCAACTATTAAAAGTCATAAAATGGTCACTCGACTATTCATATTTTCCAAACTTATCAGTTATAAAATTGACGATAGTCTAAGCTGGACATTAATCTGTTGATTGTGATATGATAAAATAATATTTTAATAACTTTTATTGGCACCGCCTTTACTTTCAAGCACTGACTTGACGACATAATGTTTATAGCACTAGCTCGACGATATGATATAAATATAGAGTTGATCCACAAAATACATATCAAATAGTTGTGAGATATGATTTTTATCATATCTCAGTTAATAAGTTAACGTTCAACTCAAACGGCCGCTAAGTTTTTTAACAAAAAGGACGGGTTTGAAACTTATGAATAATTGAGTGACCATTTTATAACTTTTAATAATCGATGGACTCAACAAAACAATTATCTATTTGTGTATTTTACTCTAGATTTTCGTGTGTGTGTGTATATATATGTAAAAAAATTCTTTAAGTTAGGATTATTTTGAGGAAATTATAAATTATTTAAAAAATTGTAACTTTTTTCATTTTCTTGAAAAAAATGCTCATAAAATAATTTCAAATGAAAATAAAATCCTTTGATTTCTTTTAAAAAATTAGAAAATTAGGTTATTTTTAATATTTTTATTTTTAGAAAGGAATTCATAATTATTAAAAACCATAATTACGGTTAAAATATATAATAAAAAAAGTTATGAACTCTTGATTTTTTTTTTAAATTTTATGATATTTTAATAACTTTTTAAAAAAATAAAAAATTTCTATCAAAAGAACCTTACAATTAGAAAATATGGATTTTTTTTAAAATCCCAAGTTATTTTTTTAGAATTATTTTTAAAAAATCATCATTATTAAAAAAATAAATTAACATAATTAAAATTTGTAAAATATAATTTACAAATTTTGAACATCAAAGATTTTAATATATATATATATATATATATTAAAATATTTTAAATTTTCCACTATTTTTAAATATTGTTGCCCTTGGCAGTATTTTTAAATAAGTTAATGTGATGTATAAAATAAAAATAGGAGAGATAAATTAATTGAAAAATGTAAAATAATAAAAGTAAGAATTTTATTGTAGTTTAGGGAATAAAATGAATATTATTTTTTTATTTTTAAAATAAAAGTGATAAATCCCAAAAGTAAACATAAATTTAGTAAAATATATAAAATCACACTTGAACTTTAAGTTTTTAAAATTTTATATATGAATTTTGATTTGATTTGATTTGATTTATAATAAAACAACATTATTAATGTAGTGCTATTCTTCATTGACATATTACATAAATAATTTTATTTAATTAATATGAAAATAAATACATAAATTTATTTTTTTAAAATATATAATAATTAAATCAAAATTATAATTTTATATATACATTTAAATCTTAATCAATTTTTATAAATATAATTCATTAAATTAAATTGTATATATTAAATTAAGATAATATAACCATGAAAAAACAAAGGATACTACACATTTAGTATTTAAATTATTATTTTTATTTTGTTTTGGTATCTAAGTTTTATTTTATTTCAAAATCATATTTAACGTTTTTGTTTAGGTTTCATTAACCAATCATTAAAAACTGAACAAAACTATTGTGCGTGACATTTTTATGGATAAATTACATCATTCGTCACTTAATTATCTTCTCATTCCTATTTTGGTCACTAAAGTTTAAAAATTTTCAATGTAACTACTCAACTTTCAAATTCCATTTACTTTTATTAAAATAAATTATTAATAAAATAAATTAGAGTGATTAAAAAATAAGTTTAAAATTTTATCAAATTAAATTAAAAAATTAAAATTAAAAAATGTAAATACTATTGACTTTTATTTTTGTGGCTACAATTTTTTTATTTCATCTTACGTGCACTTGTAAATGATTTTCGTAAATTTTAATATCTTTTAATGACCTTATAGAAAATAACCCAATTTAGATACATTTAAACTTCTTGATAGATTAATCAAAAAATTAATAAAAAAAACTATTTGATTGATCTTAAACTGTAAGATCATATTCCACCAACTAAAATAAAAATAAAAATTACGCCAATATTATTTGATGACCCAATTTATTTATCATTATTCTTCTTAAAAACGATTTTTCAAAAACTATTCTTCTTCAAAAATGTATATTATTTGATTTATATATATATATATATATGTATATATATATATATATATATATATATATATATTAACGTATCAAGAGTACATAGTTAATTATTAAAAATTAATATTGGTAGTGTATATTGTATACATTATTAATGAATTAGATAATAAAATATTATTATAAAATTAAATTTATTTAAATTAATATCTAATAGTTTGTTATCATTCAATTCACTAATAATTCATAAAATTATATATTAAATATTTATTCTAATTAGAACTTACCAAATAACTTTAATAGTAAAAGAGAGTGTTATTTTTTCTAGAAGTACTGAGTTTTAGCAGTTGTGTATGTAGGGTACGTACGTTATCAATTAGTTAAAAAAATTAAACATATACTATTTTATAATCATCTTAGACTATTAAAAAATATTTATTCTAATTATTATATATGAAATAATTATGTGTTCATATAAAACTATGTGTTTATGAAAGAAATCCTAATTGTAATGGTGGCATTATTAAACAAATGGTGATGGTGATGCAAAATTGGTGATTGAAGTTGACATTAATATAAATAAATAAGATTAAGAAAAAGAAGTTTGATGGTCGTTGTTTGGAAAGGCAACAATCTTACTGCCTTGTGGCATAATCGTTTGGCCAAATTTAATCATCCGTAGGCCACCTATCTGAACGCTTTCGAGCCGCCCAAAAGCTCTTGTTCATTTTTTTTCTAATTCTATACTATCGTAATTACTACATTAATTTATACAATACTACTATTGGCGTACCCAATTTTAATTGAGTTAATAAAATTGTTATTATAATATTTAAGAAAACTTGTAAGAATAGATTTTAATATTAAGAATTAGGGTATTAAACATATATATAAATATATAATAATAAAATCTAAAATTTTCTGAAAGATTTAATAAATTTTTTCAGAAAAAAGAACGTAAAATTTTCAAAATTTTGAAACAACTAAATAATATATATATTTTTATCTTAAGAGTCCAAGGCTTATGCAGACTTTCATATAAATCAATCTATAAAGAACTGAAAAGAGAAAATTTTGAATGCAGCTTGATATTGGATAGTTCAAATTTAAGCAGTTTGATATTAATAGTTCAAATGGTAAGTATTTTAAAGACTCATCCATCAAAATGTACGACGCGAGTCGATTCGGATTAGTCAGAACAAAACCTTAAAACCGGGATAACAAAATATTACGTTTTTGCTGTTTATTTTTTAAAATAGACGTTACTCTATCAATTTTGTTAATGAAATGTAGAATTTTATAATTCGTAAAATAAAAATGTTGATGGTTCTTAAGTGAGGGTTTTAGGTTTCCAAATGAATGAGGACAAATGCCCTCCGGCTGGCATAGTGCACTGATCTTCATGTTCACACCTTTATTCTTTATTATATATTATATATTTTTGCTAAATCCATTTTTTGAATATATATTATTCTATATATTTAGGCATCATGAACCCTGATTTCCCTTTAATATATGTGGGTGGCTACTTTAGGTCTGAAGACATTCTTAATTGAGAAAAAAAATAATGATATGCATTTAACATATTAATTTAATGATAGAAAGTTCATATGTGATATCGAGATGACTAAATTTATTTAAAATTTCATTTTTGCGTACGTGTTTTATTATTATACGCATAAATCATACGCCTTATATTAATAGAAAAAGATCATCATGAATAGCAAAAGCTTACGCCTGCTCATCTAGAAAAAAGAAACGGGGATTGACTAAGCAAAAAAGGGTTCCATTGAAGACATGGTAAAGACAAGTTTTATGCGTCTTCAGTCTTCCCACCTTATTAGGGCTGTAAAAAGTTGATTTATTGACTGAAATCGACTCGAGTCAAAATTATTTTTGACCTGCACTGTGGTGATTCGAAACCGACTCGAGTCGGAACTGATGTTGACCTAAACCCGATTTGGACCTGGAAATTATGGATCCGAACCCGACCTGAACCCGAATTGAACCGAAAATATGAAACCCGAACCCGAACTGCATCTGACTGATATGAACCCAAACCCGAGATTGACCTGGTAAATAATTGGTATTACCCGACCTATTTTCAACCTGACTTGTTTTCAACCTGACATGTTTTTAACCTGACATGTAAATGATCCGACTTGTTAATGACCTGATCTGATATTTATCTGACTTATATATTACCATGGAAATCTTATAAATTATCAGTTTTTTAACTTATGATGTAATTAAAATATTAATATGATTACCTTTTAAATGTTATAATAAAATATTTATTATGATAATTATATTAATAAATATACCTATTATATAAAATTATTTAATAAAATTATTTAAATGTAAATTAGGTAAAAATTATTAATAATTCAAAAGAAAATTAATATAGTTTAATTTATATAAAGAAAAAATATTATTAATAATAAAAGTATTTATTATGTAATATATATTAATGGTTTACATTAATAATATAAATAATTTTGACAATAAAACAATAATTAATTTGATAATAAATGAATATTAGTATTAACGTGATTAATTCTCTAAAATATAAATATAAACTATACCGTTTAAATTTTGTACAAAAATTATCTAACAATTATAACATAAATGAAAAATAATATAATATAAACTATATCATTTATATAAACTATATACTTTATTACTTTATATAGTTTATGCCTAGTGTTTCTATAAATTGCATCGAATTGAAAATTTAAGAAGATATTTACAATTAAACCGTGTCTAAAATGAAAGAAATTAAAAATCAAATACAAGTGGAAAAATGATGATTGTTGGAGGATAATGAGCCTAATTAACCCAAAATATCTTGTTAGACACTATATTTGGTGCCAACTTCCCAAATTTTTATATTCCCTCTAAATTTCCCAATTTCCCTCTAAATTCCCAATTTCCCTATATTCTCAAAATTTTCTAATTTCCCTCTAAATTCCCAAATAAAATCAAAATTTTTCACACAAAAAACTTTCTTTTAAAAAGTGTTCTCCCACCACTCACTTTGAATAATATATATATATATATATATATATATATATTAATTAAACATAAGTGACTAAAATAAAAAGATTCTAACATTAACATTTAATAATTAGCCTACATGTATTACAAATATATGCATTTAATACAAAAAACAAAAAACCATAAACTACTCCTAGCGCCGGTTTTTGTGGTGGAGGTCAAAATTTTGACTTTGGTTTTTGAAAGGAAACAAAACACTAAATGTTAGTCTAACTTTTTAGGTGGTGTGATGTCACTGATTCATGGCTAAAGGTACCAACAAATTCCAACTCTTGGATCAAAAGTAGATCCAATGGCCAATATATTGTCTTCTCCAAGAAGACTCCAAGCTTCATTAACGTCCTATATATAAATTTTAATTATTTTTAATTTTCCCTTCTTCTTTAATGTGCATAATTATTAAATGTTAATGTTAATTTTAAAATCTTTTATTTTAGTCACTTATGTTTAATTATATATATATATATATATATATATATTATTCAAAGTGAGTGGTGGGAGAAAACTTTTTAAAAGAAAGATTTTTGTGTGATTTTTTTTTATTTTATATGGGAATTTAGAGGGAAATTAGGAAATTTTGAGAATATAGGAAATTTGGGAATTTAGAGCGAAATTGGGAATTTAGAGGGAAATTGGGAAATTTAGAGGGAATAGAGAAATTTGGGAAGTTGGGCCAAATATAGTGTCCAACAAGATTTTTGGGTTAATTAGGCTCATGCTCCTCCAACAATCATCATTTTTCCACTTGTATTTGATTTTTAATTTCTTTCATTTTAGTCATGGTTTAATTGTAAATATCTTCTTAATTTTTCAATTCGATGAATTTATAGAAACACTATGCATAAACTATATAAAGTAATAAAGTATATAGTTTATATACACCTTAAACCCTAAACCCTAAACTTTAAACAATAAACCCTAACCCCTAACCCCTAACCACTAAACTTTAAATCCTAAACAATAAACCCTAAACCCTAAATCATAAACTCTAAACCCTAAACACTAAACCATAAACCCTAATGTATGTATAAACCATGTATAGTATATATAAACTATATATATACCTATATATATATAAACTATATAAAGTAAATTACTTATATAGTTTATAGAAACACTATGCATAAACTATATAAAGTAATAAAGTATATAGTTTATAGAAACCCTAAATAGACTAATGCATACATATATCTACTATATTAATATAAATTATAACATATAAACTATGTAGTTTATATAGTTTATACATATATAATTTATATATATGTATATACTATATTCATATAAATAATATTTTATAGTTTATATACTTTTTATAGTTTATACATATATAGTTTATATACATAGTTTATATATATAGTTCACATAAACATAATTTATATATATAGCTTATAATAATTATATAGTTTATAATATAAATATTGTTTATAATTTTATATACGTAGTTTATATATATAGTTCACATAGATATAATTTATATATATAGTTTATAATAATTATATAGTTTAAAATATAAATATAGTTTATATATAATTTTATATTATATATATATTATATTTTTTTCAATTTTTTAAATGAATGAAAGCTAGTATATTTTTCATTATTTCTTCACATTTTGCATTTATTTTGATTTAATCCTTTTGTGTTTTTTAATTTATTTCAATTTTAAGTCTTTCACTTTTATATGTATTAAATTTAGTCCTTAAATTTATATTTACATATTCCATTGTTAGTTGTTATTTATTTATACTTTTGTAATTGGCCTATACTTTTTTAAATGTGTTAAATTTAGTCCTTTTTATATTAATGTAAACCTCACATTTTAAATTTATTTCAATTTAGTCCCTTACCTATGTGTGTTGTTTAATTTATATTTTAAGATTTTATTTGTAATTTTATACTTCTTCAATTTTGTCATTAAATTTATATTTTTTACAAAATTGATCCATGAATATTTATTTTTCTCTTAATTTAGTCGAAATAATATACAATTACAACTTGCAATTCAACAATCACGAAAGATGACAAAATAATTAATCCAAAAAATAAAAACGAACCGACCTGAACTCAATCCGTATCCGATAAACATCCGACCTGAATTTTATCTGTCATGATGTGACCTGATCTGAACGAGATCCGACTGAAGTCCACCCGAACCTAAATTAACCTGGTCTTTATCTACTTTGGACCTGAACTGTTTTTACCTGAACTGACATCGATCCGAATAGAAAATGACCCGACCTGAACCTGATCTGGTGTCAAATCAACCTGAAAATAACCCGAACTGATTTGACCTAACCTGAACCCGATCTGGATCTGGTGTCAAATCAACCTGAGCTGACATGTACCCGATTTTACCCGACCTGCCAAGATCCGACTTAAACCTTTCCGATTACCTGATTTTACAACCATACACCTGATTATGGAATGTAAGGTACACCACTTCATATGACTGTGGCATAACCAAAACTCCTATTCTCACTGTTTATTTTGTGGATTAGTAATTTTTTAATAGCAATATATAATTATGATATAATATTTGTTCAGAATATTTTTAGTCATTGATAACGATATAACTTCTTAAACCTAGAATTTATAAAGAGAATAATAATATATTTTACTGTTGAGTTCGTTTGATGGGTTTAGTAATTGATCGGTAGACACGTCATTTTAGTATATCAAATTTGGTTGATTAATATATAACAGGCGAAGTGATGGTTTATAGCCTGATAAATACAGTGCAGAATGAGGTTAATAAGCTTGTAATATGTGATTTAACCTTTTTGATTTAGAAGGAGAATTAGGGATATATTAAAGGGGAAGACGGGCAGACGGATGGGGGAATCACCCTTTAAATTAGAAATTATTATATATTCTTTTATTATAAATTAAAATTTGAATTCGATTGAATTTGCAAGTTGACGAGTTTAAAATGATCAAACTTCATTCGAACTTAATAAAAAAATTGAAGCTCAATTCAAATTCGAAGTTAAAAATTGAAGCTCGACTTAACTTGAAAGTTCGTGAGTTTAAATTTGTCAAGCTCAACTTGAATTCGAAATAAAAAAACTTGAAGCTCAACTTGAACTTGAAAAAGCTTGAACTTGAAATATTATTAGGCATAGCTTCAGGGGCAGATCATCGCGGGACGGAAGGGGGACATGGCCCACCCAAGTTTTGTGGTTTAATTGTACTTTAAGCCCTTGAAAATTTTAAAACCATTAAAATTAAGTCATGTCCTTCCAAAATTTTATGGTTTAATTAAATTTTTAAAACATTTTCAGTTTTAAAGTTGAACAAAAATAATTCTTTGTCCTAATTTTTTTTTCTAATTATGTTTTAGGACATCATAGTTTTAAAATTAGTGAAATTAAGCCATAATCCTCTATTTTTATGATTTAATTACCTTTTAAAACCTTGTTAGTTTAAAAAATAAACAACTTGATCCTTCCTATAATTTAATCCTAGTTCCGCCCTAGCTTAGTTTGATTGAAGTTCAAATTTGAACGAGAATCTTAAATACATAAAAAAGTATATGAATATATATTATTAAAACAATATATACATATTAATATTATTATTGTATTTTTGCATCTAGGGTGTTTTCTATAGTACAAAGCTAAAGTCTCTAGGATTTTTCGGTATCTTCAGGCCAACCAGGAAGACTCTAAGATTTTTCGGCATCTTCAGGCCAACCAGGAGGATTTCTCGGCGTCTTTAGGGTTTCTTCATGCAACACAGAAGGCTTTGGGAAATCCGAACGTCTTGAGCACTGCTGCATGGCGTGGAAAGTTGCATGCATGCAGAGCACTGGGGACCGGGAGAAGCTCTGCATGTTGGTGTCACTATTGGGAACTAATAATGGTGCATTGTATACCAATAATTCAAACCGGCCAGATTTATAAATATGGGGTGTTGGGAGTTCGAGGGAGAAGGGTAGAGTTAGAAAAGAAGGGAAGAAAGCATGCATGGTCGAGAGAGAGTAGGGGAAAAAAGAAGATAAAAAAGTTCGAACAAAGAAGGAAATAATTCGAATATTTGGTAAATTTTATTGTTCCATTATTTTTATTTTAAATTTTATGTTATTTTTTATGTGTATATCTTTGTTAAAAATCCAGTGTTTGCCAAACCACATTATTTGGGCACTTTTGCCATTATTTCTTTGTATTGCTTTTTTACGATGTTGTTATGAGCTATATGGTTTGTGTAGGTTGCATGTTTGGCAATCGTATTTGTTATAAGTTTTACATACAATGCTTATGTGGCTCTTTTTACTGATATTCCGGTATCGAATTCTATTTTCTAGCTTCACAAACTTAACCGTATTTGAGTATTATTGTTAATTTAAAATTTTTAAATTTAAGTTTGATTCCTATTTTAAAAAAATAATTTAATTTTTTGTATATTTGTTCTCATTAATTCATATGAATAAAATAAATAAATAGATTTTTATCGTTAATAGAATTAAATATTAAACACTTCAATAAAGTATTTGTAGTAGAAATTTTAAGATATTTAGATGAACATATTTGATTTAATACTTGTGGTAGAAAAATAATATTTATTATAATGACGAAAAATAATATTAATTATCATGACAAAAAAATGACACCAGTAATTAATTATCCATTAATAACCCGAGTAGGTTAGTGGTTATTAATTATCCATTAATAACCCGAGTAGGTTGGTGGTTATTAATTATCCATTAATAACCCGAGTAGGTTAGTGGTTGGTGGTTGAATGGGAAAGTATAATGAATTAGGGAGTAATAAATTCGAAGTAATAATAAGTAGTTATAAAAATCTGAAGTAATAAATTTAGTATTTGTAGTAGAAAAATAAAATTTATTATAATGACAAATATAATTGCAGCATTAATTATCCGTTAATAATATAAATAGATTGGTGGTTGGTGGTTAATAATTATCCATTAATAACTTGGATAGGTTGGTGGTTATTAATTATCCATTAATATCCCAGGTAGGTTGGTGGTTGCACGAGAAAGTATAATGAATTAGTGAGTAATAAATTTAAAGTAATAATAAGTAGTTATAAAAATATGAAGTAATAAATTTAATCATTATTATAATGTAATCATAGTATTTAAGCATTATTTTTAAAAAAATGTTAACATATTTACATTTATTAATTATAATTTTGTAAATAATTTATTTTCATTATAATTATAAATGTAATTTATTATGAATATCTATATTTTTACGTGTAGAGAAAATGAGCAACAACTTTTTCACGATTGTCCATTATAATGGACATATTATGGAAAATGAGGTCGAAGTTATTATTCAGTCTGAAGCACCTATATATATGATGTTTAAAAGGGACATCACATTTGTAGAGATGAATGAGAGGATATAAAGAAAACTAACATGGATGGTAATGTACAAACATACAAGGGGCGATTAGACGCTAAAGGTTTTCGACAAGTTCATGGTGTAGATTATGACGAAACATTCTCCCTTGTAGCTATGTTTAAGTCCATCCGGATCTTCCTTGCAATAGTTGTATTCCATGATTATGAAATATGGAAAATGGACGTCAAAACCGATTTTCTTAATGGAAAACTTGAAGAGGATGTGTATATGACACAACCAGAAGGTTTTGTCATTCCAAAAAATGTTGGAAAGGTTTGTAAGCTACAGAGGTCTATTTATGAACTAAAGCAAGCTTTTCGAAGATGGAATCTTCATTTCAATGATGCAATCAAAGAGTTTGGTTTTATCAGAAATGAAGATGAACCTTGTATTTATAAGAAGGCTAGTGGGAGCATTGTTTCTTTCCTAATATTGTATGTAGAAGACATACTCATCATAGGAAATGATATACTTACTTTCAGTCTGTTAAGACTTGGTTAGGTAGTTATTTTTCTATGAAAGGTTTGGGTGAGGCAACGTATATCTTAGGAGTTAATATCTATATAGATAGATCAAGAAGACTTCTAGGTCTGAGTCAAAGTACATATATAGACAAAGTGTTGAAAAGCTTCAGTATGGAAAAATCCAAGAAAGGATTTTTGCCTATGAGACATGACATTTTTCTTTCGAAGGAAATGTGTCCTTCAACTCCACAAGAAAGAGAACGGATGAATAAGATTCCATATGCTTCGACTATTGGTTCTATCATGTATGTCATGATATGTACTCGACCAGATGTATCATATGTTTTAAGCATGACGAGTCGGTATCAAGCAAACCCTGGTGAAAATCACTGAGTTGTGGTTAAAAACATCCTTAAATACTCAAGAAGAAGTAAGGATAAATTTCTTGTCTATGGAGGGGAAGAAGAGCTTAGTGTAAAAGGTTATACTGATGCCAGATTCCAAACTGACAAGGATGACTCACGATCTCAATCGGGTTTTATGTTTTGCCTTAATGGAGGTGCTGTGAGATAGAAAAGTTTGAAGCAAGACACCGTAGCTGATTCTACAATAGAGGTTGAATACATTGCAACCAGTGAAGCAGGAAAAGAGGCTGTTTGGATCAAGAAGTTTATATTGGAATTAGGGGTTGTTCTCAACATATCAGATGTTATAGAACTCCATTGTGACAATAATGGAGCCATTGCACAAGCAAAGGAACCCATATCTCATCTACGATCCAAACATATTCTTAGGCGCTTTCATCTAATTCGAGAGATCATAGATCGAGGAGATGTGGAAATATGCATAGTACACATAGATGACAACATTGATGATCCCTTGAAAAAATCTCTTACACAGCTAGGCATGATCGTCACACTGAGTCACTCGGTATTAGATATGTGAGTGATTGGTCATAGTGCTAGTGGGATATTGTTAGAGTGTGCCCAAAGACCAATCATGTGATGATTGTAATAATACATTTATTTGCCGATTTTATTGAATAAAGGCATTGCCACTATTATTTTCATTTATATGTCTGTGTTTAGCATAAACTGAAAGATAATAAAGTCCATATAATAACATTATTAAAAGATACATAGTCAAGTATTATTGTGGGTATGGACAATAATAATGCGCTTAAGACTAACATGTTATTAATTAATGACAAGGAGTTGTCATTAACATAGACCACCGACTACTGGACTCCGATGTAATATGTCAATATGTGAAGGTGTTGGTTGAACAAAATCCAAGGATCCTTGCTCGGTGTTAGCTGCATATATTCGAGACCAGTTCAGATACAATATAAAATACAAGCCCGTTTAGCATGTGAAGGAGAAGGCAAGGAGGTTGAAATATGGCGATTGGGATAAATAATACAATGAGTTACTTGATTTGTTACAAGCTATGAAACAATTCATACCTAGAACCATCGTGAAGTCTCAGACCATGCTTGTATACAACCGAGAAGGTCAATTTCTTCAAGGGAAGAGAATATTCCATAGAATCTTCTCGGTATTCAAGTCTTTCTTAAAAGGTTTTCCATTTTGCAAACGTATGGTCCAAGTAGATGGTACGTGGTTATACGATCAATACAAACATATATTATTCATAGAAGCCGTGCAGAATGGTCAATGAAATATATTCCCAATTTCATTCACCATCGTTGAAGGAGATACAACAGAGGCTTGGGACTTCTTTCTGACTAATCTACGTAAATATGTCGTCCGAGAAGATGGAGTTTCCTTGATATCCGATTGAGGAACAAACCTTTTGATAGTAATTGAACAAACGGGAAGTCGTTGGACACCTCCACATGCATATCTTGCATATTGTATCCATCATATTGGTAAGAATTGTATTGAAAAGTTTCATAACGACCGTATTCGTAGGGATATAGTCAGTATGGGTAAGTTTTATTTTCTGCATTTGTACCCATTTATGTGTTTGTTTATAAATTGACTTTAACACAATATATATTTTGAAATAGGATATGAACTATGCCAACCAAATTTTGACAAGAGATTGGAGGATTTAAAGGTCATAGATTAGTGCGTTTTGAAGTGGGCGTCGAAAATTGAGCGGGAAAAGTGGTCGCAAGAACACGATGGTGGTCGGCGATACGGACACATGACTACAAACCTTACTGAGGCCTTTAATTCAGTACTAAAAGGTACATGCCATCTCCCGATAGTGAGTTTGGTGAAAGAGACATACTTTAGGTTGGCTAAAGTTTGGTCTGATAAAGGGAAATAAATCAAGGTAAAATCTGGGTTCCGACGGTGGTAGAAGAAATGGAAACAAATGAGCGTTTGGTAACCTCAATGTCTGTTCATGATTTCGATCGAATTGGACATACTTTTATTGTCATCTCATGAATACATCGCAACGAAGGAGCAGAGCGAGAAACATTTACAGTTAATTTACGACAAATATGGTGTGATGGTGGCCACTTTCATGCGTGGAGATATCCGTGTGCTCATGCAGTCCCTGTATGTATGCATATTGGAATCAATTCATACACTTATGTTGATGAGTGCTTTCAACTACAAGGGATATTAAATATATACAACCATGAGTTCATATTGATCCCAAATAAATCTTATTGGCTGAAATGACATCATGATGAATGGTTGCCAAATCTACTACTTCATAAAAGTCTGACGGGTCAACCTGAGTCTACTCGTATTCATACTAGTATGGATATCCATATTAGAGAGAAAGGTTAACCGAAGAGATGTGAATTATGTAGAGATGAAGTTCATTCAAAAAGAAATTGTCCAAACCTTCCACGGTACATGCCTCACTAGTAATCTTATTTCTGTTTGAACGAATAATTGAATTTCTTGCCTATTTGTATTTCAATGAATGTTTAATTTTATTTATTTTAATTTAAACATATGATGGATAATACCAATATTTGAATGAATGTGAATAATATCAATAGTTGAATTAATGCGATTAATAACAATAATTGAATTAATATGATGAATATTTGTTGACGATATATTTTAATGAATATGATTAATATCAATAGTTGAATGAACGTGAATAATATCAATAGTTGAATTAATATGATGGATGTTAATAGTTGAATGATGGATATTAATTCAACTTAAAATTTATTAATTCAAACATATAAAGCGTTTACAACTCTAGTCGGTGTCGGGGTGTTGTGGCCGTTGCACTTGTTCGGGAGTTTGTTCATCATAACCAACCTGCTCATTCACAGAGGGAATATGATCCAGTGTTGTAAATATATGCCCACCACCACTATACTCTCCCAAATGAGGACAAATACTCGTATTTGACATCATAGGTGTCATCTGATTAAAATCATATGTTGCCACAAACATGGGGGAGAACATGATTGATTGATGAGAAACAAGCTAAGGAGTATATGTCGTAACACCAAAATCACCAAACACTTGTTGAAATGATCATGTGCAGCCAAAAGATTCAAGTGGGATAGTATCCATTGCCGCTTGTTCTGTTCCATGGTGAGAACTCCCACTCCCAGTCCTTTTTGGTTTCTCGGGTTTACCAAATTTTTTCTTATACTGTATAAATTGTCATATTTCTCTGTTTGTTGTCAAGAACGACTCTCCATGTTCCCAATAATAATTCAGGTAATCCAAATTCTAGAAGTCAAAGTCATCCGCTTGTATGGGAGTGAGCGTTGGCAAGTATGAATCCCTGTTGTTCCAATGATTGATATGGTTGGCATGCCTCACAGCCCAATCCTCACCGACCCTACCCCGCCCATCTAATATGTGGAAAGCGTCATGATTCTCTGAAATTCCTGGAATAAGTTGGTGGAAGTCGAACTACCTCAACATTCTATTGGAAAATTAGAACTCAACAAATGTGAAATGAATCAATGGTGTAACAGCACACCAATATTGACAACCCTCTCAAACATGTTGCAGAACACACGACATAATTTCTCCATCATCGTACGGCCTCCAAATAAACTATAAAACAAAATTATATAGTTATTAATTAATTAAATAATTATAAAATTCAACTAAATAAATAAAAAATAATATTAGAAAAAAAATAAAAATAAAAATTCGCTAATTAATTATATATATACCTCAACTTTGCATTTAATGTCAATCTTAAATCTAAACTCTTTCACATTATTGTGCGCCAACCCCGTTCCTTATATTTTATACCTCCATCTATATACCAATCAAAATAAAATTCTCTAATTATTTTTCATTTACAAAATATTCTTTAATTAATTTAAAATCAAATATTTAAAGCAAAATATTACCTTCCTGCAAGAGGAAAGTCAACTGTAGTTCGGCTAATCGGTGTTAACCATGGAATTCTGTGCTAGGCCCACTATTGCAATAACATCATACATCCACCGATTTCCATCATACACACATCATTTACAAGTAATGACGCCTTACACATCTCGCGATACAAGAACACAAATATTGCCGATCCCCAACTATACTGATGAGTATTCAAAAAGTTACCCAAAAACGAAAGATATTGTATATGAAAAAGATTATCGGATTTATCCGACATCAAGACTCCCACTATTAACCGTAATATATATGCTCGAGTTGCATATATAATGGCTTGCTCAGTACAATAACGACTGAGGTTAAACTCATTCACCAACCATGGTAATATCACATGTGACCCTTTTTGTTGAAAACATTTTGATATTTCGATATAACAAATTAAGATAAATGAATTTTAAGACTTTCCAAAAGATTTTCTAAGTATATTTGATATAATTATTCGAATATCAAAATATTACTCCAAATCTTTCAAATGTCATTTTTAATCCTTACTCAAGTGTAAAATTAAGTTTTAAACTTAAAATAATTTCAAAACAATTTTACAAAATATTTCGAACCATTTCAAAGCCAAAAATTCCAGATTGCTCATAGGGAACCGATTCCCCCTAAGGGGATACCGATTCCCCCTGAATGGTTTGGCTATGAGAAAAACAAAATTCTCGGAGGGAACTGATTCCCCCCCAAGGGGGTACCGATTCCTCCCACGCTCCAAGCTGTTTTATTAATTGATTTCACACTAAAACGGTTCTATTGACTCCACTAATCATACCCAACATTTAGAATCATTTGAAGGTGTATTTAAACAAGCTTAGAAGCCATTGATCAAAAACAAGAAACAAAAATCAACAGAGAATCAAAGAGAAAGCATCAAACCTCAAGTTTGAGCATTTTCAAGCCTATTTCATTCAATATTCATTTTTTGCTTTCAAGAACACTTATTGTGCTCAATTGTATTATTCTTGAGTGTTCTTTCTTTGTTCTATAATTATGCAAACATCTTGCCTTGTGAGGATTTTCTTGTAAGTTTGCAAAATTTGTATTGTTCTCTTTGGGAGAGAGTGTTCTCAAGAATTTGGGGTATAATTCTTAAGGGATTTGTAAGGTTACTCTTTGTCCTCAAAACAAAGACAAATTAGTGAATTTGTGGAAAATCCTTAGTGTGGATAGCTAAGGTAGTGGACGTAGACTTTGGTTGAGAAAGTCGAACCACTCTAAATCGCTGTGCAATTACTTTTAATTTTCTGCAAAAGCTTCCACCAAAAATTTTAATTGCTAATTCACCCCCTCTTGGCTGATTCTATTGATCGATTAACTCAACAATTGGCATCAGAGCCTAACTCATTTGAAGGTTTAATCGCCTCTTGAGTCGATTTGGGAAGAGTTACATCAATAATCAAAGTCATCAATGGCCTCCACTTCAAATGTCGACTCCGGTCTCGATTCGATGCCCGTCAACAAGCCTCATTTCTTCAATGGAGCTAACTATGCCTATTGGAAGAATATGATGATGTATTTCATTCAAGCCAGTGACATGGGAGCATGTAATGTTGTAGAAGACGGATATATCAAGCCTCTCACTCATCCAAGATTGTGGAGTGAATGAGAGACAAGAATGTTCTAACTCAACTCCAAAGCCATCCATATCATATTTCTTGCTCTTGGACCAGATGAATATGGAAGAGTTTCATCTTGTACAACCGCCAAAAAAATATGGGATAAACTACAAGTCACTCATGAAGGCACCAACGAGGTAAAAGAATCTAAAATTAGTCTTCTAACACATAGCTAAGAAAATTTCAGGATGAAACCAAATGAAGATATAAAAGCTATGATGGATAGATTCTCAATGATTGTCAATGGTCTCAAATCATATGGAGAGATTATTCCAAACGAAAAGCTTGTGAGGAAGTTAGTTTACTCACTTCCAAAATCATGGCAATCCAAGAAGACGGCAATCATCGAGGCTATGAACCTAAAGTCATTAACTCTTTAAGAGCTAATCGGTTCTCTCCTTAATCATGAAATGATGCTTGAAGATGAGGTTGACCTCGATAAGATTGACGAGACACCAAAGGAGAAGAAGAAGAAGAAGAAAAACATTGGAATTGCTCTCAAATCCATAAAAGATAAGAGTGATTCGGATAAAGATGATGATGACGAAGAAATGGCATTGTTTGCCAAACGGTTCAGAAAAATGATGAGACCTTACCGAGGAAGAAAATTCAAACGAAATGAAGGTTTAAAAATGAACCAAAAGAGAAGGACCCGATCATTTGCTATGAATGCAAAAAGCCGGGGCATGTCAAATATGATTGCCCACAATTGAAGAGAAAGGGTCAATCAAAGAATAAGCACAAGGTTCATGTGGCTACATGGAGCGATTAAGAAGGTTCTGATGAAGAGGAACAAGAAGTAGTAAACTTGTGGTTAATGGAATTCGGGGAAGATTCTAAGGTAACCTCTAATTCATCTGATTTTGATGATTTATCTTATGATGAGCTATTAGAGGAATATAATGGGTTGGCTTCGGATTATGATAAATTGTTTTTAAAATATAAAAATGATGTTTCAAAATTAAAAAATGAAAATAAACTCATATCCAAAATCAATAACGATCTTGAAAGTAAAATCAAAGATTTGCAAATCAAACTAGAAGAGTTTGAAAAGAAAATTTTGGATTTGCAAAATTTACTTTCAAAGGTCAATGATGATCCTCAAAAGAAAATTGATGATCTTAAAACTTCTTTTGATAAAGTTAGAACAAAACATTTTGAAAAGGGAGAAAATTCAAAATCCAACTTTGTTATAAAAAGTTTTAAAAACTACAATCATAGAGGTCCCCGAAGAACCTCTAATGAAAAAATCATTAGAAGTATATGGGTTCCTAAAGAGCTCATTACTACTAAAGATATGGATATCATACACAAATGGATACCTAAGGGGACTAGGATTTTGGAAACTAATGAATATGGACCCAAAAGAATTTGGGTACCAAAAATTAGAAATTAATCTATATTTGTAGGAAAAGGAACATTGCTACAAGGCACGGGAAACAAATTCAAACTCATGGTACCTTGATAGTGGATGCTCAAGACACATGACCGGAGACAAAAGTCGGTTCATAGAGCTTAACGCCAAAATGGAGGAGAAGTGAATTTTGGTGATAATTCAAAAGGTTACATCGATGGTATAGGTACAATAGGTAATACCTATTCCATACAAATTATAAATGTTTTATATGTGAATGGATTAAAGCATAATCTTTTGAGCATTAGTCAATTTTGTGATAAAGGATTCAATGTCATATTTGAAACTAATGGTTGTAAAGTTATTGACATTGTATCTAATCGGATTATGCTTGTTGGTCATAGAATAAGAAACATATACATGGTGCATTTAGACTCTATAGATATGACTAATTTATGCCTAGTTGCTAAGGATGAGCATGATAGTTGGTTATGGCATAGGAGACTAGGACATGCTAGTATGAGTGTCTTGCAACGGTTAATTCAAGAAGATTTGGTTCGAGGACTGCCTAAACTAAAATTTGATAATGATAAAATCTGTGATGCTTGTGCTAAAGGAAAACAAAAGCGAGTTTCTTTTAAATCCAGAGTATTGCAATTGATCCATTTAGATCTTTTTGGGTCATCCAGAACTACTAGCTTGGGTGGAAAACAATATGCATTTGTCTTGGTAGATGACTATTCTAGATATACTTGGGTTCTATTCTTAAGTACCAAAGATGAAGCATTAGAAAAATTCATCACGTTTTCAAAAGTAATCCAAAATGAAAAAGGTTACTCTATAACTAGTGTTAGGAGTGATCATGGAACTGAATTTGAAAATCTTGTATTTACTGAATTTTGTAATTCTAATGGTATTAGTCATAATTTTTCAGCACCTAGAACCCCTTAACAAAATGAAGTTGTTGAAAGGAAAAATCGAACTTTAGAAGAAATGGCTAGAATCATGCTTTGTGAAAACAATTTACCAAAATATTTTTGGGTAGAAGCCACAAATACTGCTTGTTATGTTATTAATCGAGTAATGATTAAGCCTATTTTGAAGAAAATTTCATATGAACTTTTTAAAAATAAAAAGCCTAACATTAGCTATTTTCATCCTTTTGGATGTAAATGTTTTGTTTTAAACAACGGTAAAGACAATCTTGGCAAATTTGATGCTAAAAGTGATGAAGGATTTTTTTGGGGTTATTCCTTAAGTTCTAAAGCTTATCGAGTATTTAATAAAAGAACTTTAGTTGTAGAAGAGTCTATGCATGTTGTTTTTTATGATAATCTCCTTCCGAGGAAGGATTCTTGCTTGAATGATGATGTAGGTATTATAAATACAAATGACGTTAGACATGACGTTGGAGAACCATCATCAAAGGAAGAAACGAAAGATGAGGAAACTCATGATCCTCTTGAGAATCTAACCATTGAAGAAAGATAAGTATCTTACCTAAGAGAGTACAACTATGTCAAGGATGGTGAAATCATAGGTGATCCATCTAAAGGGGTAACAACTCGATCTTCTCTTAGAAATATTTGTAATTATGTTGCATTTATCTCATGAATAGAGCCTAAGAATATTAAAGAAGCATTAAATGATGAACATTGGATTATGGCTATGCAAGAAGAGTTAAATCAATTTGAGAGAAGTAAAGTATGAACAATAGTTGAAAGGCCTAGTAATAAATCTACTGTAGGTACTAGATAGGTATTTAGGAATAAGCTTGATGAGAGTGGTAATATAGTGAGAAACAAGGCTAGAATTGTTGCTCAAGGGTATACTCAAGAATAGGGCATAGACTATGATGAAACATACGCTCCCGTAGCTAGGATGGAAGCAATTAGAATGTTATTAGCATTTGCATGTTTTCATGAATTTAAATTATATCAAATGGATGTTACAAGTACATTTTAAATGGTTTTATTGAAGAAGATGTGTATGTGGAACAACCTCCAAGTTTTGAAGATTCAAAATTTCCGGATCATGTTCTTAAATTGACAAAAGCACTTTATGGTTTAAAACAAGCTCCTAGAGCTTGGTATGAAAGATTGTCAAACTTTTTAATTGAAAAATATTTTTCAAAATGAAGGGTTCACACTAAATTGTTTTTAAAGCATAAAGGTAAAGATTTATTAGTAGTTCAAATTTATGTTGATGATATAATATTTGGTTCTACTAATGATGTTCTTTTTCAAGAATTTTCTAAGCTAATGCGAAGGGAATTCGAGATGAGCATGATAGGGGAGCTCTCATTTTTCTTGGGACTCCAAATCAAGCAAAGAAAAGATGGCATCTTCATCAATCAAGCTAAATACGTCAAAGATATGCTCAAAAAGTTTGGACTGGAAAATGGGAAACCTCATGACACTCCAATGAGCTCTTATACAAAGCTTGACTTGGATGAAGGAGGTAAATGTGTGGATGTTAAATTATATAGGTCAATGATTGGTTCTTTGCTCTATCTAACTGCAAGTAGATCGGACATTATGTTTAGTGTTTGCTTATGTGCTAGATTTCAATCATGCCCTAAGGAATCACATTTACTAGCTGTTAAGAGAATCTTTAGATACCTTATGGACACTCCTAGTTTAGGACTTTGCTATCCTAGAGACTCTAGCTTTAGCTTGCATGCCTTTTCTGATGCAGATTAGATAGGAAAAGCACCTCCGGTACTTGCCAATTCCTTGGAAATATGCTGATTTCTTGGTTTTCAAAGAAATAAAATTATGTTGCATTATCTACCACTGAAGCCGAATACATTTCAGTTGGTAGTTGTTGTGCACAAGTTTTATGGATGAAACAATAACTTTTTTATTATGGAATTGAAGTAGGTACCATTCCTATTAAGTGTGACAATACTAGTGCTATTTGTCTCACTAAAAATCCCATCCAACACTCTGGAACTAAGCACATTGAAATAAGACATCACTTTATTAGAGACCATGTCACTAAGGAAGATGTAGTCCTAGAATTTGTTGATACTTTGCATCAATTAGCGGATATCTTTACAAAGCCTTTAGACAAGGAACGTTTTTGGACACTTAGGAGAGAATTAGGTTTAACTAACCTATCTTCACTTAGTGCTTAAAATAATTTTAGCACTTTTAAGAATAAATGAAAAATGCATATAATAGTAATTTTTGATTGCATTCATTACTTTTAGTTAGGGGAGTTTATGATTCTTGGTGGAAATTAACTTTATATTCAAATAATTTTTAATGATAAATTTGATTGATTGAACATGATTAATTTTCAATATATGAGTTGCCAATACCACTAGAGAAAATTAATTTAGCATTTTGAGTGTTTAAAATAAGATTTTATCAATTTTGGTGCAGAGGGAATCGATACCCCCATTGAAGGGGAACCGATTCCCCCTGTAGGGGAACCGATTCCCCCTGTAGGGGAATCGATACCCCCTGGAGGTTCTATTTTTAACACGAGCAGAACCCCTTTCTTGCTCAAACCCTCTTCTTCTTCTTCTTTTACCGCATATCACTCTCTTCATCTATCAAATCTCCACTTTGTCTCAAAACAACGTTTTTAATCGGAATTATCTTCAAATATCATCTCCTAAACCTGTTGGAATCATAAAAAAACGTGCAAACTTTATCTAATCTCACTCAAATCCAAAATTCTTCAAGGTATTTTTCTAAAAGTTATATTCATCAATTGTTTAACATAAAACTAGTTTTAATTAGTTCTAGGTTGAACTTTAGATCGGGCATTGATTGTTTAGTAATTAGAAACTAGATTCTACAACTAATTTCATAAAAAATACAAGAATTTTCAAAGATTTTGAAAATTTTCGAAATTTTAAAAAAAAATTATATTTTCAAATTGTTGTGTTTTGATTTAATTATGTTGTTATTATGAAAACTATATGTATATTGATTCTCAAAAACCAAATCAATCTATTCTCTTTAACTAAATCGGAATGGAAGATCAATGAAGAAACTAGTCTTTGGGTTCGTACCGGTGAACAACCTCCGGAAGAATACAACTCCGACGATGAGCTGGAGCAGCATGAGGAACAAGTACATCAAGAAGATCAAGTGCCTCCATACTTTCGATAATTTAAGGAGAACATTGATTTGAGGCTTGCATCCATCAATTCAAATCTGACCGCTACCACTGAAATGATGAATCGTCGCTTCAATTCGTTGGACGAAAGGGTCGATGCACTTTCACGTGATGTGACCAATATTTGGACACATTTATCTCCTCCTGATGCGCCGATGGACGAATAGGCCCTGTTCTTGCTTAGCTTTATTTAGATCATAACTTCAAACTTATTGTTTTCAACATTTTGAATTACTTGGATTGTTTTACTTAGATTGTTGGATGTTTGAATTTGTTTGATGGATTATGGATGTTTGAACTTATATATATTTGGTTTGGTTAAATTTATTCAATATTGCATCATTTACATCATGTTAGATATATGATCAATTTTGCCATGTCACATTGTTTATGAATATTGATTATGAAACTAATGGCTAACATTTCTCTTGATTGTGATCTTAGCAGCTTAAGCTATATATATTTATCATCAATTGGCTAAATGATTTCAAAACCTTGTTTAAAATCTTTTAAAAGTCTTTTTGATTTAACAAAAAGGGGGAGAAATGTTAAAGTGTTTTAAAGGGGAGAAATGTTAGAGTAAGGGGGAGTAATTTCAAAACTTGATTTCAAAATCTTAAAATTACTAAAATGTTTTGTTATATCAAAAAGGGGGAGATTGTTGAAAACATTTTGATATTTCGATATAACAAATTAAGATAAATGAATTTTAAGACTTTCCAAAAGAATTTCTAAGTATACTCTATATAATTATTCGAATATCAAAATATTACTCCAAATATTTCAAATGTTATTTTTAATCCTTAGTCAAGTGTAAAATTAATTTTTAAACTTAAAATAATTTCAAAACAATTTTACAAAATATTTCAAACCATATCAAAGCGAAAAATTCCAGATTGCTCAGAGGGAACCGATTCCCCCCCAAGGGGCTACCGATTCCCCATGATGGTTTGGCTCCGAGAAAAACAGAATGCTCGGAGGGAACCGATTCCCCCTGTTCAACGGTCGAAATATTTGAATTTTACACTTAGGGAACCGATTCCCCATGAGGGGTACTGATTCCCCCCATGCTCCAAGCTATTTTATTAATTGATTTCACACTAAAACGTCTCTATTGAGTCCACTAATCATCCCCAACATTCAGAATCATTTGAAGGTGTATTTAAACAAGCTTAGAAGCCATTGATCAAAAACAAGAAACAAAAATCAACAAGAATCAAGAGAGAATCAAAGAGAAAGCATCAAACATCAAGTTTGAGCATTTTTAAGCCTATTTCATTCAATATTCATTTTTGCTTTCAAGAACACTTATTGTGCTCAATTGTATTATTCTTGAGTGTTCTTTCTTTGTTCTGGAATTGTGCAAACATCTTGCCTTGTGAGGATTTTCTTGTAAGTTTACAAAATTTGTATTGTTCTCTTTGGGAGAGAGTGTTCTCAAGAATTTAGGGTATAATTCTTGAGGGATTTGTAAGGCTACTATTTGTCAAAAGAAAGAAAAATTAATGAATTTGTGGAAAATCCTTAGTGTGGATAGCTATGGTAGTGGACGTAGACTTTGGTTGAGAAAGTTGAACCACTCTAAATCGCTGTGCAATTACTTTCAATTTTCTGCAAAAGCTTCTACCAAACTTTTAATTGCCAAATCACCCCCCTCTTGGCCGATTCCATCGATCAATTAACTCAACACTTTTGTTAATTCTTATTCTGGTACCTTCCCATGGTACTCCCCACATATTTCAAACAGGTCCTGATCATTTTTTTCCACCACTGTCATTCCATTTGTAGGCACTTCGTGTTGTAAAGCAACATCTTACAAAGTGATCGTACATTCACCACACGGAAGAGGAAATGTATGAATTCTGGTCTCCACCGTTCAATTAATGCACAAATCAAAACCGGGGACCAACCTAAATTCTCTTACAAATGTGACATCGAAAAAGCCCACAATTTGCAAATTCTCGATAATACGTTCATCTGGCTTCTCACAAGTGATCAATCAACTACGAAGGAGTTGTTGTTCGTCATCCTACAATTTGTAAATTAGAATTAATTCATCGTTCTCAACAAAAAAATTTATTTCGGTCATAATACCAGTGCTCCCAAATGACTAGAAATGTGTAGACCATCTAGTCTCAAAAGAACATTTTCTTTTGCAATGCTTCAACAAATCTATAAAAAAAAATTAAATATTTTAAATTATTATATTAATCATAATTAAATACAATTTAAACAAAAAAATATATTAAATCAAAATAAATAGTCTAATTAATTTATTTTTACAATAAAAACAAAACAATAAAATTTAAATTAAACTTACTACACCACTCAAATATGGGTTAATATGTAAAATCAAGATAAATACTTCCATAATTTATATTACTCAATAAAAAATATTTTAAACTAAACTTACCAAACAACTAAAATACAACTTAATATGTAAAATCATAATAAATTGTCTAATAATTATAATTTAAATTAAAAACAAATATTAGACTAAAAATTACATGAGAATTTAAATTAACTTACTAACCCACTCAAATACAATTTAATCTATGAAATCAAAACAAATAGACTAATTAATTTATTTTTACAATAAAAACAGAAAATAAAAAAGTAAATTTTAAACTAAACTTATCAAGGTACTGAAATACGATGTGATATGTAAAATAAAAATAATTAGTTTGATAATTTATATTACTAAAAAAGCAATCTAAAAATTTAAACTACACTTACCAAGTTTTACTCAAATACAACTTAATATGTAAAATTAAAATAAATATCCTAATAATTATAATTTAAGTTAATAACAAAAACTACACTAAAAATTGCACAAAAAATTAAATTAAACTTACCAAGCCACTCGAATATAATTTAATCTGTAAATTCAAAATAAATAATCTAATTAATTTATATTTCAAATAAAAATTAAATAAGAAACAATAAAATTTACACTAAATTTATCACATCACTTGCTAGAGCACTCGAATTCTTTTTTCCTTCGATCGAACTCTCAAGCTTACCAAACTACCCGAATTCTTTTCTTTTTCTCATTCTCACTCAAATTTCTCCTTCACCTCTCACCCAAAATCTAACCCCCCCCATTTTATGGTGCTCTATTATTAGTGTAATAATGGCACCACCAACTCACACTGATTCCCACACGACTGTTCCTATAGTTGATTCCCAAGCAATCAGCTGTTTCCATGCATGCATGTAGCAGTTGGTTCAGACGTAAAGACGCAGTGTATTCTCGAAGTCCTCTGTCTTGCTTGAAGACGTCGTATGTTCCCGAAGTCTTCATTTATGCCCGAAAAGGCCAAATGATCCCGAAGAGTTTCATTTTACCTGATGACGCCGAAATTTCCTGGAGTCTTTAGGCTTGTACTATAAAAAACACCCTAGATGGAGAAATAATGTGAGAACCGCATTATCCTGGGGAAAAACTTCCCCAACCACATTATCTTGGCACTTTTTCCCATCATCATCCACGAGCAGCCATATTTTCCCTTTACATTATCGACACTCATCATCACTTGTGTCTCCTCCCTCAACTCTAACCCCATAACTGAATCAACATTTCTTCTTCTCCATCAAAATCTTCTCTCTTTCTACCATGACACACCATCGGGAACTGGCTACCACCACCTACAACAATTACAACTGGAAATCTTCAAGAAAAAATATCAACAAATCTTCAAGAAACAAGATCAACCCATCCAAGTTCCCCAGTTCAACTTCTTTCACAATCCCTGAAAACGAAGAAGTCTCAGACAAACTCCTTGTTCCCAGATCTGCCTCTTCTTCGTCTCCTTCTTCCGTTCACCGTCTTCATCATGTTAATTCCATTTCCAGGTTTTGTTCTTTCCTTCATTCCCTTGTCAAGATCATAGCTTTTCCCAATTTAATCCCCACTCCTTGTAAATTTTTTACCTCCCAACACACCTCACTATAATCCTTTCCCTCGGCCGTCAAGTTATCGGAACTCTCTTTGGCCACCGTTAGGGTCACGTCAGCTTCGCCGTCCAGGATGATCCTTGTTCCGAACCGGTTTTGCTTCTCGAACTGGCCATGTCAACAGCTAGTTTGGTCAGGGAAATGCCATCCGGCTTGGTCAGGATTGCACTGGAAAGTGAAAAAACTCGTGATCGAACAGGGAGGTTGTTATATAAGCCTATGTGGACTATGTACTGTAACGGGAGGAAGAGTGGGTACACGACGACATGTGTGTGCAACGAGATGGACAGCCACGTGATGAGCACCGTGCAAAGCGTGTCGGCCTGAGCCGGAGTAATTCTGGTGGTGGAGGATGGAGGGAAAGGTGGTGGGAGCGAAGGTGAGTTATATATGAGAGCCAAGTTTGAACGAGTTAAGGGGAGTCGTGACTCGGAAGCGTTTTACATGTTGAACCCTGATAATAAATGGAGGTCCTGAGCTCAACATTTTCCTTCTCAGAATAAGAATTCAACAAAATAAATGTGTTGAAAAAATTAGTAGTTATTGTGATCACGAATATTTTTGTAGTTGGAATTTTGCTTGTATATTTTTTTTTGTTTTTCATACAATGAAGCATGTTTTAATGCATATTAATGTGGTCTTTGGCTTGTTATCAATCCTTATAATTTCAATTTAAAGGGAAATATACTTTTTTGACACATTGATGCTGGGTGGTTTTACAATATTCTATGTAAAAAAAGTTGTTAAAGTAAGAGCGAGGCTAAAAAGGTATTTGCAGGAAGAATTTTTTTATTAACATAAGGTGATTATAAAGTAATATTTTTCTAAATATTTTTAATCATTTAAATATGAATTTTCTAAAAATAGCAACGATTTTTTTTTATTACTAAAATAAATTGATTAGTGATTGTTATTGTTTATAAGCGTGGACCTCCAAACAAACCTTGAGTTAGTCCAATCTAGTATTTTTTTTTTGCCTGATATCAAACAAGGTAGATTCATCAAGGTTGACTTAGAATAAACCAAATCATCACTCTAATGCGTTGGGAAACATCAAGTTTCCAATACCCTCAAAACACGCTCCCCCAACTTGTCCACATTTTCATGATAAACCCTTTGTTAAATACTACAATTATTTAGAAACAAATACATATGAACAATATTTAATTTTATAATAAAATTTTTAATTTGTAAAGAGATTTTAATAAAATATACCTGAAAAAATAGAAAAACAATATTATATGTAAAAATATATATTTTCGAAGTATCAATGTCGGAACGATCCTTATGACTTTAGATAATATGTGGGATGATACCAGTCTTAACTTAAAATTTTAAAGTTTAAAATATGAATTTTAATTTTGTGAAAAATAAATTGGTTTAGAGTAGCCATCGATTTTAGTGTTGGGATGGTTAAATACTTAAAAAAATCTTTTAAAAGAATTTTAGAAAAATTATTTTAAAGGACAAAGTGATTTGCGTTTAACCAAAAAATCATTTTGAAGAGGGTTTAGAAGTCGATTACGCGCGGGGAAGGATGAAGACCCCACAACGTTCAAAATTGATATATGATTGGTTAATTCGTTATCTTTGTAGTGGAAAAACATTATGAATCTTTCATTAATTTAATTAAAGATACTTTTCACAAACAAACATTTTATTAACCTTAGAATTCTATAAAGAAAAAATAATATTTTATCGTTTCGAATCGAAGAAAAGGAACCTCTCAATGTGAATTGGAACGACTATTTGTCTCACAAAGTGAAACGAAGAAATTTCATATTTTTCTCTTATGGGATTCCTAATTTAGGAAAAGTCATTTTATGGAATCAAAGGTTCTAAGAAGAAAGGGATGATATTCCACCATTTCTAATCGAAGAGAAATAACTTCCCAATCATAAATTGAGAGAATTATTTCTCTCATCAATTGAAACGATAAAATATCACTTTCCTTCTAAAGAAATCCAAAAAGGATTTATTAAAAAAATACAAATAAGAAAATTAACAAATTTATTTTAACAACCAATCTATCTAGAAGGGATAAGGAATGTTCAATTATTTAAAAATATCGAGTCAAAGCCTTTAACTTGCTTTAAACGAATTTTCCTCGCTAAGTTTGAATAAGTTCCTTTTCTTTCCAACTTCTGAGGGTCCTCAGTTACTCCATTGAACTTTGACTATCGGAATAGCTTATTTCAAAGAACTTTCTCATCCCAATTTAAAATCTGAACGGGCTTCTCCTCATAAGACAAATCAGGTCTCAACTCTACCTCCTCAATCTGAATAATGTGACCTGTATATGGACGATATCACCTCAACATGGATACATGAAAAACATAATGAATGCGACTGAGTTAGGAGGCAACTCAAGCTGATAAGCAACAAGTCTAACTTTCTTCAGAATACGATACAACCCAATAAATCTCAGGCTCAATTTACCCTTACGTCCAAATCTCAACACTTTCTTCCACGGAGATACCTTCAGAAAAACCTGATCCCCTACCTCAAACTCGATATCCTTTCGTTGCTGATCTGTATATGACTTCTGCATATCAAACGCCTCTCTCAGACGATCACAGATCAATATGACAATATCCTCAGTCTCTCGAACTAACTCTAGACCCAAAGTCTTCCTATCATGAAATTCGGTCCAACAGATAAGAGTACAACAACGACGCCCATATAGAGCCTCAAACAGTGCCATGCGAATACTTGCCTGTTAACTGTTATTGTAAATAAACTCAGCTATAGGCAAGAAATCTTCCCAACTACCATGAAAGTCAATCACACAATCTCGTAGAATATCCTCCAACACCTGAATCACTCGCTCAGACTGACCATCAGTCTGCATGTGGAAAGCCGTACTGAAATTCAAACGAGTACCTAGAGCCTCGTTTAAAGCCTTCAAGAACCTAGAAGTAATCCTCGGATATCGATCGAAGATGATGGACAATGGAACATCGTGGAGTCTAACGATCTCAGAGATACACAATTGATGCAACTTGTCTAAAAAAATTAACCCGAACATGAATAAAATGAGCTGACTTGGTGAGTCGTTCCACAATCACCCAAACAAAATCCTTTTTGGAATGAGTCAGAGGAAGACTGGTAACGAATTCCATCGTAATACGCTCCCACTTCCACTTAAGAATCTTAATAGACTGCAACAGTCCTGACGGATATTGGTGCTCTACGTTAACCTGTTGACAAGTCAGACACATCGCCACAAAATCTAAAATATCCTTCTTCATGCCACTCCAAAAGTATCGCTCATTGAGATTCTTCTACATTTTATTCCAACTAGGATACATGCATAAGGACTACTATAAGCCTCATGAAGAATATCCCATCTTAAATGATCATCTTTAGGGACACAATAACGACCATGAAAGCACAAAATGCCATCATGATCAAAAGTATACTCTAAACTCATTCCCTGCTCAACCTTCCCAATAATGAGAAATAAGGAGCTATATAGGAGTTGTTTAACCTTAATCTCCTCGGCCAAACTGGGTTTAACTTGTAACTCTGCTAACAGGCTACCACCATCAAACAAACTCAAACAAGCAAACAAGGCTCTCAGATCAGATATAGCCTTAAGGCTTAAGGCGTCGGCCACCACATTAACATTCCCTATATGATACTCTATCTCACAATAATAGTCATTTAGAAGCTCCAACGAGTGACGCTGTCTCTAATTCAAGTATTTCTGGGTAAGCAAATACTTCAAACTCTTATTATTAGTATAGATATAACATTTTTTTCTCCGTAGAGATAATGTCTCCATATATTCAAAGCAAAAACTGCGACAGCTAACTCTAGATCGTGAGTGGGACAATTGCGCTTATGCGGCTTTAACTGACGTGATGCATAAGCGACAACCATCCCATCTTCCATCAAAACACATCCTAATCCAAAGTGAGAAGCATCACTGTAGACAGAAAAATCCTTCCCAGACTAAGGCTGAATCAACACTGGGGCTTGTGTCAAAACAATCTTCAATTTCTCAAAGATAGCTTATTGGTCCTTAGACCAGACAAATAGAACATCTTTCCTTAACAGTTTCATTAGAGGAGCTGCAGTAATGGAGAACCTCTCAACGAAATGATGATGGTAACCAACTAAATCCATGAAACTACGGATCTCTAAGATGTTATTGGGTTGCTTCCACTTTACTCAAATCCACCTAGATACCCTCAACAGAAACGGTATGTCCAAGAAAAGTCACTTCGCTGAGCCAGAACTCACACTTTCTCAACTTGGCATAAAACTTATTTTCCCTCAGAGTCTGCAGAACAATCCTTAAATGCTCATCATGTTCTGCTTCAGTTCGAGAATACACCTGTATGTCATCGATGAACACAACTACAAATTGGTTCAAGTAAGGTCGAAACACTCGGTTCATCAGATCCATAAAAGTAGTAGGGACATTAGTTAACCCAAATTATATCACTAAAACTCGTAATGCCCATACCGAGTACAGAAAGCAATTTTTGGGACATTAGAATCTTTCACTTTGAGTTGGTAATAATCAAACCTCAGGTTTATATTTGAAAAGATATAAACCCCTCGAAATTGGTCAAACAAATCATCGATCATGGACAGATGGATATTTGTTTTTAACCATGAGTTTATTTAGTTCCCTATAAGTAATATAGAATCTTAATGTCCCATCTTTCTTGTTAACAAAGATAATTGGGGCTCCCCACGGTGAAACACTGGGTCGAAAAAATCCTCTATCTAACAACTCTTGGAGTTGGAATTTCAGTTCCTTCAGCTCTTTTTGGATCATACGGTAAGGAGTCATCGAAACTAAGGGTGGAACCAAAATAGACTTCAATCTCAAACTCAACTTCTCTATCTAGCGGTAATCCAGGCAACTCTTTAGGAAAAACATCGAGAAATTCCTTAACAATTTGAATGCCTTCAATGTCAGATCGGGAACTCCTAGTATCCAGAATATAAGAAAGAAACGCCTAGGAACTCTTCCTGATCATCCCCTTAGTTACCAAAGTAGACACAACATTCGTTAGAAATCCACGACGTTCCTCGATCATCACAATCTTTTGATTATCCAGAGTCTTCAAAACAACTCTTTTAGTTTCACAATCGAGATTAACTCGATGCTTTCTCTACCAATCCATGCCAAGAATCAAGGCAAACTCCTCTAAATGTAACTCTATCAGGTCAACCAGAAAGATCTTCATATGGATCTCTATATGACACCATCTTATAAATACGATCTAACTCTATGGACTGACCTATGAGACTTTGAATTGTCACTGAATTCTTAGTATTCTCGACTGGGATATTAAGACCCTCAGAAACGAAACTACTCTAGAAGCTACCAAAAACTTTGAAATGTCGATCGCAAACATATTACCAAGGACTCTAGTAGCTCTCCTGAACATACAAAATATAACTCTATTAATGGCATACTCATTCATATCAGTGTCCTCATCTTCAATGAAGGGAGGGTCTATTGCAGGTGTAATCGGATCATCTCTAGGAATAGGCGGATCTACATGCGAAACATGAGGATCTCGCGGTAACATCAGACCATCTATAGTAATAGAAGGTCGATTCACTCGTCCTCGACCATGGTAACGGCCTGGCCTACGACCTTTAGCAACAACTATTGGATAAACTTATAAGGCTCTATTGAAATATTTTAAACCTAAGTCTGAATAGCATAAGAGATTTCGAATATATTTAAAACTCATAAAATAAGGTGACACATTTTTTATAAATATAAAAAATATCTTGAAAATCTAAATTTTAGGACTCATCCACAGTCCGATTGTTTAAAAGTGAAAGCTCTGATACCACCAAGAGTAACCCCCTAGACCCGGCCTGAACGTTATGCCCAAATCTTGGCGGTTACATATCTTGTTCAAAAATTCTTTTCATTTTTTAAAACAACATTAAAATCCATAAGAAAGATTCATATGATAAACATATATGCATAGATATGTTCAAAAACTATATAAAACATATACATATCAAAATACTAGTAATAAAGGTATATCAAGATTGTAACAAAAATACTTGTCACCAAAATATAACAGAAATGCATATAGAAATATACAGTGGTACAAAATTAGGAGAAGTCGGTCCTCCTGATGCCAAGTCTGCTAGCCTATGGGTCTGCTGTTATCTGAAAGGTTTAAAATTTACAAAATGAGATAAAAAGCCAGTGTGCTCCTTGTGGTGTATAAAAAATTCATATAAAAATAATTTAGTATAAATCAATTTATCAAACATATTTTAAAAATATGAACACTACCCCTATCCGATCACCAGAACGTGTAGGTTCCCCAGAACCGTACACCCACCTGTACACCCACCTGTACACCCGGTAAGGGCCTTATACATATAGCATAAGGACCTACGGTAAGGACTTACCCTGAGGAGAAAGTCAAGGAGCATGCGGTAAGGTCTTATAAGTCATAGACTAGGCCTAATATACTGTCTCCAATAATACCACCAATAACAGTAATAAACATGTACGTATTCGAGTGAAAATGATAATTAATCCATTAAAACATGAAAATGTTCCATATTCAGAAATCATGTACAAAATACTGTAATCAGAGATCATATCAGAATTATGCGATAAATCAGATATTAGATAAACAATATTCAGAAAATCGGGTATTGTCTCGTAAAAATATTAAGTATCCTCATAAATATAAAACAATTTATATAGATAGTTTAAAATAGTAATATAACACCATCAGGAACTGCACCTGTACCAGTCTTAGTAATATGATAGGAAAACTACTATTGAGTCTGTCGAACACAATCAGTGGCAATGATAGATCTTATGAATCGGAAAATCTATACCAAAATCCTAATATGACTAATAATAACCTCTATTTAAACAATTTACAGGCACCTACGAGTAGCTCTCGAGGAACGCAGATTGTACGAATTGACGAATGGGAAACACCGAATCAAATTGACCCTCGGTCAGGTGAAACATGAGTACCTTCATAAAAATATATTCTTGGATCAATTCCATCACCAAATCCAAAATAAATAAGCAAAAATTCTAAAAATATTGAGCATTTTAGGGTTAACAAGTTCGATTTGGGGCTTTTGGGTCGTAATTTGGCAAAACAGATCACAGAATCGGACTCATGGCATCGAAAAACATAAAATACGACTTTATAAAAATTTTGATTTTTTTGTCGAACTCAACGGTCAAAGATCAACGGTCAACGATCAGCGGTCAAACTGGGTCAGGTCAGATCGGGTCAGATACATGCCATTGTGTTGGGTTAGATGTCAGAGGGACTTTCCCCATGCGTATAGGAGGTGCATGGGGGCGCGTGTGGGGTTTTAGGGGGTCGAAAAAGATCTAAAAAATTCCTAATTATATTTTAAGGGGTTTTGGGACACTTACCATGCTCTGTTCACAGTGGTGAACAGTAGAGAGCTCGATTTTGAAACATTGGAAACTTAATCTTTTTCACCCCTTCACATGCCAGCAGCAACAGAGACAAAGCGAACATTGGATAACTCGAGACGATGCAAGGAACATGATGATGCATGATGTGTAAAAAAATAGAGCAACGGTCGGCGATGAATCGACCATCAAATGTTTCCTTCTATAAGAGGAAATGTTTGAAAAGAGAGAAAATTTAGTTTCTAAATGGAAACTTTCCATATTTTGGGGTTAATAAACCAAAAAAAAAAGGAAAAATCATGCCATAGGTACTCTAGCTTTTTATAATTTCTGAATTTGGGTTCGAATTTGTATGAAATTTCACTTTGGTCCCCAAATTTAATTAAAATTTCAATTTAGTCCTCAAAAACAATTTAAGAAAATTTTAGGCCCTAATTTGGGGTATGACAAGTTCGTTTTGTCCAAAGATCACAAATCCAAATCTTTTCCCATCTTGAAAGTTATAATTCAATTATCCAAGTTTTCTAAGTAAAACTAGAAATTTTCCATGTACATCAGTAGTTTCTTCGGATCAATATGTCTTTTCGGAGTTATTTATCCATTTTCAGGGATGATTCTTGTCCTTTTCATATCAATATGGTATTTTCAAAATTTTACCCCACAAGGGTAATTTAGTAAATTTACCTAACAGAAGTATTTTCATAATTTCTCATCCGATTACCTTTTGCATTTAACCTTTTAGGAGATAAAATAAAATTTACAGATCCTAAGGTTGATTGCTTTACCATTTAATCATAGAACTTGTAATTTAATTCCTATAGGTCTTCTAATTTCCCATATGAGTCATCTGAGTCACATTCAGTTAGCTAATTTTCACCATATCCGATTCGAGCCCTGAAATAATTAACTATACTTAAATGAACAATAATATTTATGCATGCAAGCCATACCAACATGTTCTTTAAAGCATACAAGAAGGTATAAATATATTACATCGATTTATGAACCATATTGACCCTCCCCAAACATTGATTTCAAGTCCTATTATGTCTCAGATATATAGTAAACGAATTTTACGTTAGAAACTGAACTTAATTGGAAAACCAAATTTGATTTCGAAGATAAATCACTGAAAAATGCTTACCGAGTGTGAATTCGGTAAAATAAACTTTAGATCCAAACTGAGGATGTCGAAAAGCATAAAATATGACTTTTTTGAAAAAGTTAACTTTTTGGTCAAGTTAACGTCAACTCAGTCCGAGTTCCCTCAACTTCTGGAAGAATCAGCTAGACAACAAGCCCACGCGCAATGATGACGTGTGACGATGCATGCGACGGACGACGGGGATGGGGGTGATGACCGATTACTGGGAACACCAACAAACACCAAAAACAACTTAGATTAACCTAATAATCCAAACAGAACATCAATAAAAAATTAAATAAAAAAATGGCACTTACCCAACGATGGAGGTGAAAAACAAAAGAAAAACAATGATTTTAGTAGGGTTTTGGTCGAAACAGAACTGGGAGTCTGGTACTCGGGGCAGTGAGGTGGATCGATGAGCGAGGTGACCAAAATTGACAAATAAATCTAGCGACGGGATGCAGGTTTTCAATCGAACTTATTTGATGTCTCCATTGTAAACGGTGGCTCTTTTCAACGAATTGGCTGAGGGGTTTCAGTCAGACTTGGATGAGGAGTATTTTGGATGGGGCGGTGACGGGCACGGTGGTCAGACGATGGTTGATTGGTAAGGAAGCGGTGACGGGTGGGGTTGCTCAATTGGGGAAGATTTTACGAAATTTTTCGGGTATAGCATCGGGGGTTTATTTTTCATTGACTTAAAAAATGTAACATTCAGAGTTAAATCACTGAACTTTCCACAGGTTCCAAAATCGAGTTATAACTATTAAAAATTTTATAATTTGGTCCTCAAATTTTCCCTTGTTACAACTATAATTAGACATTTTAAAATTAATAAAATATATCCCTTAACTTAGGGTGTGACAATTCTCCTCCACTTAAAAGAATTTTATCCTCGAAATTCACTCAAGTCACACAAATGCATACATGAAACTTTCAGCTATTCTTCATTATCTTCATGTAGCTTTTACAGAAGTACGGGTCCTTTACTAATCCTTGACCAGCTAGATGTACATTTTCGTCAAAATTCTCCCTCATTCTAATAAAAGAATTTGAACAAAATTATCCTTGTGGAATTAATTCGACCCTGACTACGAGGTTAGATTCATAGAGCGATAATATATCCAATTTCATTTATAGAGTCAAGTCAGAATTTCTCGTATAAGTAACTCTCACATTACTTGTGAGGTACTTTACGAAATTTGGACAAATGTTATTGTATTCATTTATGCATAGGTAGAGCCCTAACGGATAGAAAACTTAGGTTAGCTCATTACAGAGAAGAGCTCAACTTTGGAGTTCCAACTTAGATGTTGAGTTAATCGATTGACGGAATCGGCCAAGAGAGGGGTGAATTGACAATTAAAATTTTGGTGGAAGCTTTTGCAGAAAATTGAAAGTAATTGCACAACGATTTAGAGTGGTTCGACTTTATCAACCAAAGTCTATGTCCACTACCTTAGCTATCCACACTAAGGATTTTCCACAAATTCACTAATTTGTCTTTCTTTTGAGGACAAAGAGTAACCTTACAAACCCTCAAGAATTATACCCCAAATTCTTGAGAACAATATCTCCCAAAGAGAACAATACAAATTTGCAAACTTTCAAGGAAATCCTCACAAGGTAGATTGTTTGCATAAATTCTAGAACAAAGAAAAGAACACTCAAGAATGAATACAATTGAGTACAAGGAGTGTTCTTGAAATCAAAATGAATATTGAATGAAAAATAGGCTTGAAATGCTCAAACTTCAGGTTTGATGCTTTCTCTTTGATTCTTTCTTGATTCTAGTTGCTTGTTGTTGATCAATGGCTTCTAAGCTTGTTTAAATACACCTTCAAATGATTCTGAATGTTGGGGATGATTAGTGGAGTCAATAGAGCCGTTTAAGTGTGAAAACAATTAATAAAATTAGTTGGGAGCGTCAGTGCATCGATGCATACCCTAGGTGCATCAGTGTAAAATTCAAATATTTTGACAGTTGGACTCTTAGTGCATCAGTGCACTAAGAGTGCATCGATGCATGAAATGCATTCGATGTTTTGAAATAGCATGAGTGCATCGATGCATGGTCTTGTGCATCGATGCATCAAATGCACTAAGTGCAACGATGCATGGTATGTGCATCGATGCATAAAATGCATTCGATGTTCAATTAATTCCATGGTGCATCGATGCATAAAATGCATTCGATGTTCAATTAATTCCATGGTGCATCGATGCATGGATTGGTGCATCGGTGCATCACTTTGAAAATTTGATTTTAGGCTTGATTTTGGTTTAAAATACTTTGTGAAAATTGTTTCAAAAATAGTTTAAGTATGAAACACAATTTTACACATTTAGTAAGGTTTGAAACGATCTTGAAAGACTTGGAGTAATAATTTGAATTAATTGAATCGAATATACTTTAGAAAATCATTTATAAAATCTTAAAATTCATTTAAACTTAGTTTGTTCTATCGAAATAACAAAATGTTTTCAACAATCTCCCCCTAATTTTAAGATTTTCTTTGAAAAATAAGTTTTGAAATCAATTTTGAAATTACTCCCCCTTACTATAACACTTATCCCCTTTAAAACTTTTAACACTTAACACTTCTCCCCCTTTTTGTTAAATCAAAATGACTCAAAAACTGAGTGAAAGAAGGATTAAAAAATAGCCAATTGATTAAACATTTTAATTGAATATAGCTTAAGCTGCTAAGATCAAAGATCAAAAGAGAGGTTAGCCATTAGTGTTCATAATCAATATTCAAATCAAATGTGAAATGGTAAATTGGTCATAATGCAACTAAGATGTCAATAATGCAAAAATTAATAAACATGAAGCTCATAAAGATCAAACCAAATAAATAAAAAGTTCAAACATCCAACAATAATTAAACAATTCAAAAACAACAAAATGTTTTAACAATCCAAGTTTTAAGTTTTAATCCCAAATACAATCAAAATAAAATAAGTCTAGTCATCCATAGAAGGATCGGGAGGCGGAGGAGAAAATCGGGCTTGCATCTCAAGAGAGAGAGCATCCATGCGTGCAAGCATCTCCCTTTGAAACTTCATCTGACGAGCTTCCAAAGTGTCTAAGCATTGATTTACTGCTTCGTGAGTAGCAGTCAAGTGGGATTTGATGGAAGCATACCGTAGATCAAATGTCTCAAAAACGAATAAAAATATGGAGGCATTTGATCCTCTTGTGGAGCTGGTTCCGGTGCAGGCTCCTCATCAGGTATGTGATCATCGATGTCTTGCATAAGCTATTGAAATTCAGGATCATCGTCAGTAGCCAGAGCCGGAGGAGGAGGAGGAGCACGAGAGGAGCTAGGAGCAGCTCATGAGGAACTAGCTCCCGGAGTTTGCTTACCGGGTCTAAAAATCCATTGACCAGTTGCCTCGTCTTTTTTCCAATCTGCTTTCTTCAAGGATGTAAGATTGATTTGGTTTTGGAGTGGGATAGGATTGTTGAGAGAGACGTCTAGACCAAGTTTGATAAAGAGGTTACTAAGAAGACATCCATAAACTAATGTTTCGACATGTTTTGAAGGAACAATGTTTATGACATCAACTAGTTGACTGAAGATAATGTGGGGTAGATTGATTTTGATTTTATTCTTCAGACAGTGCATCCACCACAAATCCCTAATACGAAGAGTGGAGTACCTACCTCCGGATGGTCTAAACCACCAAGAGATCATCAGATGAAGAAAATGATCGTGATGAGATCGTAGAGTACTAACACTAGCGTTTGTAACATAGGGATAATCTACAGTTTCATTCTCGTTATATATCCCATCATCATCTAACCCAAAATGAAAGCTATAGTCTTGGGGTCAATATTAATATATTGGCCTAAGAGATAAGATCTAATGGCTATAGTTCCACATTGAGTTTCGTTTTGAATACATACCACATTGGAATAGAAAATGCGGACTAATTGTTGATTGACAATAGGTTTGAGCTGAAACAATTTATCAAACTTCCAAGCTTTAAGAATCGGAAAGTATTCAAAGTTAATATCTATCATAGCTTGAAGAGAAGGAATACGCTCTTCCCGGATTCTATAAGTTTGAAAAGAATTTCTATACCTAGAGTACAATTCGTCTCTATGATGCTCACGCATGTTAAAACAAGATCCTAATAGAGATGTAGGTGGAGGAGGAACGGGATTAGGAGGTTGGTTTGAACGAGAACGACTCGACGAAGTCTGAGGGCGTTTGGGATTAGACATGGTTTAGAGATCGAAAAAAGTAAAGAAATAGATAACCTGCAAATTGAAAAACATTTATGCACAATAATCAATCCCAAAACTCAATTGAGTCTGCAATAATCAAGGTTATCTAAAACAATCCTAATGGGCAAAGTTTTGAAAACTATTTGAAAATATCATTGGAAATATTGCAATACATATAGTTTTCATAAAAACAATATAATCAAGTCAAAAACATCAATGATTTTCGAAAATATTTTTTTTAAAATTTTGAATTTCAAAGAAAATGTTGAAAAATTGTGTGTTTTTGATGAAATTTGTTGTAAAATCTAGTTTAGAATCATCATATAACCAATGCCCGATATAATGTTCATCCTAGAACTAATCAAAACTAACCCTAAGATAAAAAAATGATAAAATAGTGTTTTTAGAAAAGTTTACCATGAAATTTCGGATTGAGAGGGATGTAATGATGTTTTGCATGAATTAATGATTGAAGTTGGATTAGAAGTTAAAAGCTTGAAGATTCTGACCAAAAACAATGATTTTGGAGCAAGAAAGGAGATTTTTAGAGAGAGAGAGATGAACGGTGGGTGTATGTTTAGTTTTAGGGTTTTGAAAATAAAGAAAAAAGAGGCATATAAACCCACAAACCCGACGGATGCATCGATGCATGACCCTGTGCATCGATGCACATTCAAGGCGTGCATCGTTTTAGAGAGAGAGAGATGAACGGTGGGTGTATGTTTAGTTTTAGGGTTTTGAAAATAAAGAAAAAAGAGGCATATAAACCCACAAACCCGACGGATGCATCGATGCATGACCCTGTGCATCGATGCACATTCAAGGCGTGCATCGATGCATCAACATGATGAATCGATGCACATTCAAAGGGATACATCGATGCACTGTTAAGTGTATCGATGCATGAAGCACAAAAATGTCAAAAATTCATTTTAAACACTTAAAATGCTAAATTAATTAGCTCTAGTGGTTTTGGTAACTCATAAATTGAAAATTAATTATGTTCAATCAATCAAATTATTCTTTAAACTACATTTGAACATAAAAGTAATTTTCACCAAATAACATAAACTCCCCCTAACTAATAGCATAGAATGCAATCAAAAATTATTATTATATGCATTTTTCATTTATTCTTAAAAGTGCTAAAATTAATTTAAACACTAAGTGAAGATAGGTTGGTTAAACCTAATTCTCTCCTAAGTGTCCAAAATCTTTCCTTGTCTAAAGGCATTGTAAAAATATCCTCTAATTGGTGCAAAGTACCAACAAATTCTAGAACTACATCTTCCTTAGCGACATGGTCTCTAATGAAGTAACGTCTTATTTCAATATGCTTAGTTCTAGAGTGTTGGATGGGATTTTTAGTGAGAGAAATAGCACTAGTATTGTCAAAATTGATAGAAATTGTACCTACTTCAATTCCATAATCAAAAAGTTGTTGTTTCATCCATAAAACTTGTGCACAACAACTACCGGCTGAAATATATTCCGCTTCAGTTGTAGATAATGCGACACAATTTTATTTCTTTGAAAACCAGAAATCAGCATATTCCAAGGAATGGCAACTAGGAGGTACTTTCCATCTAATTTGCATCCTCCATAATCCGCATCAGAGAAGGCATGCAGCTAAAGCTAGAGTCTCTGGATACCAAAGTCCTAAACTAGGAGTGTCCTTAAGGTATCTAAAGATCCTCTTAACAGCTAGTAAGTGATTCCTTAGGGCATGATTGAAAATCTAGCACATAACAAACACTAACATAATGTCCGGTCTACTTGCAGTTAGATAAAGCAAAGAACCAATCATTGACCTATTATAATCTAACATCTACACATATTCTTGGCAAAGACTCATTAGTAGAACCAAATATTATATCATCAACATAAATTTGAACTACTAATAAATCTTTACCTTTATGCTTTAAAAACAATGTAGTGTCAACCTTCCCTTTGAAAAACGTTTTTCACAATCTTTCATACCAAGCTCTAGGAGCTTATTTTAACCATAAAGTGCTTTTGTCAATTTAAGAACATGATCTGGAAATTTTGAATCTTCAAAACCTGGAGGTTGTTGCACATACACTTCTTCTTTTATAAAACCATTTAAAAATGCACTTTTAACATCCATTTGATATAATTTAAATTCATGAAAACATGCAAATGCTAATAACATTCTAATTGCTTCCATCCTAGCTACGGGAGCGTATGTTTCATCAAAGTCTATTCCCTCTTCTTGAGTATACCCTTGAGCAACAAGTCTAGCCTTGTTTCTCACTATATTACCACTCTCATCAAGCTTATTCCTAAATACTCATCTAGTACCTACAGTAGATTTATTACTAGGCCTTTCAAGTAATGTCCATACTTTACTTCTCTCAAATTGATTTAACTCTTCTTGCATAACCATAATCCAATGTTCATAATTTAATGCTTCTTTAATATTCTTAGGCTCTATGCATGAGATAAAAGCAACATAATTACAAATATTTCTAAGAGAAGATCGAGTTGTTACTCCTTTGGATGGATCACCTATAATCTCACCATCCTTGACATAGTTGTATTCCCTTAGGTAAGAGACTTCCTTTTCTTCAATGGTTGGATTCTCGAGAGGATCATGAGTTTCCTCATCTTTCGTTTCTTCCTTTGATTATGGTTCTCCAACGTCATGTCTAACGTCATTTGTATTTATAATACCTACATCATCATTCAAACAAGAATCCTTCCTTGAAAGGAGATTATCATCGAAAACAACATGTATAGACTCTTCTACAACCAAAGTTCTTTTATTAAATACTCGATAAGCTTTAGAATTTAAGGAATAACCCAGAAAAATTCCTTCATCACTTTTAGCATCAAATTTGCCAAGATTGTCTTTACCGTTGTTTAAAACAAAACACTTACATCCAAAAGGATGAAAATAACTAATGTTAGGCTTTTTATTTTTGAAAAGTTCATATGGAGTTTTCTTTAAAATAGGCCTAATCATTACTCGATTAATAACATAACAAGAGGTATTTGTGGCTTCCACCCAAAAATACTTTGGCAAATTGTTTTCACAAAGTATGGTGCTGAAAAATTAAGGCTAATACCATTAGAATTACAAAACTCAGTAAATCCAAGATTTTCAAACTCAGTTCCATGATCACTCCTAACACTAGTTATAGAGTAACCTTTTCCGTTTTGGATTACTTTTGAAAACGTGATGAATTTTTCTAATGCTTCATCTTTAGTACTTAAGAATAGAACCCAAGTATATCTAGAATAGTCATCTACCCAAGCTAGTAGTTCTAGATGGCCCAAAAAGATCTAAGTGGATCAATTGTAATACTCTACTAGTTAATGCATCATTAATGGATTTAAAAGAAACTCGCTTTTGTTTTCCTTTAGCACAAGCATCACATATTTTATCATTATCAAATTTTAGTTTAGGAAACCCTCGAACTAAATCACCTTGAATTAACCGTTGCAAAACACTCATACTAGCATGTCCTAATCTCCTATACCATAACCAACTATCATGTTCATCCTTAGCAACTAGGCATAAATTAGTCACATTAATAGAATTTAAATGCACCATGTAAATGTTTCCTATTCTATGACCAACAAGCATAATCCGATTAGATGCAATGTCAATAACTTTACAACCATTAGTTTCAAACATGACATTGAATCCTTTATCAGAAAATTGACTAATACTCAAAAGATTATGCTTTAATTCATTCACATATAAAACATTTTTAATTTGTATGGAAGAGGTATTACCTATTGTACCTATACCTTCAATGTGACCTTTTGAATTATCACCAAAAGTCACTTCTCCTCCATTTTTGGCGTTAAGCTCTATGAACCGATTTTTGTCCCCGGTCATGTGTCTCGAGCATCCACTATCAAGGTACCATGAATTTGAATTTGTTTCCCGTGCCTTGTAGCAATGCTCCTTTCTCTACAAACATAGATTAATTTTTGATTTTTGGTACCCAAATTCTTTTGGGTCCATATTCATTAGTTTCCAAAATCCTAGTCCCCTTAGGTATCCATTTGTGTCAGATATCTTTATCTTTAGTAGTAATGAGTTCTTTAGGAACCCACATACTTCTAACGATTTTTCCATTAGAGGTTTTTTGGGGACCTCTATGATTGTAGTTTTTAAAACCTTTTCTAACAAAGTTGGATTTTGAATTTTCTCCTTTTTCAAAACGTTTTATTCCAACTTTATCAAATGAAGTTTTAAGATCATCAATTTTCTTTTGATGATCATCATTGACCTTTGAAAGTAAATTTTGCAAATCCAAAATTTTCTTTTCAAACTCTTATAGTTTGATTTGCAAATCTTTGATTTTACTTTCAAGATCGTTGTTGGTTTTGGATATGAGTTTATTTTCATTTTTCAATTTTGAAACATTATTTTTATATTTTAAAAACAATTTCTCATAATCATAAGCCAACCCATTATATTCCTCTAATATCTCATCATAGGATAAATCATCAAAATCAGATGAGTTAGAGGTTACATGAGAATCTTCCCCGAATGCCATCAAGCACAAGTTTACTACTTCTTGTTTTTCTTCATCGAAACCTTCTTCATCGCTCCATGTAGCCACATGAGCCTTGTGCTTATTCTTTGATTGACCCTTTCTCTTCAATTATGGGCAATCATATATTTGACATGCCCCGGCTTTTTGCATTAATAGCAAATGATCATGTCCTTCTCTTTTTGGTTCATTTTTGAGGCCTTCATTTCGTTTGAATTTTCTTCCTTGGTAAGGTCTCATCATTTTTCTGAATCGTTTGGCAAACAATGCCATTTCCTCGTCATCGTCATCTTCATTCGAATCACTCTCATCTTTTGTGGATTTGAGAGCAACTCCAATGTTTTTCTTCTTCTCCTTCTCCTTTGGTGTTTCATCAATCTTATCGAGGTCCACCTCATCTTCAAGCATCATTTTATGAGTGAGGAGGGAACCGATTAGTTCTTCAAGAGTTAAGGACGTTAGGTCCTTAGACTCGATGATTGTCGTATTCTTTGATTGCCATGATTTTGGAAGGGAGTAAACTAACTTCCTCACAAGCTTTTCATTTGAAATTATCTCTTCATATGATTTGAGACCATTGGCAATCGTTGAGAATCTATCCGTCATAGCTTTGATATCTTCATTTGGTTTCAACCTGAAATTTTCATAGCTATGCGTTAGAATACTAATTTTAGATTTTTTTTACCTCATCGGTACCATCATGAGTGACTTGAAGCTTGTTCAATATTTCTTTGGCGGTTGTACAAGATGAAACTCTTCCGTATTCATCTGGTCCAAGAGCATAAAATATGATATGAATGGCTTTAGAGTTGAGCTGGAACAATATTGTCTCTCTTTCACTCCACATTCTTGGATAAGTAAGAGGCTTGATATATTCATCTTCTACAACATTCCATGCTCCCATGTCACTTGCTTGAATGAAGTACATCATCATATTTTTCCAATAGGCATTGTTAGCCCCATTGAAGAAAGGAGGCTTGTTGACGGGCATCGAATCGAGATCAGGGTCGAAGTTTGAAGTAGAGGCCATTGATGACTTTGATTATTGATATAACTCTTCCCGAATCGACTCATGAGGTGATTAAACCTTCAAATGAGTTAGGCTCTGATACTATTTGTTGAGTTAATCGATTTGCGGAATCGGCCAAGAGGGGGTGAATTGGCAATTAAAAATTTGGTGGAAGCTTTTGCAGAAAATTGAAAGTAATTGCACAACGATTTAGAGTGGTTTGACTTTATCAACCAAAGTCTACGTCCACTACCTTAGCTATCCACACTAAGGATTTTCCATAAATTTACTAATTTGTTTTTCTTTTGAGGAAAAAGAGTAACCTTACAAACCATCAAGAATTATACCCCAAATTCTTGAGAAAACTCTCTCCCAAAGAGAACAATACAAATTTGCAAACTTACAAGGAAATCCTCACAAGGTAGATTGTTTGCACAATTCTAGAACAAAGAAAAGAACACTCAAGAATGAATACAATTGAGTACCATGAGTGTTCTTGAAAGCAAAATAAATACTGAATGAAAAATAGGCTTGAAATGCTCAAACTTGAGGTTTGATGATTTCTCTTTGATTCTTTCTTGATTCTAGTTGCTTGTTGTTTCTTGTTATTGATTAATGGCTTCTAAGCTTGTTTAAATACACCTTCAAATGATTCTGAACGTTGGGGATGATTAGTGGAGTCAATAGAGTCGTTTAAGTGTGAAAACAATTAATAAAATCAGTTGGAAGAGTCAGTGCATCGATGCATACCCTGCATCGGTGTATCAGTGTAAAATTCAAATATTTTGACCGTTGGACTCTCAGTGCATTGGTGCACTAAGAGTGCATCGATGCATGAAATGCATTCGATGTTTTGAAATAGCCTGAGTGCATCGATGCATGGTCTTGTGCATCGATGCATCAAATACACTAAGTGCATCGATGCATAAAATACATTCGATGTTCAATTAAATCCATGGTGCATCGATGCATGGATCGGTGCATCACTTTGAAAATTTGATTTTAGGCTTGATTTTGGTTTAAAATACTTTGTGAAAATTATTTCAAAAATAGTTTAAGTATAAAACACAATTTTACACATTTAGTAAGGTTTGAAACGATCTTGAAAGACTTGGAGAAATAATTTGATATTTGATTAATTGAATCGAATATACTTTAGAAAATCATTTGTAAAATCTTAAAATTCATTTAAACTTAGTTTGTTATATCGAAATATCAAAATGTTTTCAACATTAGAGAACTACGGTTATAGTCTAGGGGCATGTACTGACCAAACATCCTATGACATTCGCCTGGTCGGTCTACCAAGAAAACTTAACTCAATCTAGGCTCTGATGCCACTAAATGTAACATCCACAGACCAATTTGGGTGACCTGATCTGATTCGTGGTGTCATATTAGGGTCACTGAGCGACCCACCGTAAAAATCCTGGAAAACTTATAAATTTATATTAAAACGTGTCAACTCAAAAAACAAATTATAATTAAAACACAAGATCAGAAAACCATTCATATACTACAAACATAATTAAAAGCATACACATTTCAGACTCAGATATAAAAACAGAAAACCACATATATGCCCCTAAACACATACACCGTATTCTACAAGTAACGCATGTAGAACTACAATACTGATGTCCATACTTGAGCTGGATCAATTTAACCTAAAATAGTGTGTAACAGGAGTGAGCTTTGGGAAGCTTAGTAATACATAACTACCATGTGATGGTGAATGACATTCAAATAATAGTCAAGCAAAGATTTCCTTATTGATTTAGACATCTACAGATTTTTGTAATGAGCTAAGGTCCCACTGATATTCTAGGTTGTAAAAGATATGATGCTTACAGTTCAGAGGAAATGTTCAGACGACTAGGTTCAGGAGGTCTAAACAGGGTGTATAGTGTGTTCCCCCAAAAACCAATGAAAAATACAAATCTTTTTAAAACAATGGCAATTTAAATAATATTTTAAAAACTGTAATAAAACCCTCTAACCGAAAGCCAATATGCATTTCGCCAGAACTATATCCATAAGGACTTACCCTAGGCCCATTGGGCATAAGTACCAATCTAAGGGAACACTTTGGGTCCATAAGGTCTTACCCTAGCCAAAGCGTTGGTGCCCACTTAAGGGGAGTGCCCTCAGGTCTATAAGAATTTACCTAAAGCACATAACAGAGGTGTCACCCTAAGGGAGTTCCTTAGGTTAAGGTCTTACCACTAGGCCCATTAGGCATAGGAGCCCACCCAAGGGTCACCTTATATCCGTAAGGAATTAATAGTTAGAATAGTTTGTACCTATAAAAGGAATTACCATTTTGATCGAGCTGAACCTGCAGAGACTTCATACCAGATCCCAGAGTACTCCAAGGAAAAACATTTTTCATACAGTAACTAGTGGTATCAGGAAATCAGAGTTCAGACATATCCATTTAGTAGAAATGCTATCCATATATCATGAATCAGACAGGCAGACTTAAAACTTCAATAACTTAGAAATCTTGGTAAAACACATTTCAGAATAGATAAAATCAATCATATAACGCATAGGGAACACACTAGAGAATCTAATTATTTTCCGAAGGTATTTCGTATTTATCAGGCAGGGAGCCATAAACTTTTATAAAACTATTAAATTCAGAAATGAGATCCCTATAAAAGGGTTTGATAGATGACATATTCATCAGTTATTCGGGACGTGATTTATCAAGATCACATAGTATTTGGATATTTTTCCGAGGTACTATGAGAACAGAAACGTATTCAGAATACTTTGCATCAGTGTTACATGTGATTTCATATATGACAAAAGTGTTTCCATTATTTAGGAAATTAGGGGCAATTTGGACATTAGGTTATTGGAGGATTCTTAGTAATTTGATCCAGTAATGGAGAAACAAGGATTCATGGTATTTACGATTCGTGTCCATTTATCATGATATCGAGTTAACTTGAACTGAACATATCCTAGCACGGTGATACATATCAACCGATCAAATCGATGCACTTCAAGGGTATTCACACTTTCATACTAACAACTCTCGTCGAACTAATCATCTTCAAAATCATCGTTGAATGTATCTTACAGAGACGAGTATGCATTCAGTCATTCTGTGACTTGGGGTTACCTTAGGTCATGTACACTCCAGGGACATTTTGGTTATTTTACAATTCAATGCTATTTAGTCATTTTCTTTGATTCAAATGTATGAATCATTCTAGTAATTTATTTACCAGGTGGTTTTGTCCAAAGATCACGAAATATAAATCTTTTACCATCTTGAAGGTTAGAAATTGATTATCCATGATTTTCTAAGCAAAACTAGCATTTTCCATATAAATCAGTAGTTTCTTTGGATTAATATGTCTTTTCAGAGTTATTTATCCATTTTCAGGGATGATTATTGTCCTTTTTACAATATAAGGGTATTTTTGAAATTTTACCCCATTATGGTAATTTTGTAAATTTACATAACAGTAGTATTTTCATAATTTCTCAATCTGAGTACCTTTGGCATTTAACCTTTAAGGAGATAAAACAGAATTTACAAATTCTGAGGTTGATTACTTTTCCATTTAATCATAGAACTTGTAATTTAATTCCTATCGCTCTCTTAATTTCCTATACGAGTCATCTGAGTCATATTCAGTTTACTAATTTTTCACCATATTCTATTCGAGCCCATAAATAATTAACTATATTTAAATGAACAATAATATTTACGTATGCAACCCATACCAACATGTTCCTTAAAGTATACAATAAGGTAGTAATATATTACCTCGATTTATGAACCATATCGATTGCCCCTGAACTTTGATTCCAAGTCCCATTATGTCTCGGATGTATAGCAAACAAATTTTACTTCAGAAATTGAACTTAATTGAAAAACCAAATTTGATTTTGAAGATAAATCACTGGAAAAACGGCTAACTGAGTGCGAATTTGGAAAAATTGACTTTCGATTCGCACTTAGAACGTCGAAAAACAAAAAATAAGTGTTTTCAAAAGTTAACTTTTTGGTCAAAGTCAACGATCAACAAGTTGACTCGGTCAACTCGGTCTAAGTTGACTCAGCTTTGGGAAGAATCAACTAGACGACTGGCCCAACACGTAATGATGGCACGTGGTAGTGCGTGTGACGGAGGATGGGGGTGACGATCGATTACCCAAAACACAAACAAACACCAAAATCAACTCAGATTAACCTAATAATCCATCCAAATCATCGATAAAAAATTAAAATAAAAGAAACCGAGCTTACCTAATGATGGATGGTGAAAAATCAGCGATGAAGCGACGATTTTGGTTGGATTTTGGTCAAAACGGAGCTGGGAGTCCAGTGCTCGGGGTGGTGAGGCAGATTGATGAGCGAGGATGCTGGAATCGGCAAAAAACTGAGTGACGAGGTATGGGTTCTCGACCGAACTTCTTTGATGTCTCCATGGTAAATGATGGCTCCTTTCAAAGAATTGGTTGAGGGGCTTCGGTCGAATTGGGACGGGGAGTATTTTGGTTGGGGCGGTGACGAGCACGGAGGTCGGACGATGGTTGATCAGTGGTGAAGGGGAGACGGTGGGGTTGCTCAATTGGGAAAACCTTTGGTAAATTTTTCGGGTATATCATCGAGGATTATTTTTTTAACAAAAAATGTAAAATTCAGGATTAAGTCCTTGAACATTTCACATGTTCAAAAATCGAGCTGTAACTTTTAAAAATTTTACAATATGGCCCTATAAATTTTCCTTGTTACAACTTTAATTCGACACTTTAAAATTAATAAAATCTAGCCCCTAACTTGGGGTGTGAAAATTCTCATCCCCTTAAAAGAATTTCATCCTCGAAATTCACCAAAGTAACAAGAATGCTGACGTGAATCTTTCAGTAATTCTTCATTATCTTCAGGTAGCTTTTAGAGAAGTACGATTCATTTACTAATCCTTAACAAGTTAAATGTACATTCTCGCAAAAATTCTCCCTCATTCCAAAAAAAGAATTTGAACATAATTATCCTTGTGGAATCAGTTCAATATTTGCTATGAAGTTAGGTTCATAGAGCGGTAATATATCCCGATTTTATTCTTGGAGTCAGGTCAGAATTTCTCAGATAAATAACTCTCACATTACCCGTGAGGCACTTTAGAGAATTTGGACAAATGTTACTGGTATTTCTTTATGCATAGGTCGATCCCTAATCGAAAGAAAACTTAGGTTAGATCATTATTGAGAAGAGCTCGACTTTAAAGTTTGGCTTAGAGAACTATGATTATAGTTTAGGGGCATGTACTGACATGACATCCTATGACATTCTCCTGGTAGATCTACCTTGAAAACTTGACTCAATCTATGCTCTGATACCACTAAATGTAATACCCACATACCAATACGGGTGACTTGATCTAATCCGAGGTGTCACATTAGGGTCATCGGAGCGACCCACAGTAAAAATCATGGAAAACTTTAAAATTTATATTAAAACATGTAAACTCAAACAATAAATTATAATTAAAATACAAGATTAGAAAACCATTCATATACTACAAACATAATTAAAATCATACACGTTTCATACTCGGATATAAAAATAGAATACCACATACATGCCCCCTAAACACATGCACCGTATTTCACAAGTAACGCCGGTGGAACTCCAATACTGATGTCGATACTTGAGCTGGTTCAATTTAACCTAAAATAGTGAGTAACAAAGTGAGCTTTAGAAAGCTCAGTAATATATAACTACCAAGTGATGGTGAAGGACGTTTAGATAATAGTCAAGCAAAGTTTTCCTTATTGATTCAGACATTTACAGATTTTTGTGATGAGTTGAGGTTACACTGATATTTTAGGTAGAAAAAGACATGAAGCTTACACTTTAGAGGAAATGTTCAGAGGACTAGGTTCAAGAAACCAAAATAGGGTGTATAGTGTGTTCCCCCAAAACCAATGAAAAATACAAAACTTTTAAAATAATGACAATTTAAACCATATATTTAAAATCGTAATAAAACCCTCTAACTGAACACCAATATGTAGTTCCCCAGAACTGCATCTATAAGGACTTACCCTACGCCTATTGAGCATAAGTTCTAATCTAAAGGAACACTTTGGGGACATAAGGTCTTACCTTAGCCAAAGCGTAGGTGCCCAACTAAGGGGAGTACCCTCAGGTCCATAAGAACTTACCTAAAGCACATACCAGAGGTGCCACCCTAAGGGAGTTCCTTAGGGTATGGTCTTACTACTAGGCTCCTAGGAGCCCACCCAAGGGTCATCTTATATCTGTAAGGAATTACCAATCCGAACGGTTTGTACCTATATAAGGAATTACATGTTTGATCGAGCTGAACTTGCAAAGACTTTATATCGTATCCCAGAGTACCCCGAGGAAAAAAATTTCATACATTAACTAGTAGTTGGAGGAAATAAGAGTTCAGACATATCCATTCATTAGAAATGGTATCCAGAGATCATAAATCAGACAGACAGACTTAAAAATTCAATAACTTAGAAATCTCGGTAAAACACATTTCAGAATAGAAAAACCAATCATATAACGCATCAGGAACACACTAGAGGATCCAATTATTTTTCGAAGGTACTCGGTATTTATCAGGTAGGGAGCCATGAAACTTTTGTAAAACTATTAAATTCATAAATGAGATCCCTATAAAAGGGTTTGATAGCTGACAGATTCATCAGTTATTAGGGACATGATTTATCAAGATCATATAGTAATCGGATATTTTTCATAGGTACTATGAAAACAAAAACGTATTCAAAATCCTTTGCATCACTGTTACTTGTGATTTCAGATATAACAGAAGTGTTTTCATTATTTAGGAAATTAGAGGAAATTTGGACATTAGGTTATTGGAGGATTCTTAGTAATTTGATATAATAATAGAGAAACAATGATTCATGGTATTTACGATTCGTGTCTATTTATCAGGATATCGAGTTAACTTGAACTAAACAAATCATAACACGATGATACCTATCAACCGGTCAAATCGATGCACTTCAAGTGTGACCACATTTTAATACTAACAACTCTCTTCGAATTAATGATCTTTAAAAACATCGTTGAATGTATCTTAGGGAGACAATCATGCATTCAGTCATTCTGAGACTTGGGGTTAGCTTAGGTCATTTACACTTCAAGGGCATTTTGGTTATTTTACAGTTCAAGGTATTCAGTCTTTTTCTTAGATTCAAATGTATGAATCATTCTAGTAATTTATTTACTAGATGGTTTTATGCAAAGATCACGAAATCTAAATCTTTTACCATCTTGAAGGTTAGAAATATATTAACCATGATTTTCTAAGCAAAACTAGTATTTTTCCATGTACATCAGTAATTTCTTTGGATCAATATGTATTTTCAGAGTTATTTATCCATTTTCAGGGATGATTCTTATCCTTTTTACAATATGAAGGTATTTTCAAAATTTTACCCTATAAGGGTAATTTCATAAATTTACCTAATAGAAGTATTGTCATAATTTCTCATTCGAGTACCTTTGGCATTTAACCTTTAAGGAGATAAAACTAAATTTACAATTCTTGAGGTTGATTACTTTTCCATTTAATCATAGAACTTGGAATTTAATTCGTATCGCTCTTCCAATTTCCTATACGAGTCATCTAAGTCATATTCAGTTTACTAATATTTCACCATTTTCTATTCGAGGCCATAAATAATTTGATTCTGAACTTTGATTCCGAGTCCCATTATGTCTCGGATGTAGCAAACAAATTTTACGTCAGAAATTGAAATTAATATGAAAACCAAATTTGATTATGAAGATAAATCACTGGAAAAATGGCTTACAAAGTGCGAATTTGGAAAAATTGACTTTCGATTTGGACTCAACGTCGAAAAACATAAAATATGTCTTTTGCAAAAGTTAAATTTTTTGTTAAAGTTAACGGTAAACTCGGTCCGAGTTGACTCAACTTTGGGAAGAATCAACTAGAAGACAATCCCAACACGCAACGATGGCATGTGGCAGTGCATGTGATGGACAACAGGGATGTGGGTGATGACCGATTACCCAGAACACAACCAAACACCAAAATTAACTCAGATTAACCTAATAATCCAACCAAATCATCGATAAAAAATGAAAACAAAAGAAACTGAGCTTACCCAATGATTGATGGTGAAAAATTGGCAATGAAACAACGATATTGGTTAGATTTTTGTCAAAAGGAAGCTGGGAGTCCAATGCTCGGGGCGGTGAGGCGGATCGATGAGCGAAGTGGCTGGAATCAGCTAAAAATGAGTAACAGGGTGGGGGTTTTCGACCTAACTTCTTCGATGTCTCCATGGTAAATGACGGCTCCTTTAAATGAATTGGCTGAGGGGTTTCGGTCGGACTAGGACGAGGAGTATTTTGTTTGGGGCGGTGAAGGCACGATGGTTGATCGATGGTAAAGGGGCGATAATGGGGTTGCTCAATTGGGAAACATTTTGGTAAATTTTTTGGGTATATCACTGGGGGTTTATTTTTCATTGAAAAAAATGGTGAAATTTAGGGTTAAGTCCCTAAACTTTCCATAGGTTCCAAAATCGAGCTATACCTTTTCAAAATTTTATAATATGGCCCTATATATTTCCCTTGTTGCAACTTTAATTTGACACTTTAAAATTAATAAAATCTAGCCCCTAACTTGGGGTATGAAAATTCTCATCCCCTTAAAAGAATTTCATCCTCGAAATTCATTCAAGTAATATAAATGCATACGTGAAGCTTTCAACAATTCTTCATTATCTTCATGTCGCTTTTATAGAAGTACGAGTCCTTTACTAATCCTTAACAGCTAAATGTACATTATTGTCAAAATTCTCCCTCATTCCAAAAAAAGAATTTGAACATAATTATCCTAGTGGAATTAATTCAACCTTGGCTATGAGGTTAGGTTCATAGAGCGATAATATATCCTGATTTTATTTTTGGAGTCAGGTCAGAATTTCTCAGATAAATAACTCTCACACTACTCGTGAGTCGCTTTATAGAATTTTGACAAACATTACTTGTATTCCTTTATGCGTAAGTTGATCCCTAATGATTATAAAACTTAGCTTAGCTCATTACAGAGAAGAGCTCGACTTTAGAGTTCCGGCTTAGAGAAGTACAATTATAGTCTAGGGGCATGTACTTACTAGGCATCCTATGACATTTGAATGGTCGATCTACCAAGAAAATTTGACTCAACTTAGGCTCTGATACCACTAAATGTAAGACCCATAGATTGATACGAGAGACCTGATCCGATCCAAGGTATCACATTAGGTCCACCGGAGTGACCCACAGTAAAAATCTTGGAAAAATTTAAAATTTCTATTAAAATGTGTAAACTTATAAAATAAATTATAATTAAATTACAAGTTCAGAAATTCATATATTACAAACAGAATTAAAATCATACACATTTCATATTCAGATATAAAACAGAATACCACCTACATGCCCCTTAAGCACATGCATCGTACTCCACAAGTAATGCTGGTGGAACTCCAATACTGATGTTGATACTTGAACTATATCAATTTAACTTGAAATAGTGAGTAACTAAGTGAGATTTGGGAAGTTTAGTAATACAAAACTATCAAGTGATGCTGAAGGATATGCAGATAATATACAAGCAAAAGTTTCCTTATTGATTCGGACATCTACAGTTTTTTGTGATGAGCTGAGGTCCCACTGATATTTTAGGTAGTAAAACATAGGAAGCTTACAATTCAGAGGAAATATTCAAAGGACTAGGTTCAGGATATCAGAATAGGGTGTCTAGTGTGTTCGTCCAAAACCAGTGAAAATACAGATCATTTTAAAACAGTAACAATTTAAACCATATTTTTAAAATCGTAGTAAAATCCTCCAACTAAACGCCAATATGTAGTTCCCCAAAATTGCCTCTATAAGGACTTACCCTAGGCCCATTGGGTATATGTGACAATCTAAGGGAACATTTTGCGTCCATAAGGTCTTACCCTATCTGAAGCGTATATGGCCACTTAAAGGGAGTGCCCTAACGTCCATAAGGACTTAACCAGAGCACATAACAGAGGTGCCACCCTGAGGGAGTTTCTTAGGGACCATAAGGTCTTAGCACTAGGCCCATTAGGCCTACGAGCCAACTCAGGGGTCTTCTTAGATCCATAAGGAATTATTAGTTTGATCGGTCTGAACCTATATAAGGAATTACCAGTTTGATCGAGCTGAACCTACAGACACTTAATACCAGATCGTAGAGTACCACGAAAAAAAACATTTTTCATACAGTAACCAGTGGTAGCAAGAAATAAGAGTTTAGACAAATCCATTATGTAGAAACGATATCCAGAGATCATGAATCAGACAGGTAGACTTAAAACTTTAGTAACTTAGTAATCTCGGTAAAACATATTTTAGAACAGATAAAACCAATCATATAACACATAGGGAACACAATAGAGGATCTAGTTATTTTTCGAAGGTACTTGGAATTTATCAGGTAGAGATCCATGAAACTTCTATAAACTGATTAAATTCATAAACGAGATCCCTATAAAAAGGTTTTTTAGCTGAAGGATTCATCAATTATTCGGGGTATGATTAATCAAAATCATATAGTATTCAGATATTTTTATGAGGCACTATGAAAACAGAAATGTATTCAAAATCCTTTGCATCAAAGTTACTTATGATTTCATATATGACAGGAGTGTTTTCATTATTCAGGAAATTCTGCTTTGTTATTCCCATCATCCGGTAACCACAGGATGATCCACAAGAATGGTGGCAAGATTCGAACCTATGGCTGACCCGAACCTGACCTACAGGGTTGGGTGGCTGGCTCCGTACCTCGGTAAGTGCTAAGTTATAGAGTCAGTATTTATATCGATCCTAGAGCTTACCTTGAGACCTTGCTTTGTAAGGAAAAAAAGGCCCGAGATCGTACTCTTCCCCCTCTTAGATCATTTAAAAGGTCATATCTTGGATGATTCTTAGTAATTTGATCGAATAAGGGAGAAATGATGATTCATGGTATTTATAATTTGTGTTGATATATTAGGATATCGAGTTAACTCGAACTGTACAAATCCTAGAACGGTGATACCTATCAACCAATCAAATTGATACAATTCAAGGGTAATCACACTTTAATACTAACAACTTTCTTCGAACTGATCATTTTCAAAATCATCGTCAAATGGATCTTAGGGAGACGAGCATGCATTCAGTCATTCCGTGACTTGGTGTTACCTTAGGTCATTTACACTTTAGGGGCATTTTGTTTATTTTAGAATTCAAGGATATTCAATTATTTTCTTCAATTCAAACATATGAATCATTCTAATAATTTATTTATGAGGTGGTTTTGTTCAAAGATCACCAAATCTAAATCTTTTACCATCTTGAAAGTTAGAAATCGGTTATCTAGGATTTTCTAAGCAAAACTAGCATTTTTCCATGTACATCAGTAGTTTCTTCGGATCAATATGTCTTTTTATAATTATTTATCCATTTCTAGGGATGATTCTTGCCCTTTTTACAACATAAGGGTATTTTTGAAATTTTACCCCTTAAGGGTAATTTTGTAAATTTACCTAACAGAAGTAATGTCATGATTTCTCATCCGAGTACCTTCGGTATTTAACCTTTAAGGAGATAAAACATAATTTACAGATCCTGAGGTTGATTGCTTTACCATTTAATCATAGAACTTATAATTTAATTCCTATCGGTGTTCCAATTTCCTATACGAGTCATCAGAGTCATATTTAGTTTATTAATTTTTCACCATATTCATTTCGAGCTGAGAAATAATTAAATATACTTAAATGAATAATAATATTTATGCATGCAAACTATACCAATATGTTCCTTAAAGTATGTAAAAAGGTAGTAATGTATTACCTCGATTTATAAACCATATCGATCGCACTCGAACTTTGATTCCAAATCCCATAATGTCTCGGATATATAGAAAACAAATTTTACGTTAGAAACTGAACTTAATTGGAAAACCAAATTTTATTCCAAAGATAAATCACTGAAAAACGGCTTTCTGAGTATGAATTTGGCAAAATAGAAATCAGATTCGGACTCAAGACATCAAAGAACATAAAATATGATTTTTTTCAAAAAATTGACTTTTTAGCCAAATTCAACAGTGAAAAAGTTACCTCATTCAAATTGGTCCGAGTTGACTCAGTTTCTAGAATATTCATCTAGAGGACAAACCCCAAGCACAACGGTGGCATGTTGTGGTACGTGCGACAGACGACGGGTGATTACCCGGAACACCAACAAACACCATAAACAACTCAGATTAACCCAATAATTCAACCAGAACATCGATCAAAAATTGAATAAAAAAAAACCGAGCTTACCCAACGGTAGACGGTGAAAAATTGGTGATGAAGCGATGATTTTGGTTGAAATAGAGTTGGGAGTCAGGGGCTCGGGGCACTAAGGCATATTGATGAGCGAGGTGGCCAGAATCGGCAAAACAATTGAGCGATGGGGTGGGGGTTTTCGATCAAACTTTTTTGACATCTCCTCTCCGCGGTAAATGATGACTCCTTTCGAGGAATTGGTTGAGGGGTTTCGGTCATACTAGGAGGGGAGTATTTTGGTTGTGGCATTTATGAGCACGACGGTTAATCAATGGAGAAGGGGCAACTGGTGGGGTTGCTCAATTGGAGAAATTTTTGGGAAATTTTTTAGGTATATCATAGGTGGGTTTATTTTTCATTGACCAAAAAATGCTAAACGTTTAGGGTTTAGTCCCTAAACTTTCCACATATTCCAAAACAGAGCTGTAACATTTTAAAAAATTACAATTTGGTTCATAAAATTTCCCTTGTTACAACTTTAATTCGACAATTTAAAATTAATAAAATCTATCCCCTAACTTGGGGTGTGACAAGTAAGGATACTAACATTGTATTTTATAATTTTATATAATTTTTATGGATGCTTGTGTAGATTGTGATCAAACTCGTGTTACGAGCAAAGCGAAAGGTAGGGAAAAAGTTAAAGAATAATTGGATTTTGATAGTTAGGTAAAATAGTGAGGCATGCCAGGTGAGCACATTTATTATTTATTTATATGATATGAGAACGACTTGCGTTGAGTCAACCTCGAATGTTTTTATAAAAACAAGTTTTACCTATTTTTGAAATATTTTCATACATTTTATGAAAATGATTTTAGGGTATGAAATGACCTAAAATGAATGGATATTTTCATACAAATTATTATTTATTGATGGTTTAGAATAAATGTTTAACATGCGATTTGTATTTTAAAGCTTATTATATGTACATATAGAGTTATAGGTTCAATAATAATACCATAAATAAGGTGGTATTGTAATAGTACTTTGTGTACTATAGCACTACGTATGTAATTTGCATACTTAGTGTGAGATGGATATCTATCGATTTTAGAAAATGCATTATTGCATTTTCATAAGAGTACTTTGTGTACTTGAAGCAGTACTTTGTGCACTATTGCACTTTGTGTACAAGGATAGTAGTATTACGGGATTACTATTCCGAAAATAGTTAGTATTATGTTATTGTGTATCTTACACTCCCATTTGTCATACATTGGGTTATGATTGGATATTTTGGAATATATTGATTTATAAGTATGCTAGGCATACGAAATACTGTTTCACATGTTATTTGATGGAAAATTTTCCTATCAAGTTAGTTTTATGTGTTAATATATTTTATACGATTAAACTCGTATTCTGATCTTTTATGAAATACTTATGTTTTAATATGACTCATGTATTATATTATGCCTCACTAAGTGAATACTTAGCATGTGATGATTTTCATGCGTAGGTAATGTGTACGGTCGGAGTGAGGAGTGCAACTAATATCATCTGTTAAGGGTTGCCTCATCAGTAACAGTATGACATCTCTAGATGGTTATTTTGATATAACTAATTGGAATGTACTTAGATATGTTATAATGCTCTGATAAGATACTTGGTATTTAGTTGTAGTATTATATCATATCTTGTTTGATGGATTTTAAATGTATTATATATGTGTGTATTTGAAGAACATTTTATAAACTATATTATTAAACCGTTTATTTAAAGAAACAAAATTTCACCGGTTTTCAAGTACGAAAATACTTTAAAGGTCATGTGATATATGTGACTTGTGTACGGGGACGTATACGGGAAATGGGTGTTACAAGATGGGTTTGGGATTATAGAGTATTCCTAATTTCCCATAGGGGTTTAATTTTTGGAATTTAAAAATCTAATCTTGATAAGCTTGAAAGATATTTTGAATAAAATATTTCAATAAGAGTGACCTAGCCTATATGACTAAGGTATAGGTTTAGTTGACTTAGACACAAGTTCAAGTCTATAAGCCTCAAAAGTTTAATTTTTTAGACCAATGATGGTCAAATTTGATGATGAGTCCCTTAATTTTTGATGATTCCAAAAACTATCCCAAAATCTTTGAAAACATACAAATTGGTCCCCAAAAAATAACTTAACAATTACTTATAAATAAAACTTCAAATTAGGGTGTGACAACTCTCCCATCCTTAAAAGAATATTTGTCCTCAAAATTTACCCAAATCATAGAAATGTAAAAGTGAAGCTTTCATCGATTCTTCAATCTCTTAGGTAGATTTTACAAATTTCAATCCCTCCATTAAGCCCTAATTAGTTAAATATGCATACTACTCATAACTCTTCCTTATAAAAATACCAATTCTAAATAGAATTCTCCTTATAGAACTAATCAGACCTTAATTACAAATCCTTAATCAGAATAATAATTGTTTGCCTAAAGTGCAACATACAAGCATAATTGTTTTCTTTTAGACACAACAGAATCACCTCGAGATTTACACTTTTACCATGTATGCAACGCTTTCTTTTTGTTTCATATTGATCATATCACTGAGGCGTGAGGCTCATCACTTATCAGATTTACATCTTAGTAAATTGGAATAAGAAAGATTCTATAAATTCTCTAATTTGGTTCATTAGTGCAAAACTTTATGGGAAAATCATCTTCTCCAAACTTAGGCAAAGTGCATTTCTACACAATCCTGCATCCAACTGGTAACATCCAGGTGAATGCATCTCTCAAAAATCTCACTTGATTATACTCCATGACTACTCGAATTATTTGAAGACTAACTCATATATTTTCAACTATTACACTATGTCACAAAAGAAACTTCAAAGTTCCATTTATTAAGTTTGACCACGAGTTTATAATCACAAAATGTTTAGGGTAACATAATATAATTTCATATGAGAAGTCAGGTCAAAATTCTAGAACAAGTAACTCTCACATTAACTGCAGAACCCTTTACGGAACCTGGACGAACATTAAAGATATTCTTTTCCTTTACAGATTGAACCTTAACGATTTGAATACTTTTGTACATTTATTACAAAGAAATGTCTCGACATCATAGTTTCGACTTAGAGGATTATGAATACAATTTAGGGGCATGCACTAATTAGACATCCTACGAAAGTCAATCAGTCGATCTACCCACAAGACTTGACTCAACCTAAGATTTGATACCACTATATGTAACAACTCCAAACTGATAGGGTGACCTGATCCGATACTAGGTGTTACATTAGGACCATCAAAGCGACCCAGAGTAAAAATCTGAGACAAATAAATTTTTTGTTAAACTATTTCAAATCGTAGATTAATTTATAAATAAAAACACAAATTCAAAAAAATACTAATGTATTAAAACATAATTCAAAAATTTCAACACTCAATACAAGTTAAAGCCTCAACATAAAAACAAATGTGACCTACATGCCCCCTAATTACACATGTGCCCTAATTACACATGTGTTGTACTATGCAAAAAATGTAGAAAGAACTTCCAACACTGATGTTGATACTACACAAGATCAATTTCTTTTACCTAAAATGGTGAGTAATATAGTGAGCTTTAGGAAATATTAGTAATACAATACTACCAAAAGAAGCTAAAGGTGAAGCATATATATGGTGTAGTATGAAGATTTCCTTAATTATCTAGCCATATACATGTCATAGTGATGAGTTTAGGTTTCACTATTTAATTCTTTAGGTAACAATTACGAAGCTTATAATTTAGAGGAAACGTTCAGAGAGACAGATTCAAAATATTAAGTTAGTGAGTTTATTGTGTTCCAATAAAACCATAAATAGTAGTTTATTTTAGTAAAACATATTTTTAAAAACATAGTAATACCCTCCAACCAAACACTCCATATGCACTTCCCCTGAACTGCATCCATAAGGACTTACCTTAGGCCCATTGGGCATAGGATTCAATCTAAGGGAATACCTTAGGGCCTTAGAGCCTACCCAATGGAATACATTGGGGCTTATCCAAGTATTTTCAACATTTAACCTTTAACGAAAATAATCAGAATTTCCGGATCTTAAGGTTAATTCCCTTATCACTTAATCCTAAACCTTGGAATTATTTCTTATCGTCTTTCAATTTCTATATGATTCAATTGAGTCTTAACCAATTTAATAACCTTTTATCAAATTCAGTACAAATTTAAGAATATTCATCGGGATTTACTGGACCAACCAATTTAAATCATGCATCAATCATTTACCAATATATACCGTAAAACATACATAGGGTAGTAGAGTATTACCTCGATTTTTAGGCCACATCGGTCGACCATTTAAAGTCTATTCGATCACTCTCAAACTTAAATTCATTGTCCTATAATATCTTGGATACAAAGAAAAATGAATTACGTCAAAAACAAAACTTAATCAGGAAAACAAATAGAAATTAAAGATGAAATGCTAAAATTAGCCTATCATGTTCGAATTTGGTGAAACGGGCTTCAGATTCAGACTCAAGATGCGAAAAACATAAAATATGACTTTTAAAAAAAATTAACATTTTGGTCGAAGTCAACCATGGTCAAAGTGAAAGTTAACTCTGGGAAGGTCAACGATTAGGTCAAAGTCAATGGTCTTGGGGTCAATAGTTTGATCGGTCAGGTTGGTTGGACCAACTGGTTTATGAAAACTTGGTTCGGTATGACCAGACCGGTTTTAGAGAATTCTGGCTTGAGAAGATAACCCCACGCACGGTGGTGGTGCATGGTGGCACGTGCGATGGCAACAAGGTCTATTTCGAATGAACGATCACTCGGATGACAACTATACACTATAACCAGTCCCTACCAACTAAAAAATTCGATCAACATAATGAAAAAGGAATCAAAACACACCCAATGTTGACCAAAAGAAACAGTGATGGTGAAGTAACCCACAGTGAGTTTTAGTCGCGATATATTGGGGAGTCCAGTGTTAGGGGCGGTGAGGCCAATGAGCATCAGGAACGGTCAGAAATCACAAAAATGACATTGGGGTTTTTTTTAATTTTTGGTGAAATTTCGATCACTTTTTCATAGGAGATAACAACGAGGCTCGATGAGTGGATCATTGGGTTATGAAAAGATGAGGGAGTGCTTCCACAGGTGAGGTCGGTGATTTTCAACGCCCAACGATGATTGGAAACAGAGACGAGCCTTCAAATAATATTCTTTCTATTCGGGATGAACATTGGATGATTTGAGTGGTTACCAGTTGGGGTTACAATCGTGAGGCGGTGGTGGAGCGGTTGGTGCTAGCGGTGCAAGCCATTGCTGGCCGAATGTGATTGAACATAGATGGGCGGTGGTGAGATGAGGGAGATGGGTTTGGGATTCTTGAATTTTCTTAATTTCCCATGTGGGTTTTATTTTTGGAGTTTAGAAGTCTAATCAAGATAAGCTGAAAATATATTTTGAATAAAATATTTCAATAACAGTTACCTAGCCTAGATGGTTAAGGCATAGGTTTGGTTATCACTTGGACAAAGGTTTAAGTCCCACATGCCACAAAAGTTTAATTTTTTTTGTCACAGACAGAGTCAAGATTTAAATTTAAGAGGGTAAAGTGCGAAACTAACAATAAAAAAAATGAAATGAACAAAATCAAAATAAATTTAAAGGTATAAATAGATATTTCTCTCTATATAATTTTTAATAATAAAAAGGGTAAACCACATCAGATACCAACGAACTTTAGGCGTTGTATCGTTTATACCATTGAACTTTGAATTATGTCAATTATAGCACTGAATTTTGATTTTCATTTCAATTATTATATTGAATTGTTAAAACATTAATGATAGGAGACGTGACTAACGGCTGCTAACATTGATGACAGCTTCTGTTGTAGACAACTCATCAAAATGATTTTGTTTTGATCGGATGTGAACGATTTAACGGCCCAGTGGTATAATTGAAATGAAAACAAAAATCCAATACCATAATTGGCAATATTGAAAGTTTGGTGGTATAAACACCTAAAGTTCATTGATATCTAATATAGTTTATCCTAAAAAGTTAAGGGACAATGACCCTCTAAGACTCTACATAGCTCCATCCATAACAGTTCGTAAAGTCTAATAAAGTCCAACTTAAAAAAAGATGATGGTGGATATCAACCTAATACAACTCGAGAAAGAAAACTAAATAACACGAAAAAATAAAGTATAGAAAAATACAAAACTGAAACACAAAGAATATAAAGAGACAAATTATCATCAGTCGGTTCATGACACAAGCCTTCTGTAATTTAGTCTAGGGTTTCAATGTTGGGAGAGCTTTGACGTAGAAAACATTTCCTATCAAAAGGAGGGAGTTTTGGGCATTAGCGAAACACTAAAGACCATACGAACTTTTTAGAAACAAATACATATGAACAATATTTAATTTTATGATGAATTTTTAATTTTTTAAATAGTTTTTAATAAAATATACCTCTATATGTAAAAATATATATTCTAGAAATTATCAGTGCCAAAACGATCCTTGAACCTTTATATGATATGTGGGATAGGATCAGTCTTGACTTAAAAATTTTAAAGTTCAAAGTGTGGATTTTAAATTGTTTTAGAGTTTTCATCAACCTTTGTGTTAGATAGATCGAATACTTAAAAATGACTTTTAAAAAAAGTTTAGAAAAAATATTTTTAAAGGAAAAAAGTGGTTTGCATTTACAAAAAATTCATTTTGAAAAAGTTTGTTAGGATTTATGAAGCTCAAATTGAACAACTGAAAATATTTCCAAAAGGGTGAATTGACAAATTGAGTTTAGTGAGTAAGGAGAAAGAAAGTATAGACAATTTGACACAAGTATTTATAGTGGTTCAACTCCCTTAATGAAGTTTACATCCACTACCTAAGCTCCTCACTTAGGATTTTCCAACATGCCCATTAATTTTTTCTTCTTTTTCAAGGAAAAAGAGATAACCTTTATAAACTCTCTAGCTTTTCAAAGGCTTTGATAGAACCAAAACCCTTTTACAAAAGGAAAAAGATGTAAACAAAGAAACCTCTAAAAAGGAAGGTGTTTACAAATTAAAGCTCCTAAAAACATACTATTTACAAAGAGTGAAAAATCTTTTATCTTGTGTTTGATGGCTTGGATAGGTGTTCTAACCCTTCTTGAAGTGTCTTGAACTTGTATTTATATGTTGGAATAAGTTGTGGTCGTTTCTAGCCATTGGGGATGATTTCTAGCCATTTGGGGATGTTTTATCTGCAAAAATAAACTGCCCATGACATGGAGTATCCATACTCAATTAATGAGTATCGTACTTCCTTTAATATATTTAAATAAAACTAGCCGTCACTAGCTGTTGGGCTTGACGGTATCGATATTGTGATCATGGTATTGATACTACCATGTAAAGTAGTATCGGTAGCCCTTTGGTTGCATTCTAGAATTTGAGCAATCTGGTAATATCGATACTACCTAGAGAGTATCAATACATCTCTTACCTTTGGTATCTGTACCGCATGAACAATATTAGTATTCTTCATGCAATATCGATATTGTATGAACAGTATCGGTACTACGTACCCAGAAAATCATTTTGTGCTCAAGTTCACTTTTAATGGACTTTAAATTATTTTTGAAAACTTTTGAAAACTTTAAACAAATTCAATTCAAGTCGAAAAACATTTTGCCTTAATTTGTTATATCAAAATATTATAAAACATGGTTAAACAATCTCCCCTTTTTGATATAACGAAACATTTAAAAAATTATTTTTAGCAAAACTCTCCCTTAATAAAACATTTAATGAAAAAGAGACATATTTTGGAAAACTATTAAAGCTCCCTTTTTCATTGAGAAATTGAATTTTTCAAACCATACTTCTCCCCCTTTTCGTTATATAAAAAATAATTCATCTTTATAGTTCAAAAATAACAATGGAGAGTAAGTGGTAAATTTAACATTAAAATCTTCTGAAAAAATCAAAGGCCCCCTCAATAAAAGCATTCCAAAGAAAAAATTGACTTTAAAAGCATGACGCTTAAAAGATATTGAATTTCAAAAAAGAATAACAAACATATTAGTAGCACATGAAATTCAATATATCTAAGTCTAATATACTTTATTGTTGCGTGTTGTGAGTACTATAAAATTATATGCAAATAATGTGCAAGTTTACACAATTGCTCAATTAATAAAGTGATGAGTGAGTATCATCTCCACATGGATTGGTTGAAACTACAAAAGTTTAACCAAATCAAAGCACTACTCTATCTAAGTATAGTTAGTGTTGATATGTACTAAATTAAAATGTCACGGCAATGGAAAGTGTATGTTGGTGGATATGGATTGAAAGTATGATGGGGTAGCAAATGGAAATGTAGTGGAAAGAACAAATTTTAATATTGAAAATGATTGAAATGTCAAGGCAATGAAAAATAGTAAAATCAACAAATAAATGATAGTTTGATAATCCTCACACAACATGCTTCCACTGGAATGAATGGTAGTGATTGATTTAAGGATGCTATAACTTATCTATTAGAAAGATTTAATCTATCTAAACTCCACTTGCTCGACAGGGTTTAATGAAAATGCTCCCACTATCTCTAGTCAAAGGAACCTAACAGAATAAAATGCCACGACATCTCCTCTCACTCTCAACTATGACAGTCTACACAATTGATAAAAACTACCCTTTTTAGTCTTTCAAATCCTATCTTAGTCTTTCTCAAGTACTAGGGGGTTAGGATATAGTATTACTAGGCCAGTTCCAAGCTTAAGAAAATACTATAGCCCATTGCTTATGTGGATCTTTCTTGTGTTTCTCTCAAATACTACAAGTATTTTTAGCTAAGTTTTCTCTCGAACACCTAGCCTTCATCTAAGAAATGAACACTCTCATGCCTCCTACAAGCTTAGACGATGAAGCATTCATAAAAAAACAAGAAAATATAAAAGATAAATATTAATCTATCATTAAAATAAAGTTAAACATCCATTAAAAACCCCACCAAATAAGGTTATTTCATGGTGGGGTTCGAATCATCCATAGAACAAGCCATGAAATTTTTTCATTCCAAACAATCCAATAATAAATGGAAAATAACAGCAAAGAGAAGGGAGAAGTAGCCTTCGACGAGCTCCACCATAGTTCTTCTCAACCACCAAGACTTGCCTTAGCTCACTTCATCCTCTCGGATGTCTAGCTCGCCACTCCTTGGAGCTTATCAATGGAAGAAAACCACTCAAGCAAGAAAAAAGGGATATGGTGAAAAAGATAAGAAAATGCTGCAGAAAATCCTCCTCTCTTTTCTCTCTCTTGTGAGGTGTAATATATAATAAAAATATCTAGGGGTAATGATGAGGTTATTATGCTCAAAATACCCATCATAACCCTAGAGTCACTCCTTGTGTGTGAACCTTATCCTCCAAGTAGCAGTGGTCCCCCAGCAGGCGGTTACAACCATCATTCATGTGTTGTGCCAGCTATCCTTTTACAAAAATATCTTTTTGTTTGTTTCTGCACCAGAAATGCCAATGCATTTCAATCTGCTTTAGCAACACGTGATATCGTGGGATTCCTTTCCATTACGACCTTCTGCTTGCTATTTTCTGCATACCACAAGCAATCTGTACCTGTCTCTCATACAACATCTTTAAAAGATAAAATAGCAATACCACCACAAATGCAACTATATGAAACTGCATGATCCTCAAATAACTAAAATGAACTTTTAAACAAATAATAACTTAAGTGAAAAAATCCTTAAAAGTAGCCTTTTTAGGAAGTTATCACACCCCCAAACTTAAGATATTTCTTATCCTCAAACAATGGATAATAATTAACATAACCAAAATGTCATGGAAATTCTCAACAATAGGACTGTAGGAAAAAAATTGAATTTTAACCCTCAGAAAAATTGGCTTCAACATGCTAGACATATCAAGAATTTTAATACTTTTCCCTAAGTCCAGATTATCTGTGGTAGTGTGTGTGCGTGATTGTATACAATCTATACTTAACAAATTTAGACACTTTCTAATCAAGTCCCTAGTTTTTGCCAAGGCATTTATTCATTCATTAAGCACATTCTTACTCTTTTTTTTTCAATTGCTGCTACGAAGGGAGTCAGCTCATCACACCTACCTTCCCACACTCTAGGTGAAAGAGAGCATACCTTCCACCCCAACTAGTTATGTTGAGTTATCCTGTGACTACTTTTATTCACTCATATACGCGTGGCTGTCATTTATTAAAGAGAGTTCCAGGTAATGCCACGGCAAAGTGGAGTGTCCCTCTACAGCTATGCCTAAGCATTTATTCACAATCTCAGATATAAATGAGTTATTTTTTATTTATCTTTCAAGCACAATACAAAATTTCAATGGCAATACTAACTAAAGTTCATAAATATTTTCTAAATTTCCTAAGTATAGAGAACATACAAATCGTGTAAAAATAATTCATCAAGCCCCACTACAAGAAAATATACCTTTAATGATACACGAATGATGACACACGCTAATTTACGACTTGCAAAACATGCGTGTCATTAAAAAATGTCATGTTTTTTAAAATCTGAACGATTTATGACTTACAATAATGTGTCATATTTAATAGTCATAATCCAAAAAAATTACAAAAACACGGAGTATAGTTTTAATTGTGTGTCATCTTTAGGAGTCGTATTTTAATTTCACCCCCCATTATTTTCATCATTCTCGCTTCTTCCCCCCGATAATCAGTTTGAACCTTGAAATTATTTCAGGTTCTCAAAAATGACTCAAGATATGGAGATGAAAGAACAACCAGCTCCTTCCAATTTCGTTACTTCCTCTTCTCCATCCACTTTGCACCATAAGCTCACTTCATCTATGTATCTATAACACACATATTCCCCCTCTCGTATGCATATTTTTTACGCTTGCTGGTAGAACTATGATTTGCTACTTTCTAATGTTTCTGAACTGGGACCTTGTGGGATTTATTGGATTTGAATAAATTCTTCTGAGTTTATGTTAGATTTGAAGGAAATTGCATTTTAGACTAGCCAATCAGGATGGTTTCAATCATGGATCCATCTAAAGCTATAAGTTTCCCTTTTGTTTTTCAAGTCAATTTGTTTAGGGTTTTTGATTTTCCAGGGAATCTGATCGGATCCTGGTAGATTTGGAAACTGATTATATCGTATTCTTTACAGAGTTTTTCCCCGGTAATGACCAAGATAGTGGGAACTTTAGGTTTAAGGTCTCGATTTGTTGATGTTATTTCTGGTTATCTTAAAGCTGGAATGTCTGGTACTGTATTTTCGGACTCACTTCTTTTTAGTTACTACTGTGTTATTGGAAGCAATATTTATTTATTCGTTTGTTTTTGTTTTTCTTTAGTGGCTAGGTTCGATTTCTCATGGCATGATCCGAAGTGTCATCATGAAACTTTAGAAATTTTAAAGGCCGCCGTTAAGCTAACTAAAAAGCTTTGTGTCGTAGGTTATTTATATCTGGATTGATTTTTGTTCGTTTTTGAACTTATGCTTGTTTTCTTGAAAATTTGATCTATCTGAATGTTTCCTTGAACCAATGTCCCCTACCCCTACCTCTCTTTGTTCTTAAACTTTAACGGTTCGATCCCCCGGTCCATTTTCTGGTCTGGTTATTTGCGTCATTGGCTTATCTAAAGGTTTGTTATTTCTGGTTTGATTGTTTTGGGGTACTTCTTACAGTGTACTGTTAAACTCGTATGATTTCGAGTCTAGGTACATTGAATTTTGATTGAACTCATCATGTTTTGCCATTACATGTCGATGTTTCTCTTTTTCTTGCAGAAGGAAGGAGACAAGTCGTGGAGGTAACACATAGATTAGGTGGTCAATATAGTACTTGTTTACATCCTCAATGCACCCATTTGGTGGTCCATATATCCTTTGTCGTATTGTTTGGTTTTAAATCACTTAGATTTTAGCTTAATGTGAGACTTGGCTGGCTTGGGATAAAGAGAATGAAAATGGATATTATGTGTACTGTGATGATAATAAGGTTTCCTATTGTCTTGTCTTTGTATTTTCTCTGCTGCTGCAAGTGAAACTGTTATGATGAGCCTTAATATTATTTACAGCGTTAGTGGACGCCCCAGTAAAATCACGAATGCGGTGGACACCAGAACTTCATAAAGCCTTTGTTGAAGCTGTCAACCAATTGGGAGGCAGTGAAAGTGCGTTACTTTCATTTCTCATGAAACTTTTTCCAAAATATATTATGTTTTAATTTGTTTGGTATTTTCAACTTACAGGAGCTACTCCAAAGGGTATGTTGAAGCTTATGAAAGTTGAAGGCTTGACAATTTATCATGTTAAAAGTCATTTGCAGGTGCATAGACTTTTCTATTAGTTATTAATATATATATATATATATATATATATATATATATTAAATGTGTGCACAAAGGCTTGGATTTGATTACCCTTTAACCGATCTCTTCACTGCAGAAATACATAACAGCTAGATACAGACCAGAGCCATCCGAAGGTATATGTTAATCTCCCTTTAAGTTTCTTCATTTTCCTTAGCTGTGTTACTTCTCTGCAAGCATGCATTTATTGCCTTTGTTTCTTTATTGGAACATATATATTTTTTAAAAGGGTGTTCATTCCTTGATATTTGTTCAATGTTTTCTCTTTGTGACTTATATTGGGGTTGAGATGGATAGTTTGGAGCTACATAGTCCAACTTGGCCTCATCAATGAAGTGGATATCAGTTTTAAAAAATAGTTAATTGGTTCCAGAATCTTTAGCTGTCCAGTGAAGATTTATGATGCATGTCTAGCTTGAACTCAACAATCTCCCATCCCATACTAATATAATGAAAGTTATTGCAGTCTATGTGAATGTTGATATTTAAAAAAAGAGTATTTTTGGCTTTTTGTTGGACAGTACATGGATGCTTAAGTTATCAAGATATGTGCGTTATTTGTTAGAGATGGGCTTTATCTAAATTAACTTAGACCAGGAAAGTTTAGTTGAATGCCCTCCTTTGTTTGATTGATTAAGGATGTTTAGAGTTCAGACCCACTATGTTACTTGTTATAATCATTGGAATCTATAACTAGTTTTGGTAAATGGATATCAATCACCTTTTCCTCTAAGCGAAATATAATTTAGTAGCACGTTTGTTGCAAGTTTGAATGAAAATCATCATTATAGCCGAGAAGTATGGGTGAATTACCCATATGTAAATAAAAGTATCCCCTTAAATAACAGTGTAACTGTGAGAAATGAAAAGTAAAGCTTTTAAAGCTTAAGATACCTTTACCACAAATTTACTTGATTTTTCGTTCTTTTCATATTACTTAGTGATGAGTGATGACTTGATAGCCATAAATGAAAATGTTTCCTCTTTACAAATGTTTAGACAACTTTATGTTCTCACCTGAAGATAGTTGATGCTTGATTAATATATGCAAAGTATTAATTCATATATGTCATCATCAGTTGGTTAAAATAAGAAGTGGAAACCAAAGGTGATCAGCTCTAATTTTGGGAAGGGTTCGGGAACAACTGGTGCATCTGATGTTCCTACTAGTTCAGTTGAATCCAATGTTCATTCACAACCTGTTTCAAGAGTTCTCAACTCTAAAGAAGCAACTTGAAAATTGCAGAAGAAGCTAGAGGAGTTGCATCTCCCGTAACGTCGACATGTTTGATATTTGTAAAGAATGGGTATCTTATGCGGAAAACTTTATTATGCCATGATATTTTGTATCGACATATGATTAAAATATTTTTGATAATGTAATGTTAATATATTGTATGCAAATGGATTGCTTATATATAATATGATATATATTTAGTATTATAAGGCATTAAATGTGATTTAATTTGATTATTTATCAATCTACAATATATATATATAATTTACGACATACAATCACGACACAAAAATATGTGTCATCTTTTCTAATAATGAGTGCTTCAATGACACGCAATGTAAGTCATAAATACGTGTCATAAATTTATGACACACAAATGTGTGTCGTCTTCATTTATGACGGGGGCTTCAATGACGCGCAATGAGAGTCATAAATGCGTGTCATAAATACCCGTCATAAATTTATGACGCATAGTTGCATCTCATCTTAAATTCATGTCGGTGGCTTCAACGACAGCCAAATGTGTGTCATCCGCACCTATAGATGACGCGCAATACGAGTCATTAAAGGGGTTTTTTCTACTAGTTCCCCAGAGTTAGTTATATCATTCTCAATAGTCATTTATATTCAATTTCTAGCCTAACAAGTTCATTATCATCGGGTATCATGAAAACATTTTATCTAATTGTCTTACCACTTACTGATGTCATGGCATAATGTTACACTAATGCTATCATGCATATGTTCTACCGAGAACACTACCTCCCCCAAACTTAAGGGAAACACTGACCTCAATGCTTAAAGAGAACTAAAGGAAATAAAAACTATATGCCATGCAATGAAAATCAAAATAAATGAAAATAGATGCAAGTGGAGGTACCTCATGTATTGTGTGGTGGTGTTGCCTTGGAGGTACTGGCAGGTCCTCGTCTAGTGCACTTTCGTAGTGGTGCAGGGCTGGATTCTAAGGAACTAGAGTGGTATTGCGCTACATTGAAGTGTCTCGCCCAGGTTTTGGTATGTTGTGAAGGAGAGGGGTAAGGCATAGGAACTGGATTGGGTGTTTTTTCAATAGGAACAATAGGTGAATCAGGAGTCTAGGAACGTTGAGGGTCGAGATTTGGTTCTTTAACTGGAGGATCGACATCATCTTTCTTTGGATCGGGAGATGCCTCAGCATTGAATGCCGATAGAATTTCATCCGAAAATCCTGGAAATTTCTGTTGGACGTGGGGAAGGATTTCTTGAAACATCGTTTCTACCACAACATCTCTCTGTTTGACATAACCAAAGAAATTTTGAATATCGCCGTGTAAAGTGTGTAAATGAGTCTAAGTTTGCATAACAACTTCTTCAAGAGTAAGCATCCTTGCCTCGACATTAGATTGTGTATTCTCTGTAGACTTCTCATGAACAGGGCCTTAGATTTTGGGTTTTCATGTCCCAACAATAATGATAATCTGGCCTTAGTAATTCCCGAAACTCCAGATAAAATCTCATCAAAGGAATTTTCAATTACCTTTTTCTTTCGACACAAAGCAGTAATCAAATTTGGAAACACTAAAGTACTCGCCTTTTTTCCTAAACATTTATGCACTTGTTGAACAATGATCCTACCCACATCAATAGAACGAGTTTCCTTAATCGAATGTAAAAGCATTAAAAGGGCAAGAGATACTGTCGTATTGTGGGATGTGGGCATTAACTTATGCTTAAAAAAATGGTTCCACAGTTTGACACGCTGTTAGAGATGTTAACAGTTAACCGAGTAGCGGCTGGTTTAGCGACCATTCCATGAGCTATTTCCAAAGCATAAGTCATCCAAAAGTCCATCATAAGTGGCACTGTCAGCGTCATTTTAAAACTTTACATGTTGGGCTTTAACACCTTGCAAATAAAAGTATCGATTAATAACATTTGGTGTAATCCAAATATACTTACCTCGCACAAAAATGGAATGCTGGTTCGGTTTGGCAATGTTAGCAAAAAACTCTTTCACTAGTTAGGTATTCACTGAACCAGGATGCCTTGTAAACTTTTTCCATTTATGTGGAACAACTATGTCCATCACATATGGTCCAAAACCGCCTTTCACTTCATCTGTAAAGATAAACCTCAACTCAAAGAAAAACTTCATATTTTTGATGTTTTGAAACCTTGCTTCGGCTTCATCATTTTTGAACTACTGAGTAATGGGAGATTCGACTTCAGTGAGTCTCGTATGTACCATTTTTTCTCAGTGTTGTGAAGAAAGAAAAATGAAAAAGGATAAAACTTTGCTTTCTTGAAAAACTTGAGAAATTTCAGTTTTGGGGGAAAACGAAGGAAGAAGAAGAAGAAATGAGGAAAGATAAAAAGAAAAAGTTAATAATTAAATGAGTGATAGGACGGTTGAAAGAATTAGGTGGGTGAGGGTAATGTGTAGGTGAGAAAAAATGTAAATTGTAAAAGTAATGTTGATGGGACAAAACAGTGCAGAGAGAAAAGTTAAAATAAGAAATAAAATAAAAGAAAAATGAATAAATCAAAAAGAAGATTTTCCCCAATTGATTGTTTTGTCCTTTCCTTATTTGATAACCGCTCTTTACACGGCTACAATACTATGAGTCCCCTACAAAACAAATCAAAATTATCTACAAAATAAAATAAGAATAAGAATAAAAGTAAAGGAAAATATAAATTTATTAGTTATGCACAGTCAACGGAATTCAATGTTGTGGCATTGAAATTTGGATCTCAGTTGGGCACACTTCAGCATCGTGCAGATACAACACTGCCTTGTTGTGTAGTGGTGGAACTCCCTTATAAACTTTCAGACGCTGGCCATTGACTTCGAAGATCGTCCCATCGTCTACATTCTTGTTGTCAACACCTCCATGGGGATAAACATAATGCACCTCAAATGGTCTTGACCATCGAGATTTAAGCTTCATAGGAAAAAGTTTGAGTCTGGAATTATAAAGCAATACTTGCTGGCCAATATGAAAATGCCATGGGACTAATTTTTTGTCGTGCCACTTCTTGTTTTTTTCCTTGTATATTCGTGCATTTTCATATGCTTGTGCTCTAAACTATTCCATTTCATTAAGTTCCAACAATCTCTGCTCCCCAGCTAACTGAGCGTTAAAATTCAATCACTTAATGGCCCAATACACCTTATGTTTAAGTTCAACTGGGAGATGACAATCCTTTGCATATACTAGCTTAAATAGTGACATTCCCAAAGGAGTTTTAAACGTTTTTCTATATGCCCAAAGTACTTCATCTAACTTTGGATACCAATCCTTTCGCCTTGGGTTCACCACTTTTTCTAAAATCTACTTGATCTTAGGATTGTATATCTCTACTTGGCCATTTGTATGCGGATAATATGCCGTGGCAATCTTATGATGAACTCTATATCTTCTTAATACATTGGCAATCAACTTGTTATCGAAATAGGTTCCTTCATCACCAATGATAGCTCAAGGTACTCCAAACCGAGTGAAAATATGCTTGTGCATAAACTTGAGTATGGTTTTAGAGTCATTCCTTGATATTGATATTGCTTCTACCCACTTTGATACATAATCCACAATAATTAAGATATATAGATCTCCTCCAAAATATGGGAATGGTCCCATGAAATCGATGACTCAAATATCAAAAAACTCTATTTCAAAAATATTTTGCAGTGGCATTTCGTGTCGCCTGGATATGTTTCCAGTGTGTTGGCATCGATCATAAGATTTGTAAAATTCCTGAGAATCTCTAAACTGAGTTGGTCAATAAAAGCCTGATTGCAAGACCCTTAGCAGTAGTCCTTGCTCCTCCAAAATGCCCTCCACTTGGGGCTGAATGACAATGGTATAGAATGTCGTTGTTCATCTTCAGGTACACTTAGTCTAATGAGTTGATCAGAACAATGCTTAAACAAATATGACTCGTCCCAAAAATAATACCTTGCATCGTGCTTGAACTTCTTTTTACCCTGGCTGTTCAAATCAAAAGGCAATATTCCATTAACAAGAAAATTAACAAGGTCAGTGTACAACAGGATTGTCGTGGCATATAAAATTTTATCATCAGGAAATTCCTCTTCAATATCTGCATTGTCATGGCATTCAGAAATGTTCGCTAGCCTTGGTAAATGATCAGCAACTTGATTTTCAGTAAATTTTCTATCTACAACATCTAAGTCAAATTCTTACAAAAGTAAGATCCACCAAATAAGTCCATGCTTTGCATTCTTTTTGTTCACTAAGTATTTTATAGTCGAATGATCAGTGTGAACAATAACTATACTGCCCATTAGGTATGGTCTAAATTTATCAAAAGAAAATACCATGACAAGTAATTATTTCTCAGTGGTAGTGTAGTTTAATTGTGTTTCATTCAATGTTTGACTAGAGTAATATATAACATGAAAACATTTACCTAGGCATTGCTCCAAAACAACTCCTACGACATAATAGGTTGCATCACACATCAGTTGGAATGGTGATGTCCAATTGAGAGGAACTACAATAGGTGCCGAGATCAATCGTTGTTTCAGCTTAGTGAATGTTCCAAGGCATAACTCGTCAAACACAAAGGGTTGGTTTTGTTGAAGCAATGTGCACAAGGGCTTAGAAATCGTAGAGATGTCTTCGTTAAATCTTCTATAAAATCCAGCATGTCTAAGAAAACTCCTAATACCCTTGACCGAAGTTGGTGGTGGCAATTTTTCAATTACTTCAATCTTCGCTTTATCTGCCTCAATGCCCTTGTGAGATATTTTATGACCTAACACAATGCCTTCAGTCACCATGAAGTGACATTTTCCCAATTCAATAACAAATCAGCTGCCTCGCATCTTTTGATAACTTTTTCCAAATTGTTGAGGCATCGTTCAAAATCATCTCCAGAAAGAGAAAAATCATCCATAATTATCTCTAGGAAATCCTCAACCATGCCTGAAAATATAGCTTGCACACAACACTGAAATGTTGTCGGGGTATTACAAAGTCCAAAAAGGCATCATGTTAAAGGCAAAAGTGTCATAGGGACAAGTAAATGTAGTCTTTTCCCCGTCCTCTAGTGCAATGGCAATTTGATTGTACTCTGAGTACCCATCCAAAAAGTAAAAGAATGCTTTGCCTGCCAATCGATCAAAAATTTGGTCGATGAAAGGTAAAAGAAAATGGTCCTTCTTTGTAGCTTTGTTGAGTATATGATAATCCATGCATATCCTCTATCCTGTAACAGTGCGAGTGGGTAATAGCTCATTATCCTCATTGTTAACCACCGTTGTGCCTCCTTTCTTTGGAACTCATTGTACAGGCTCACCCATGAGCTATTTGAGATAGGGCAAATCACTCCAGCATCAAGCCATTTCAGAATTTCTTTCATTACCTTTTTCTTCATAACATGGTTGAGTCTTCTTTGTGGTTCTATCGAATTATTGTGGCAATCTTCAAGCAGAATCTTATGCATACAAATCGTGGGACTAATTCCTTTCAAGTCATCCATAGTCCAACCGATTGCTTTGTTATGTTGCATCAAAACACTTAACAAACTTTGCTCTTGTTTAGCAGTAAGGTTAGCAAAAATAATTACAAGTAAAGTTTTATCGCTACCCAAGTAAACATATTTAAGATGTCCTAGCAAAGTCTTATGGTATAGAATAGTTGTATGCAATAATGATGGCTTAGGAGGAATAAATTCATCAAAATTCAGAGGTTCAAAATTAATATCTGATCTAACTTGTAGTAAACTAGATTGCTCCTCTGAAAATGGAAGTTGTTAGACTCCACTAAGCTTTCATCATCCATTAAATAGTCTTTTTTTTGCTAGCTGAATAAAATTATTCTGGTAAAGTTGTTCAGTTTCTTGTTCAATTACTGAGTTCAATTTAGAAATTCCTTGGCATTCTTCAGTGTCATCGATATACTTGAGAGTTCAAAACACATTGACAGTCACACACTGATCAACCACTCTCATGGTGAGTTCATCTTTTTCACGATTTATCAAAATATGACAAGTGGCTAGGAATGGTCTTCCCATAATAATGGGTGCCTTGGCATCAGCTTCGCAGTCACGAATTAAGAAGTCGACTGGAAACACAAACTTATAAACCCTTACTATGACATCCTCGACTCTCCCTTCAGGTTTAACATGGGATCTGTCATCAAGTTATAAAATAACCGATGGGGGTCTTACATCTCCTATGCCAAGCTTCAAGAATATAGATTTTGGCATTAATTTTACACTTGAACCCAAATCAAATAGTGTCTTTTCAACAAAATTAGCTCCAAAAGAATAGGAAATAATGAATCTGCCTAGATCATTTTGCTTTGGTGGTAATTTACTCAATGAAGAACAAAATTATGTTGTCGTGGCAACTATCTCGTAAGTCTCTACTTTCCTCTTCTAGGTACAAATTTCCTTGAGAAATTTGGTATACGTTGACATATGTTCAATAGCTTCCAAGAGAGGTACTTTAATATGGAGCTGATCAAGAATATCCATAAACTTCTTGAATTTTACTTCATCATTATGCTTCTTCAATATTTACGGGAATGGTGGTGGGGGTCTACCTTCCTTAACTGCAGGAATAGGAATTACTTTTGCCTTGGCATCAGAATTTTATTTCTTGGCAGGATCATTAGTATAACCCTCCTCCTTGTCCTTCTCATAAATGATATCATCATGTAATTCAACTTCACCCATCTCAGTAGTGGGAGTAGAGTCATCATGTTGTGTCCCACTAACCTTGACTTTTTGATTAATTTGTGTTCCACTCCTAAGAGTTAACACATTACAATGCTCTTTTACATGTGCTTTAGTGACTTCAGTGTCACTTGGTAAACGTCTTTACTGATGCTCTTGAATGTTGTAATAATATGACCAACTTGACCTTTTAATGCTCCCAGAGACGAGCTATCTCTTTGAAGTAAAGCGCATTGACTATGAAGTCAAGCACCTTGATTCTTAATTGAAGTAGAATGGTCATGCAATATTGTCTTCGTAGTAGATATGAACTCTTGAATTGTAGCTTCCAATAATCTCATGCTCGCTGAAGATGAAGCGCCGTTGTTGGTATTATGCCATGACATAACATTTTGGTAACCTTGAGGCTCATTGTGATTATGTTTCTAAGTGGTCTGACTAGTATTGTGGGATTCTTGATTTCCCCATGAGAAATTGGGATGCTAACGCCATCCAACATTATAATTATTAGAATAAGGATTATTATTGCCTTGATTGAAATTGTCTGCAAAGTTAATGGACTCATGATTGGTTGGGCATTCACTCTTGTGATGATTGCCTTGGCATAACAGATATGCCAAGCTAGATACTTTCACTTCCTTCACATCAGTGGAATGTTGTAATTTTTTTAGCATATTAGTGATAGCTGAGAGTTGAGAAGACATCGAATCCTTAGTATCTAACTCAAATGTTCCAGGTACTTTCCTCCCACTCCCAAGCCTTGAGGAAGGAAATTGATCATCATTATTAGAAAATCTATCCAAAATAGCAAACGCCTCAGTAGGTGATTTATCCAGCAATGTCCCATTTGCCGTGGTATCCAACATCATCCTCGTGGGTGCATTGACTCCATTATAGAACATAATGAGTCCAATCATGAAAACCATGATTTGAACACATTCGAAGCAAACTCTTGTAACGACCCCAACACTCATACATGGTATAACCCCCTAAACCTGGCCTATGTATTTCGACTAAGTCTAGTGAATAACATTCATGATTCTTAAAGACATTTTTCTGAAACCGTTATTCAATCAATGTAAAATCATATTTATAAATGACATTTATGAAATTATAATAAACTATACTATATAAAAAACCAACTCATAATTATGATAAAAATAACAAGTTAATTTAAACATGTCTTACAAAATCCAAACTACGATAAACCATTATAAATAGCAAAAGAGTAATCATTAAAAATCCAATACTTTTAAAATAAGGCCCATGTTACCAAAATAGAGTTAACTCGAAAGATAAAACATTACAATAAGATATACTTCAAGAGATATGTTGATCCTCCAAGTGCTCGATCAGGTGTATCTAACTAATAGTATCTGAAAGGGGAAACATTTTCGAAAAGTGAGCTAGGCTCAGTGTGTCCCCACATTACTATAAAATCATGATAGGTACACTAAACAAATCATAGTCTAGTAAATATCATAAAAATTATACTTCAGTAAATCCCATAAAAGAGTTACCCTAAGGGAACATCTTAGGGCCTGAGAGCCTACCCAAGATATATTTTGGGGCCGTGGGGCCTACCTAAGAACACATATTAGGGCTGTAGGGCCTACCCGAGAATGATCTCAGGGCCACAGAGCTTACCTAAGAGTCACATTAGGTCCGTAAAATTTTCCAGCTTGATCAGAGCTCTACTTTATAAATTCGTATTCCAAAAATTCAATTGCACCGTGACGTAAATTCCATAAATTCATAAACATGGTAATCATATACCATTTCAAAACAAAAATAAGATAGCAGTCATAATCTATAAACCATCATAATAAATCGGTGCATCAATAAAACAGTAACCCAGAGAATTTAGTGTACCACATATTAAAACAAATAAAAACAATTCAGTAATAAATAGGGAACACACCTCGATAATAGGTTCAAATAGTAGATCTAATGATTGCTGGTCTCACCACGCTCTGCTACAGTTTTCAAACCTAATTCATAATAACACTATATTACTAATGGGTAACATAATTAATTTCTAAAACCATAAAATTTACGGGTCTTACGGGTGAATACTGGCACACGTGGTTTAACTGGTCTAGAGGAGTTGGGTCGAGCTGTCGAACAGTCAGAGGAGTCTCTTGCACCTTCAAACATTAATAATTTATCAGTCCCAAGTCTTACTCAGTTATTCAAAGTTAAAACTCTTAAGTACATAAGCATTTTTCGGGTTTGACAATCAATTTGGAGGCTTTCGAGTCTAAATTTGACCTAAAGGATTGTCGAATCAGAATCAGGACATCGAAAAACATAAAGTATGACCTTTAGAAAATTCAAATTCTTGGTCAAAATCAAAGTCAACGGGTTTGACTAATGATTTGTAGGCCTTCAGATTCGAATTTGGCAAAACAGACTTCGGAAACAGATTCGGCACATCAAAAATGTCAGAATAGGTATACTCGAACAAAATCAAAGGTCGTTTAATGGCCGTTTAAAGCCGGTCAAAGTTATGGTCAAAGGGGTTCAATAGTCCACGTTTAAAAATTACAAAAATATCACCTTTTTAAAAATAATTACCAAAATATCAATGTTTTAAAAATAATTACCAGAATATCACTGTTTTAAAATAATTACCAAAATATCACCGTTTTAAAAATAATTACCAGAATATCACCGTTTTAAAAACAATTCTCAAAATATCATCGGGCCGGGTCGGGTCAACAGGTTCAGACTAGTCAAATCGGTTTGGACCGGTCAAGCCGGTTAACAACATCACCAAGCAGTTCGTAACTCCCCCACGCGCAGGGGCGATGCGTGGGGGGTGCGTGAAGCATCCTTTGATCTCCAAAAATTCCTTAAAAAATTCCAAAAATTCTTTTAAGCGATTTTGAGTCACTTATCAACCTCGGTTCAAATTTTTGAACAGTGGAGAGCTCAATTTCAACTCGATCAGAACTTTGACCACTTCACCTCCCTCACGCGTCGCCGCCTACGTAGACAAAGAGGAAACAATCGGACTAGGAACGACACAAGGAACACGATGGTGCGGGAGGTGTCGAAAACCGATCAACGATCGGAGATGAATTTAAGATTTTCTCGGCGGTAGTGCTAAAAAAACGTAGAGACTTTGACTCAAAATTCACGTCGTTTGGCAGCGTTTCGCTATAATTGGTTTATTGGGTTTTGATCATGGGTCGAATATGAACACGATGATGGTTTCAATTTGACGATCGGATGTCGAACGACATCGGGATCAGTCTTGAAAGAAGGTTGCAGGAAAGGGAATTTTATGAATTGGTTTTCTGTGTTTTCACGCAGAAAGCAATTCATTTCCTTTAAAAGAAAAGACTGTCGACAATCAAATGTATAATTCATGGCTTGGTCATTGAATTTTCTACAACTTCTAAAATGGCTTCAAATTTTCAAAACTTCCAATTTAATCCTCCAACTTTGTCAAATTACTTAATTAATAATATTTTTTTTCTTCAATTTTTTCTGGGTTGTTACAATTCTCCCCCTCTACAATAAATTTCATCCTCGAAATTTACCTCATGAGAATAGTTGAGGAAACTGAGCCTCCATTGACTCCAATGTCTCCCAAGTAGCTTCAGAGGGGCCTCGATTACTCCATTAAACTTTTACCATTGGAATACGCCTATTCTGAAGAACTCGCTCATCACTTTCTAAGATCTGAATGGGCTCCTCCTCATATGAAAAATCAGGTCTCAGCTCTACTTTCTCAACCTGAATAATGTGACCTGGATCTGGACGGTATCTCCTCAACATTGATACATGAAAGACATCATGAATGCAACTGAGCTGTGAAGGCAACTCAAGCTGATATACAACAGGTCCCACCCTTTTCAAAATACGAAATGGTCCAATAAATCTTGGACACAATTTACCCTTACGCCCGAATCTCAATACTTTCTTTCAGGGTGATACTTTTAAAAAGACTTGATCTCCAACTTCAAACTGAATATCTTTCCTCCTTTGATCTGCATAAGACTTCTTTCTATCAAATTCCTCTTTCAGACGATCACGAATCAATTTGACTGTGTCCTCCGTCTCACATACTAACTCAGGTCCCAAAGTCTTCCTTTCATGCAACTCAGTCCAACAAATCGGGGTGCGACATCTACGCCCATAGAGTGCTTCGTAGGGTGCCATACGAATGCTGGTCTGATAACTGTTATTGTAAGTAAATTCAGCCAATGGCAAAAAGTTCTCCCAGCTACCATGAAAATCAATTACGGAACCCGCAACATATCCTCCAGAATCAGAATCACTCTCTCAGATTGACCATCAGTTTATGGATAAAAGGATGTACTATAATTCAATCTTGTTCCCAAAGCCGTATGTAGCGCCTTCCAAAATCTCGAAGTAAATCTAGGATCTCGATCAGAAATAATAGACAATGGAACACCATGCAATCTGACAATCTCCGAAATATACAATCTCACCAGCTTGTCCAAAGATTTACCCGTACAGGAATGAAATGAGCTGACTTTGTAAGTCTGTCAACAATCACCCAAACTGAATCTTTTTTCGAAGGAGTCATAGGAATGTGAAGCATCACTATATACTGTAAAATCCTTCCCAGACTCTGGTTGAATCAACACTGGTGCTTGAGTCAAAACAACCTTTAATTTCTCAAAGCTCTCGTGTTGTGCCTCGCCCTAGTCAAACGTCACGTTCTTCCTTAACAACTTTGTCAAAGAAACAGCAATGATCGAGAAGCCCTCAACAAAATGTCGATAATATCCAGCTAAGCCTAAGAAACTACGGATCTCAGAGACGTTCTTGGGTCTTTACCAATTCACAATAGCCTCAATCTTGCTTAGATCAAACTGAATACCTCGAGCAGAAATAATGTGCCCCAAAAATGACACTTCTTGAAGCCAAAACTCACACTTGCTTAGTTTGGCATATAGTTGATGCTCTCTCAAGGTCCGTAGAACAATCTACAAATTCTCGTCATGCTCTGTTTTTGTCCGAGAATAAACCAGAATATCATATATAAAAACAACCACAAATTGATCCAAATATGGCTGGAACAAGTGATTCATCAAATCCATAAAATCTGGGGGAGCGTTCGTCAAACCAAAAGGCATTACTAGGAATTTATAATGACCATATATAGTGCGAATGGCCATTTTTGCAACATCGGACCCCTTAACTTTTAATTGGTAATACCCCGAACGAAGATTTATCTTAGAGAATACAGTAGTTCCTCGTAACTGATCAAATAAGTCGTCAATCCTGGGTAATGGGTACTTATTCTTGATCATCATCTTGTTCAACTTCCGATAGTCAATACATAGCCTTAGCGACCCATCCTTCTTTTTCACAAACATAACTGGAGCTCCCCAGGGTGAGGTACTATGCCGAATAAATCCTCGATCAAATAATTCTTGCAATCGGACCTTCAACTCCTTAAGTTCCTTTGGAGCCATGCGATAAGGTGTCATAGAAATAGGTGAAGATCTCAGATAAGTCTCAATCTCGAACTCTACCTCTCTATCAAGAGGTAACCCAGGCAACTCCTCCGAAAAAACATCAGGAAACTCGCTAACTGTACGAATCTCCTCAATCATGTACAAGGAACCTTTAGTGTTCAAAATACATGCAATGAAAGTCTCATATCCCTTCATGATCATAAGATCAATTTCCATAGCTGAAACAATATTGGAGAGATAGCCACGCCGTTCACCAATTAACACAACAGTCCGACCATCTGAAGTCTTCAGAGTAGTTCGCTTGTATTCGTAATCCATATTTACCTTGTGTTTATTCAACCAATCCATCCTAAGAATTAGATATAACTCCTCTAAAGGAAGCTCCATAAGATCAGCGAGAAAAATTTCTCCTTGAACCTCCAGAGGACAACGCCAGAATACTTTATTCACTAATACTGCCTGTCCTACTGGACTCGTAACCGTAACAGTATTATCATTGTTCTCGATAGGAATCTGAAGGTTTCGAGATACTGAGCTTGATACATAGGATTGGGTGAAGCCATTGTCCAGTAATGCAAAGTATGGAATAGAATAAATAGTAAATGTACATGCAATAACCTCAGGCTCATCTCTGTCATCCCGACGTCTAGTGACGTAAACCAAAGATGGCTGTCTAGCCTCAGAAACTGTTGGCTCTCTATTCTGCTGAGGTCGGGCTCTAGTGTCTGTCCTGGACGCTGATCCACGAGCCTTTCCTTGGCTACGATCTCTAATTGGAGTATGTACAGTAGTCTGAGAATGCACAGGATTCTGAGTAGCAGTCCGCTCAGACGAAGCTAGCTGAGGATAATCCCTCCGAAAATGACCACTAGATCCATAGTGAAAACATACTCCGGTCTTCCTATAACACTCTCTCCTGTGCCGTTTACCACAAAAGTCACAATGAGGCACTTGAAATGGAACCAAAGAACCACCTCTATCTCCTGTCTACGTAGCTCGTATCTGAGTACGAGGGCAAATTTACGGCATCGATCTCTCTCGATAGACACCAGACTGATTCCATACTTTAACAATTTCAAGAACTCTATCTCATACTCTGAAACAGTCATGTCACCCTGAACCAAGTCTTGAAATTGTTCTCATCTCTGGACTAAGTAACGCTCACCCAGGAATTGGCTCCGAAAGCGCTCCTTAAAGAAATCCCATATCAAACGATCGGTAGGAACACTACTGGTCAGTGACTCCCACCAGGTGTGGGCATTTCCATCTATCATCGCTACTTCCCCCAAATATCTCTTAGTTGGGTCCAAACCCAACTGATTCATACGTCTCTCAGTATCCTGGAGCCAATCTTCTACTTCAGTAGGAACTCCACCAAGCTCTCCTCCAAAAGTTCTGACTCCATTGGCAATCAGAGTCTGAGAAATAGGAACATCGGATCTAACACCAGCCGCTCTAACCGCTCCTTGAATCAACTGTAGAAACTATCTACCAAAATTATCATTAAATGCAACTCTGGTAAAATCTGGCTCACATCGGTTGCTCCCCTGATTGGTGTAGTCATGCCAATACTAACGACAGAAGGTAAATTTGTTGGGGTCGCAGGAGCAGGATCACCTGTCGAAGGTGGGGGATCTACTCGAATCTCATTGATTTGGTCTGTAAATCTAGCTACTCGACCTCGTCCACGGCTAGTTCGACGTCCACGCCTAGCACTCATTTTGGTGGATCTCGAGTTTACTATAGAAGATAAAACTTAGGGTTAGATAAGCACTTGGAGTCTCGAACACAGTTAAAACCGTAAAAACTTTAAGACATGGCCTTAATAACTTATTTTGTAAAATATTTCAAACTCGTATTTTCAATTTTGACTCATACAAAGTCAGACGTTTAAAAACCAAAAGCTCTGATACCAATTAAATGTAACCACCTAGACCCGGCCTATGCGTTTTGACTAAGTCTAGTGGATAACATTCATGATTCTTAAAGACATTTTTCCAAAACCGTTATTCAATTAATGTAAAATCATATTTATAAATGACATTTATGAAATTATAATAAATTATACTATATAAAAAAACCAACTCATAATTATGAGAAAAATAATTAAGAAAAATGTCTTAATTTAAACTTAAAAATCCACTATAAATAGCAAAAGAGTAATCATTACAAAATCCAATACTTTTAAAATAAGGCCCATGTTACCAAAATAGAGTTAACTTGAATGATAAAACATTATAATAAGATATACTTTAAGAGATATGTTGATCCTCCAAGTGCTCGATCAGGTGTATCTAACCAACAGTATCTGAAAGGGGAAAACATTTTCGAAAAGTGAGCTAGGTTCAGTGTGTCCCAACATTACTATAAAATCATGATAGGTACACTAAACAAATCATAGTCCAGTAAATCTCATAAAAATTATACTGCAGTAAATACCATAAAAGAGTTACCCTAAGGGAACATCTTAGGGCCCGAGAGCCTACCCTAGAAAGATTTTGGGGCCGTGGGGCCTACCTAAGAACACATCTTAGGGCCGCAAGGCCTACCCGAGAATGGTCACAAGGCCGTAGAGCCTACCTAAGAGTCACATTAGGTCCGTAAAATTTTCCAACTTGATCAGAGTTGTACTTTATAAATTCGTATTCCAAAAATTCAATTGCACTGTGACGTAAATTCCATAAATCCGTAAGCATGGTAATCATATACCATTTCAAAACAAAAATCAGATAGCATTCATAATCCATAAACCATCACATTAAATCGGTGCATCAATAAAACAGTAACCATAGAATTTAGTGTACCACCTATTAAAACAAATAAAACAGTTCTGTAATAAATAGGGAACACACCTCGATAATAGGTTCAAATAGTAGATCTTCTGATTGTTGGTCTCACCACGCTCTGCTACAGTTTTCAATCCTAATTCATAATAACACTATATTACTAATGGGTAACATAATTAATTTCTAAAACCTTAAAATTTAAGGGTCTTATAGGTGAATACTGGCATACGTGGTTTAACTGATCTAGAGGAGTTGGGTCGAGCTGTCGAACGGTCATGAGAGTCTCTTGTACCTTCAAACATTAATAATTTATCAGTCCCAAGTCTTACTCAGTCATTCAAAGTTAAAACTCTCAAGTACATAAACATTTTTCGGGTTTGACAATCAATTTGGAGTCTTTCGAGTCTGAATTTGACCAAACGGAATGCGGAATCGGAATCAGAACGTCGAAAAACATAAAGTATGACTTTTCGAAAATTCAAATTATTGGTCAAAATCAAAGACAACGGGTTTGACTAATGATTTAGAGGCCTTCAGGTTCGAATTTGGCGAAACAGACATCGGAAACAGATTCGGCACGTCGAAAAATGTCAGAATACAATACTCGAACAAAATTAAAGGTCGTTTAATGGTCGTTTAAAGCCGGTCAAAGTTATGGTCAAAGGGTTTCAATAGTCTACATTCAAAAATTACAAAAATATCACCTTTTTAGAAATAATTACCTAAATATCACTGTTTTAAAAAAATACTGGAATATCATTGTTTTAAAAATAATTACCAAAATATCACCGTTTTAAAAATAATTACCAAAATATCACCGTTTTAAAAATAATTATCAAAATATCACCGTTTTAAAAATAATTCCCAAAATATCACCGGCCGGGTCGGGTTAACGGCTTGGGTCGGGTCGGGTCAGACCGGTTCAGACCGGTCAAACCAGTTTGGACCGGTCAAGCCGGTCAACACCACCACCCAGCAGTTCGTAACTCCCCCACGCGCCAGGGTAGCGCGTGGGGCCGCCTGAAGCCTTCTCCGATCTCCAAAAATTCCTGAAAAAAATTCAAAAAATTCTTTTAAGCGATTTTGAGTCACTTACCAAAATTTTCCAGCTTGATCAGAGCTGTACTTTATAAATTCGTATTCCAGAAATTCAGTTGTACCGTGACGTAAATTCCATAAATCCGTAAACATAGTAATCATATACCATTTCAAAACAAAAATAAGATAGCATTCATAATCCATAAACCATCACATTAAATCGGTGCATCAATAAAACTGTAACTATAGAATTTAGTGTACCACGTATTAAAACAAATAAAACAGTTCAGTAATAAATAGGGAACACACCTCGATAATAGGTTCAAATAGTAGATCTACTGATTGCTGGTCTCACCACGCTCTGCTATAGTTTTCGAACCTAATTTATAATAACACTATATTACTAATGGGTAACATAATTAATTTCTAAAACCTTAAAATTTATGGGTCTTACGGGTGAATACTGGCACACGTGGTTTAACTGATCTAGAGGAGTTGGGTCGAGCTGTCGAACGGTCAGGAGAGTCTCTTGTACCTTCAAACATTAATAATTTATCAGTCCCAAGTCTTACTCAGTCATTCAAAGTTAAAACTCTTAAGTACATAAGCATTTTTTGGGTTTGACAATCAATTAGGAGGCTTTCGAGTTTGAATTTGACCAAACACATTGCGGAATCAAAATAAGGACGTCGAAAAACATAAAGTATGACTTTTCAAAAATTCAAATTCTTGGTCAAAATCAAAGTCAACGGGTTTGACTAATAATTTGGAGGCCTTCAGGTTCGAATTTGGCGAAACGCACTTCAGAAACGGATTCGGCACGTCGAAAAATGCCATAATAGGTATACTCGAATAAAATCAAAGGTCGTTTAATGGCTGTTTAAAGCCGGTCAAAGTTATGGTCAAAGGGTTTCAATAGTCTACATTCGAAAATTACAAAAATATCTCCTTTTTAAAAATAATTATCAAAATATCACTGTTTTAAAAATAATTACCGGAATATCACAGTTTTAAAAATAATTACTAAAATATCACCGTTTAAAAAATAATTACCAAAATATCACCTATTTAAAATAATTACCAAAATATCAGCGTTTTAAAAATAATTCCCAAAATATCACCGGGCCGGGTCGGGTCAGGTCGGGTCTGACCGGTTCAGACCGATTTGGACCGGTCAAGCCGGTCAACAACATCCCCCAGCAGTTGGTAACTCCCCCACGCGCAGGGGCGCGTGAAGCCTTCTCCGATCTCCAAAAATTCCTGAAAAAAATTCAAAAAATTCTTTTAAGTGATTTTGAGTTACTTACCAAAATTTTCCAGCTTAATCAGAGCTGTACTTTATAAATTCGTATTCCAAAAATTCAATTGTACCGTAACGTAAATTCCATAAATCTGTAAACATGGTAATCATATACCATTTCAAAATAAAAATCATATAGCAATCATAATCCATAAACCATCACATTAAATCGGCGCATCAATAAAACTATATCCATAGAATTTAGTGTACCGCATATTAAAACAAATAAAATAGTTCAGTAATAAATAGGGAACACACCTCGATAATAGGTTCAAATAGTAGATCTACTGATTGCTGGTCTCACCACGCTCTGCTGCAGTTTTCTAACCTAATTCATAATAACATTATATTACTAATGGGTAACATAATTAATTTCTAAAACCTTAAAATTTGCGGGTCTTACGGGTGAATATTGGCACACGTGGTTTAACTGATCTAGAGGAGTTGGGTCGAGCTGTCGAACGGTCAGGAGAGTCTCTTGTATCTTCAAACATTAATAATTTATCAGTCCCAAGTCTTAATCAGTCATTCAAAGTTAAAACTCTTAAGTACATAAGCAGTTTTCGGGTTTGACAATCAATTAGGAGGCTTTCGAGTCTGAATTTGACCAAACAGATTGCGGAATCAGAATAAGGACGTCGAAAAACATAAAGTATGACTTCTCAAAAATTCAAATTCTTGGTCAAAATCAAAGTTAACGGGTTTGACTAATGATTTGGAGGCCTTCAGGTTCGAATTTGGCGAAACGGACTTCGGAAACGGATTTGGCATGTCGAAAAATGTCAAAATATGTATACTCGAATAAAATCAAAGGTCGTTTAATGGTCGTTTAAAGCCGGTCAAAGTTATGGTTAAAGGGCTTCAATAGTCTATATTCGAAAATTACAAAAATATCACCTTTTTAAAAATAATTATCAAAATATCAATGTTTTAAAAATAATTACCGGAATATCACTGTTTTAAAAATAATTACCAAAATATCACCGTTTAAAAAATAATTACCAAAATATCACCGTTTTAATAATAATTACCAAAATATCACCATTTTAAAAATAATTCCCAAAATATCAGCGGGTAAGGTCGGGTCAACGGGTTGGATCGGTTCAGACCGGTCAAACCGATTTTGCTCGGTCAAGCCGGTCAACAACATCGCCCAGCAGTTGGTAACTCCCCCACGCACAGGGGCGGTCCTCCGATCTCCAAAAATTCCTGAAAAAAATTCCAAAAATTCTTTTAAGCGATTTTGAGTCACTTACCAAAATTTTCCAGCTTGATCAGAGTTGTACTTTATAAATTCGTATTCCAAAAATTCAATTGCAACGTGACGTAAATTCAATAAATCCGTAAACATGGTAATCATATACCATTTCAAAACAAAAATCAGATAGCAGTCATAATCCATAAACCATCACATTAAATCGGTGCATCAATAAAACAGTAACCATTGAATTTAGTGTACCACATATTAAAACAAATAAAATAGTTCAGTAATAAATAGGGAACACACCTCGATAATAGGTTCAAATAGTAGATTTACTGATTGCTGGTCTCACCACGCTCTGCTACAATTTTCGAACCTAATTCATAATAACACTATATTACTAATGGGTAACATAATTAATTTCTAAAACCATAAAATTTACGGGTCTTACGGGTGAATACTGGCACACGTGGTTTAACTGATCTAGAGGAGTTGGGTCGAGCTGTCGAACGGTCAGGAGAGTCTCTTGTACCTTCAAACATTAATAATTTATCAGTCTCAAGTCTTACTTAGTCATTCAAAGTTAAAACTCTTAAGTACATAAGCATTTTTTGGGTTTGACAATCAATTTGGAGGCTTTCGAGTCTGAAGTTGACCAAACGAATTGCAGAATCGGAATCAGGACGTTGAAAAACATAAAGTATGACTACCCATCATACCCCTAGAATCACTCCTTGTGCGTGAACTTTATCCTCCAGGTGGAAATGGTCCCCCAGCAGGCGGTTACAATCATCATTCACGTGTTATGCCAGCTGTCCTTTTACAGAAATATCTTTTTGTCCATTTCTGTGCCAGAAATGCCAAGGCATTTCAATATGCTTTAACAACATGTGTTGCCACGACATTCCTTCCTAGTGCAACCTTCTACTTGCTATTTCCTGCACACCCCAAGCATTTTGTACCTTTCTCTCATACAATATCCTTAAAAGATAAAATACCAATACCACCACAAATGCAACTATATGCAACTACATGATCCTAAAATGAATAAAATGAACTTTTAAACAAACAATAGCTTAAGTGAAAAAGGCCTTAAAAGTAGCCTTTTTAGGAAGTTATCATTTATGTGATTCCAATTGTTGAAATTAAGTGCATATGCATAAAGTTATCCAAAAAATGTTATGCATTTGAAAAAAATTGATATCAAGTGTTAGAGAGTTATCATTTGAAATAAGCCACATGCATAAACATATAAAATTAAGGTCAAAAATTAAAATTTGAAAAAGGAAAGTATTTGAAAATTTGGTATCAATTTTTAGAGAGATATGTTTTGCATTAAAAAACCAATTTTGACCAAAATTGATTATGATGAACTAAAAATTATGAAAAATCATTAAAGCTTTAAAATGCTCATCATAATACACTTTTCAACATACATGGGATGAAAAACAATGCATAATCATTTAAGATCAAAAACTCATGCATGCTTAAAACAAATAGACAACCAAATAATAAAAACAATAACATTAAGCTTAGAGGTTACCCATTCATTTTCAAGTGTGGCTAGAGCATTAAAGTATCTCCATTTTCATCGCCATTGCTCCCGCACACATACAAGAGACATTTAAATAGATTTTGGTATCCAAATTGCTTTGGATCCTTGAACAACAACAACAACAACAAAAAAACCCTATTCCCATATGTAATGAGGTAAGGGGGAGGTGGGGTAGTAGGCTGCCCCCAACGTCAGATTGAGAGCAGCTTCCGTGGTAGACCTCCGGCAGTAAGAAAATTAAAAATAAAGATAAGATACAATGCCTGCATAAATAAATCAATAAATACATAGTTGAATAGTTTAGAAACCCTTACATGTCTAATTTTAAAAGATTTTCTTTTCTTTATGGGACAAGTGTATTCCATGCGACCATGGAAATGGCAATGTGAGAATTTTTCTATTTTTAAACATAATGAGTTGTTTTTACAAATTAATACTTTTTCTTTTGTTAAGCTTTCAAGCTTAACTTTAAAATCAAAATTTTCTTTTTCTAAATAATTGATTTTGAGTTTTGAAAGCTCTAAATCATTTTTCAAAGTTTCATTTTGTATTTTAAAATCAACTTTTGCTTTCAAAATCAAATCATTTTCAACTTTAAAATTTGAAATTAATTTCACATATTTGGAATTCATGATCTCAAATTCCAAATACAATTCATTATAAGCAACTTGTAACTCATCAAAAGAATAAGAATCTAATTCACTAGAGTTAGAAGTTGCCACTTAATCTTTATTGTTGGCCATGAGGCATAGGTTGGCTACTTTATCTTCATCATTGGAGTCATCTTCATCACTCCAAGCTGCCACAAATGCCTTCTTTTTACTAGATCCTTATTCTTTAGGAGGGGACAATCATACTTGACATGCCCCATTCTTTGACAATTGAATCACACTGGGGGACTCTTCTTTTTGATTGATTCATGCTTCACTTTCATAGAAGTCATGAATCTCTTGAATATTTTGAAGAGCTTGGCATCTCTTCTTCTTCATCATTATCTTCACCCACCTCTTCATTTGTATCTTGATTGCTCTCATTGGTGGATTTGAAGGCAATGCCTACCTCATTCTTCTTTTTATTATTTTGTTTATCATCTTCATCAAGAGTGAGTCATTTGAGGTTTAGCTTCGATAATCATCGTCTTCTTTAATTGCCAAAAGTTTGGAAGAGAGTAGATCATCTTCCTCACAAGCTTCTCATTAGGTATTACTTATCCAAATCCATTGAGATTGTTGACAATCACAGAAAATCTATATATCATAGCTTTGATGTCTTTATCCGGTTTAATCTTGAAATTCTTATAGCTATGGTTGAGAAGACTGATTTTGGTTTCCCTCACTTCATTGGTTCCTTCATGAGTGACTTGGAGCTTGTCCTAAATCTCCTTGGCATTGGAACAAGAGGATACTCTTCCAAAATCATCCGATCCTAATGCACAAACATGATATTCATAGCCTTAGCATTGAGTTGAAACTTCTTCTTCTCTCTATCACTCCAATCAACCATATCACCGGTTGAAATGGAGTATCCTTTCATGATAGAGTTCCAAGCTCCTAGATTGTTAGCTTGAATGAAGAGCATCATTCTATTCTTCCAATAGGCATAATTTGCCCCATTGAAATAAGGTAGTTTGTTGAACGGTTGAGAGTATTCAATGTCCTAGGATCTAGAGGTTGAAGCCATCTTCTTATCAGTTGTGTTGGAAATTGGTAGAGCTTCTTCAAGGATCGCCTCAAGGATGTGAATCCTTCTAAAAAATCAAGCTATGATACCAATTGTTAGGATTTATAAAGCTCAAATTGAACAACCAAAAATATTACCAAGAGGGGTAAATTGGTAAATTGATTTTAGGGAGTAAAGAGAAAGAAAGTATAGACAATTTGGCACAAGGATTTATAGTAGTTCAACTCCCTCAATAAAGTTTACCCCCACTACCTAAGCTCATCACTTAGGATTTTCCCACAAATCACTAATTTGTTCTTTCTTTTTCAAGGACAAAATGAAAACCTTTACAAACTCCCTAGCTTCTCAAAGGCTTAGCTAAAACCAAAAAACTTTTATAAAAGGAAAAATATGTAAACGAATAAACCTCTAGAAAGGAAGGTGTTTTCAAATTAAAGCTCACAAAAACACACTATTTACAAGAGAAATAAAATAAAGAGTGAAAAATCTTTTCTCTTGTGTTTGATTGCTTGGATAGGTGTTCTAACCCTTCTTCAAGTGTCTTAAACTTGTATTTATATGTTGGAATAAGGATGTGGTCATTTCTAGCTGTTGGGGATAATTTATAGCCGTTTGGGGATATTTTTCTACAAAAATAAACTACTCATGACAGGAGTATCGATACTCCATTAATGAGTATCAATACTTCCTTTAATATATTTAAATAAAACTAGTTGTTACTAGTCGTTGGGCCTGATTGTATCAATAATTTGACCATGATATCGATAGTTCTATGTAAAGTAGTTTCGGTACCCCTTTGGGTATTGATACCTATTTTACAATCTAGAATTTGAGCAAGCTGGTAGTATCGATACTACCTAGAGAGTATCGATACTTCTCTTATCTTTGGTATTGGTACCACAAGAACAATATCAGTACTATTCATGCAGTATCGATACTGTAAGAACAGTATTGGTACTACGTACCCAGAAAAGCATTTTGTGCTCAAATTCACTTTTAATGGACTTTGAATTATTTTTGAAAACTTTGAACAACTTCAATTCATGTCCAAAAAAAATTTCCCTTCATTTGTTATATCAAAATATTATAAAACATGGTTCAACAAAGGTTCAAGAGTCAATTACGTATGAGGAATGATTAGGACCCCACAACTCACAAAATTGGTATCTAATTGATCAATTCATTGTCTTTGTAGTGAAAAAGTATTACGAATCTGAAATTAATTTAGTTAAAGATCCTTTTGCACAAAAAACCATTTTATTAACCTAAAAATTCTAAAAAAGAAAAAGATAATATCTTATCGTTCCCAATCGAAGAGAAAGAACCTCTAAACGTAAAATGGAACAACTATTTCTCTCACCAACTGAATCGATGAAATTTCATATTTTCTCTTAAGGGATTTCTAATTTAAGAAATATCATTTTATGGAATCAAATATTCTAAGAAAAAAGGTTGATATTCTATCATTTCCAATTGTCGTAACCGTCGTTCGGGTGGGCCCGAAATTGGATTTCGACTTAAATAAATATGTTAGAGTTACCACCAATCATTTATTTTTAAAAACAAAATAGGTTGACCGGACACCTCGATTTATCCACTTACCTGATCTGCATTTTACCAGAAATATGTCGGGTTTAGGAGTTGGTTACAGTCAAGGAAGGATTAGCACCCTTATACTGCCCTTTCGGTACTAATTTAATTTTTCAGTTGTATTAATTGTGAAAATTAAAAGTTAAATTGGAATTTAAAAATTCGATTCGATCTACTTACCTTTGATCGATTAGAAGTACCCCAAAAAAAATTATTAGAAAATAATTCAAAAAATAAAAGTATATATATATATAAAGCAAAAATGTAAAGGATTAAATTGAAATAAATTAAAGTTGAGGGACCTAATGAATACTAAAAATGTGATGCAGTTAAAAAATAAGAGTTAGAGGGGTTAAAATGCAAAATAATAGAAATTAGAAATAGGGATTAAATTGAATTAATTGCAAATTTAGAGGCAAAATTAAAGTGACCAAAATTGATTACACATTAAAATATCAGGGACTGAGGAAATAATTTAACTATTTCATAATTACACAATGGACCCCCTATAATACCCCCAAAGCACAAAAAATATAACATTATTTTATTTTATTCTTTTCCCCTCTCAACCTAACTCTCCCCTTTTATAAATCCTCTCCCCCTTTCCAATCGGTCTATGGTCAATCACCGCTCCGATGAAGCCCCGCCGCTCCGGCCACTACCACCGGTGGCTGAAAAAAATAAAATGCCTTCTTTCGAATCTTTCTAACCCCCTGAGACTAAAATCGACACCCAATCCCCCAAAAACACCTTACTCGACGTAGATCTAATGAGCAAGTTTTAGGTTTTTTACCTTTTTTTAGGAAAATGTTTCATTTTTCGGCGTTTTCCCTCTGATGTCGCTCCTTCACGATCCTCGTTCCTTTTGATGAGAAAAGGGATTATCTTTTTCTTTTTTTTTTGATGGTATTTGGATGGGTTGTGTAGTTCGATTATTTGTTATTTTGTGTGTTGTTTTGATTATTGGTTTCGGGTAGCTATTGTTCTATAGTATTGGTTGTTTTTGGTTCAGTGTTTGGTTATCTTTCTTCTGATTCTGGTTACTTAGCTACCCTTTGATCCATGTTGTTCGAAAAAATTGGTAGGGTATTTATATCCCACCGCCGATGCTTGTTGTTTCCGCCCTCAATAGGTCGTTTCTCTCGTTCCCATTATTTTTGGGTCTTTCTGTCGTTCGTGCGACCGGTCATCCCGGGATGGTTCAGTCATGGGGATCGGCCGGTTGGTAACCACGTTGGCGCATGACCTTTACGTGTTACTCCTGATGCTTCATGGTCGTTGGATCAAAGGGTTATATCACATGGCCCTTGTTTGTGCAGTACCTCTCTCCTAGACCTGAAACCTTGATCGGGTTAGGGTTGGATCAGTCCCCTTACCCGATTGGGCTTCTGCTAGGTTCGGTTTTGGACCTAAAACAAAATGAAAAAATAAATAAATAAATAAATAAAATGTAAATAAAAACCATATAATAAAAAATGTGTTCTAAAAAATATTTTAAAAAAAACTATATATAAATTTTCGAAAATGTTTTTCAAACTATATATTATATATATTTTAAAAAAAGTTTTAAACTATGAATTATATATATTTTCGAAAAATGTTTCAAATTTATATATTATATATATTTTTTCAAAAAATATTCAAAACTATATATTATATATATTTTCAAAAATGTTTTCAAAAGTATATATTATATATATTTTCAAAACAATGTTCTCAAAACTATATATTATATATATTTTCAAAAAATGTTTTCAGAACTATATATTATATATATTTTAAAAAAAAATTCTCAAAACTATATATTATATATATTTTTGAAAAAAATGCTTTCAACACTATATATTATGTACACTATATGTATATTAAGTAAAACCCTGGACAAAAATTAGTGACTACAACTGCCCCTCGTGCAACGAAAATAGGGTAAAGACACCAAGGCACAAATTTTCGTTCGGTGCTTATTGGCTTGGAAACAAGCATACTCCTGTGAGAGTTGTTGACTTCTGAGCTTGAAATCCAACTTAAGGTTACCGTTGAATTTTTATCAGCTACCCTCCGTTTTGGAGTTGAAATTCAGAAAAAATAGAAGAAGACGACTCCCTGTTACCGAGCCATACTTCGGGTAACTCTTGAGTTGTCTTTGAACATGATATCCTTCGTTTTGAATTTGAAATTGTAATTCGAAATTTGAATCGAAAGGTGGCTTCTTGTTCCCAAATCGTAGTCAACCTTAGTCTTTTTATCGGTTTAAAGACCTCGGTGTGAAAGTTCTACTGAAAAGTAGTTCCTTGTTGCTCCTATGCGATTGATATGTCTTTGAGCTGAATGGAATCGAATTTGAAAGTTTCCATTGACAGATAACCCTTCTTCGTGAAGTTGATATGTCCATAGACTATGAGAAATCTCCCTGTTGTTGCGGATGACTCCGTCGTTAAGTCGATTTACTGGGCACGATATCATTCATCGTGAAGTTGAAATTACGGGTGACTCATTCGTCGTGAAGTTGAGTTCAAATTGATTTTGAGTTGGATATCATTTGTTGTGAAGTCGAAATCTAATTTTGTGTAAACTGCATCGTTTCGAGTTCAGTAACTTTCACTGTGAAGTTGAAATTGACTCTGGCAATAATATGCAAAACTATGCATATATGTGATGCTATGGATGTAATTCTCTTATGTGTGCCAAAAATGCATATGCAAAATATGTTATTTTAGGACGTAGAGAGAAATCTCAATCTCTTGTGGTCATTTCAGATTACTCTTGATTATGGAATCGTGAATTTCTGATTCTTGATCATGGATTCATCAATAGACTTTAATCCGGTATACATTCTGTGAACTTGTAGAAGGAAGGTTTATTTCTGGTCTTGATTTAAACAATTCCTTGCAATACACTTGAACCCATCATCTTGAGTATGGTGCAAAAACCTTTATGAGCTTCCGAACACCTATACCTTTCAAAAAACCTTTGTACAGTAATACGCAATTATCTTTCCAATAATGAATAAATCATTCTCATTTAAACTCAATCTAAGATGCTTGAAAGGAATTGACTTTTAGAGAAATGACCATATTTATTCATGAGGAAAAAGATTAAAGAGTACATGGCAAACACTCTGAAATGTTAATACATAAGAGAAATACAAATAGATGGTCTAGATCTCAATAATGCAGACATCTTTGAACTGACACACGGTTAGATGACTTTTGAGTGTAGCTTTTGTCAAAGGGATTTCAAAAATCTGAAAGTACTTGGGAGAGTGAAAAGTTCCTCCAAATTGTCAAGTCTATCGAAGACTTGGATGCCATAAAGCTTCACTGCCTTGATCCAGGACTTTTCCCTTGCGCGAATCTTGGTCACTATCCGAGTAGCCCTTTCTGGTTTTCAACTTGGATCCATCCTTGGTTTCAAGACACCCTTTGCGGGTTTTTATCTTGGACCCACCATATTTTTCTTGTTTTTTCTTCTTTTATTTTCCAATCTAGGGCGCCCTTTTGGGTTTTCATCCTAAGAGAAGTATTTTTTACTACATATGAGTTAACGAGATTAGGTAGTTCCAGCCCGTCCATTTCAATCAGGATCAGTGCTCCTCCGGAGAAAGCCTTCTTTACGATATAAGGTCCTTACCGATATGGCATCCATTCTCCTCGGTAGTCTTTTTGTATTGGCCAAACCTTTTTCAGTACGAGATATCTTTCTTGGAATACTCTTGGGTACACTTTCTTGTTGTGTGCTCGGATCATTAATTTTTTGTAGAGCTGACCATGATAAATGAATTTCAACCTCTTTTCTTCTATTAAATTCAATTGATCATATCGAGATTGCATCTATTCTGCATAATCTAGTTTAACTTCTGCCAAAACCCGAAGTGATAGAATCTCTACCTCAATGGGCAATACAACTTCCATCCCATATGCTAATGAAAATGAGGCTGCCCCAGTAGAAGTTCGTACTCAAGTTCGGTAAGAAAACAAAGCAAAAGGTAGTTTATTGTGCCAATCATTGTATGTCTCAGTTGTTTTCTTTACTATTTTCATAATATTTTTGTTTGCTTCTTCTACTGCTCCATTCATCTTCGGTGTATAAGCAATAGAGTTTTCATGTTTTATGTTAAATTGTTCACAAGCAGCGTTCATCATCTTATTGTTCAGGTTCGTTGCATTATCGGTAATGATTCTTTCAGGTAAATCATACCGATATATGATCTCCTTTTTCAAGAACTAGCAACTAGTAGACTGAGTGACATTGGCATATGATGCAGGTTCCACCTATTTTGTAAAATAATCAATTGCCACAAGAATGAACTGATAGTCATTTGAAGCTATCGGATGGATTTGTCTAATGTCATTCATGCCCCACATAGAAAAGGGTCACGGTGTCATCATCACGTGAAAGGGTTGAGGTGGAACATTTATTTTATCCCCATATATTTGGCACTTATGGCAGCTTCTTACGTAATGGATGCAGTCACTTTCTAATGTGGACCAAAGGTACCCGCATCTTATAATTTGTCTTGACATCATATGGCCATTCGTATGAGTTCCAAAAACTCTGTCATGTACTTCTTCCAAGATCATACATGCCTCTTCTATATCTACACATCTTAACAAGACTTTATCATGACTTTTCTTGTATAAGATGTCTCCGTCTAGAACATATCCGGTTGTCATTCTTCGGATTGTTCTTTAGTCAGTCTCGGTAGCTTTTTCTGGATAGCTTTGATTCTTAATGTATTACAGGATGTTGTAGTACCAAGGTTTGGTATCTTTTACCTCTTCAATTTGGTAGCAATGTTTCAGGTATTCGTATGACTGCATGTCAATTGGCATCATGTCAGACTCCTTATCAGCCTTGAATGTTGCTGCCAAGGTAGTTAAGGCATCAACCATTTGATTATCTTCTGTAGAGACGTAATGGAATGTGAATTAATCAAACTCTTCGAGTAGATCCAATATGAGTTTTCAATATTCAACCACCTTTACATATTTCACCTCCCATTCATCTTGGAGCTGATAGATCACTAAGGTCAAATCTTCATATACCCGCAAGGTTTTTATATTTTGTCCAATAGCAGCTCGACTCCCTAAAACACAAGCCTCATACTTCGCCATGTTGTTGGTGCAATCAAGATACAATCTGTTAGTGAACGGGTAATGATTTCCTTCAAGGGAGACCAATATTGCCTAATGTCGTGTCCTAATGCGTTTGATGCACAATCAAAATGCATTTTCCAGGAATCATATTGTGGAAGTACTCACTTCTTCTAGAGAGATGGCCATCAAGTCTTCGTCTTGGAAGTCAAAGTCCAGTGGCTCGTAATTTTCAGCAATTCTGCTTGCCAAGAAATCAGATATGACACTTCCTTTTATAACTTTTTTGGCTCACGTACTCGATGTCAAATTCATATAACATCATCTTCCACCGGGCTAACCTTCCAGAGAGTGCAGGCACACCCATCATATACTTTAGTGGATCCAACTTGGAAATCAACCAAGTGGTGTGATACATCATGTATTGTCTGAGTCTAAATGTAGCCCAGACTATAGCAAAACAAACTTTTTCAATGGGTTCATATCTAACTTCGCAATTAGTGAACTTCTTGCTCAGGTAGTAAATGACTCTTTTTTCCCTCCCATATTCATCATGTTGGCCCAGGACGCATCCCATTGAATTCTAAATTATGGACAAATACAAGAATAAAGGTTCATATGGAATAGGAGACATTAAGATGAGAGTACAAGATAAATACTCATTTATTTTCTCGAACGCAGTCTGGCAGTCCTTACCCCATGTTCCATAGCTGTTTTTTCAAAAAAGGCAGAAAATTGGGTCACACTTGTCGGTCAGCTGAGATATGAATGTTGCTACATAATTCAATCTACCAAAAAAAAAACCTCAAACTTCTTTTTTTTGTTCGTGGGGGTGGTAAATTCTGGATGGTTTTGACTTTATCTGGATCAATCTTGAAGCCTTTCCTTTTAACCACGAAGCCTAATAATTTTTCAGATGTCACTTCGAATGTACACTTGTTGGAATTCAACCTCAGCTAAAACTTTCTCAATCTCTGGAAGAGTCTTCTCAAATTTTGGACTTGCTCATCTTTAGTTTATGCTTTGATAATCATGCCATCAACATAAAGTTCAATCTCCTTATGCATCATGTCATGAAATAAGGTTACTAAAGCTCTTTGGTATGTTTCCCAGTATTCTTTAATCCGAAGGGCATCACCTTGTAGCATAATGTTCCCCACATTATCACGAATATGGTCTTTTCCATGCATCTTAATCTGGTTATATCCTGAGAATCCATCCATGAATGAGAATAAAGTGTTTTCGACTATTATCCACCAAGGTGTCTATGTGCAGCAAAGGAAAGTTATCTTTAGGACATGCTTTGTTAAGGTCATGGTAGTCGACACACATGCGCACTTTCCCATCATTCTTTGGAATTGGCACAATGTTGGCCACCCACGCCAGATACATGGCCACTTGAAAAAAACCAACATCAAACTGCTTATTGACTTCTTTTATTTTAAAGAATATTTAAGGTCTCATTCTCCTTAGCTTTTGTTGTACATGTTTGCATTATGATATGATTAGGTGGACTGCCATATCCGTATCTAGACCAGACATGTCTTGATATTGCCATACAAACACATCTTTGCATTATTGAAGTAAGTATATCAAGTTTTGTCTTGCTTCAGCCGAAAGAGTTGTGCCAATTTTAACCTCTTTTCTTTCCTCCTCTGTGCCTAAATTCAAAATTTCAATTTCCTATTTATGTGGCAATATTTGTTTATCCTCTCTTTCTACCATCCTTAATAATGCGGATGGTAAGTTTAACTCTTCTTCATTTTTACATTCATCAATTTCCCCAAGACAACTGAACTCTTCAAAATCCACCTCCAGGTCAGAATCATTGATGCATGATCATTAATATCTTAGGACCTAAAAGGGGAATGTGGAAAGAAATGTGTATATACTAAAGGTGAATATCCCTCACAGAATGAAAGAAAATTAAATTCAAAAGGAAATGAAACGATGTACAAAATGAAAGAAATTAAATTCAAAAAGAAATGAAATGAAGTAAGAAGAAATGCTTGTCGTGAAAGAAACTGCATACTTTATTGAATAATAATAAAAACCACATAGTTCTTCAGCCGTCCAGTTGTTAAGCACAAACCCAGGTGGCAATGGGCAGATTCCAGATCTATCCGCATCTTCAGCATTCTCTGTGATTGTGGTAATGATACTTAAATCTTTCAAAGCATCTTCCAAATCTGGTACAGTGGTCTCAAACACATAGCCACCACATTTAAATGTGTCATAAATAGGTGGGAAGACCATTGGTTCCATTCGAAATTTATCCCCGATCAATCTGACCAACCTTCTTTCTCAACACTTCTGAATTTCCTTCATTTTATGTTGTTGATTGGGCTAAAAACCAAGACTGAACTGGTCTAACTTTGTTATAGGAAAAATGGGGTCGATCATTCCTTGCAAAAGATTCCTAAATCCTCTTCCTACCTTGGCACCTCTTCCCAAGGTTTGAATGATCTCCAATTTAGCGCATTCAGAGAGCCTAGGTTTGGAAATCTTTCCTCCTTCAGCCATGGATGTGGCATTCATGAACACTCTACCACTTCATAATTCACTTCTATATAAAGGGTATCAATGGTCACACTTTCCACTATATATTCTTCAACATTAATGATTACAAGAGCCCGTCAATGAAAAACTTGACTTTTTGGTACAACGTAGATGATATTGCTCTAGCTCGATGGATCCAAGGCCTTTCTAAAAGGTAGTTGTAGGAAGGCATAATGTCCATCACCAGGAATTTGATGTTGTAAGTTGTAACTCCAATGGTTCAGGGTACCTCAATCTTGCTGATTACCTCTCTCTTGGTCCAGTCAAATGTTCGGACCACACTCTGGCATGCTCTCATATGGGAAGTATCTACTGGTAGTATTTTCAAAGTAACTAAAGGCATTACATTAAGGGCAGAGCCATTTTCGATTAACACACTAGGTAGGACGTGCCCATTGGAATGAGTGGTGATGTGTAATACCTTAGCTCGACCTCTTCCAGCAGACGAAATCTCATCATCAGAAAATGAGATAAGCTTATTAGCTTGGATATTGTTAATCAGACGATCTATCTTGCTAATTGGTATGTCTGGTGGACAAATGTATGATTTAAGACTTTCAAAATTGCCTTCCTATGTGCCTCTAAGCTTAGCAATAGTGCCAATATTGAAATGTGTACTGGAAGACTTTGTTACAAGATATTATACTCACTATGTTTTAGAAATTTCAGGAACATTATAGCTTTTATTCTTTTATTGGCTCCTTTATTGCCAGCACGACCCCTTTGAATGGTTCAAGTGGTCTCTAGGGGGACTTAGCCTCTTGGGAGTAGTACTTCCCCACGACATTCTCCACTTTATTATTATCTTCTTTCAAAGTGCTCACTTAACATTCACACTTCCAAGGTACTTGCTTGTTGTCCTTATAGGGAAAAGGTCTGGCTGTGGTGATCACCATATTTGCTGGTGCCTTTTCTATTGGTTGAACCTTATGGGTAATTAATAATGGATGAATCCTACCGTATCCTCTATCGGTTGACTCTCCAGTCGCACAAACATCAGCTTCTGGAGTGTCTTGGACTTCTTCGTAGAATTCCAGCTGCTCCCTATCCATCATGAGCTGAATCTAAGGTTTAAACCCCGAGCAATCTTGCACAGCATGCCCTTCTTAATTGTGGTAACATTAGTTATTACCATCTTCATGTTTCGATGTATCAGAATGGGGTACAAGAAACCCTTCTTTCACCATCTGTCTCCATACCCAGGCTAGGGAGACATTATTTCAGTTACACTTGTTTTGACTCTCTTGTTCCTTTCATCAACAATTGCATTAACTAGGCCTTCTTGGTGGTTAGGTAAAGGGTTCTGTGCAACACTCAGTGCCCTTTAATTATTGAAGTGGATCCAATTCTTGTTTCGTATTCTCTGCGTGATCCTCTTGAATACGAGACAGTTCTCGATAGTGTGCCCTGAAACACCGTCATGATATTCGCAATATGCGTTCTCATCATACCACCTGGGGTATAGGGGCTTCATATGTTCTACTGGGTATAGTGACACTACATGAGTGTCAAAGAGTTGATGATAAATTTCTTTGTAAGTCATGAGAATAGGATCGAAATGTTCATTTTCTCTTTCTTTCATGGGTTCCCTTGAATCTTGTCTAGAAGTACATGAGGGTACATTAGTAGTTGATTTTGGGTTGGAGATTGCAAAACCTTTGTTGTTGTAGGTGTTGATGTTATTGACCTCTCCATCCCTCTTCTTCATAGGGAGTTTCTTACTGGTTTCCCCTCCCTCGATCTTGCATTCCTTTATGGCCATTTCTATCATCTCTCCAGCCATAACCAAGTCAACAAAATTTGGATGTAATTACAGCCAATTACACGAAGTAAGGAGCCTTCAGTGTTTGTACAAAGAGCTTCCAAGTTTCCTTCTCATCCAAAGGTGTATGAACTTCTATAGCTAAATCCATCTATATCTGTGCATATTGCCTGAAACTTTCTTTATGTTTCTTTTCTATACTTTACAGCATAACTCAGTCTGATCTCATATCATTTACATGTTTGTATTGTTACAAGAATAACTTGGCCAAATCCTTCCAGGTCTTGATATGAGATTGGTTCAGCTAGTTGTACCATCGGATTGCTAAACCAGAAAGACTCTCCTTGAAGTAATGGATTAGGAGTTGGTCATTTCCAACGTAACCTGTCATCTTTTGACAGAACATGGTAATATGGGCTGACAGGCATTTGTTCCCATCGAACTTCTCAAACTCAGGGATTTGAATTTCAGATGAAGAACCAAATCTTTGACTAAACTTAGTTTTCCGGCATCGACTCCATAGTAGTCATGTTTTCTTTTAATCACCTTCATTTGGTCCTCCAATTGCTTGATTTTCTCTTTCATTTTCTTTGTTTTGTCCTCTTCATCAAAATTTGGTATATAGTAATCACTCGGATTATTTTTAGGGTTGGATAAAAATGTATGTACTTTTACAGCAGATGAGGCTCTTGCTTTTGCGGTAGATGAGTCCCCTTGAAGTCCTGGTAAGATTCCAGGTGAGATAACCACCTGCGGAATAGGGGGCATAGTTACCCCATCAGATGTTCCTGCCCCAGGTGCACTTACTATTTAAGCCATATAACTTTGCAATAATTTGTTCAACCAAAGACTCTTAGGTTTTGGTGATCGACTCCATAGTGTTTTGATTATTCTGATTTATTTTTTCTTCAAGCTCCTTTTGTAACCTCAGTATGTTCTCTTTAAGTTAAGCTATATTTGCTTCCTTCTTCTTCTTCTTTGAATGAGTATTATGATGGTGAGATGTGTCCAATGCTTAGGGTGGTATGTTCAGTGTTTGTTCCTTTTTTTGACGAGAGATTTTCTGTTAGTTAATGTGAATGTAAAAAATGAAGAAAAAATAACAAATGAAAAATATGTATAAATGCATTATATATGAAATGTTCGAGGCATTGATACAAGAAATGCATCTGTTATTATAAATGATCTTTATTGGGACAAAAGTGTTATTTCTTAAGAGACAAAAACATCTTAAATATACATTTTGACTAAGTCCTCTAGATACCAAACAACTTCTAATAGGTTGACTAGTCTTCTTCCTTCATCTATCATCGGTTGAATACCCTGTCAGACCACTCTAACTTCTCTCGCTAAACCATGCAAGTGACAGGCTATTTTTTGTACTTGTTCCAAGAAATCTCGAATGACTACATCTTCTGCTTCCACCCTTTGTTGAGCCTGCTCCAAACGAAAACGCAGTGAAGTCCTCCATCAAAGGGAACTATCTGAAGCTCAAACGCTTATTTCTTGAACCCATCCACAATGGCCTCTAACTTATTTGTGGTTTTGCCATCTCATTCTTGCTGTCTTTGAAAGTCTTCTCCATATTAGCTACCTTGGTCTTTAGACGTTTGTTCTAGTGTTGGCTGTCTAACAAATGTCTTTGGGAAGTCTTTAGTTGTTCTTTCAAGGTCTCTTTTTCATCTTGTCCTTCGAAATTCCTTTTTAGGTTTCTGGCTTCACTTTTCTAGTATTCAGAAGATCTTTTCAAGATGGAATTGTTCTTAACTTGTTCTTAATACCCCTTTCTCAAATCTTCTAATTCAAAGCATACTTTCTTTTGTATTTTTTCTAATTTGTCTTCCCGATCTTTCTGAGTATCATCATCTAAGTTCCACTGAAATCTTTCAGCCTCAAGGTCCCATAGTCTTCATTTCAGATCCTCATTTTCAGCTTCGAACTCTTTCTTTGCTATATCTAGTTTGTAGCAAACTGGTTTAAGATTCTCTTCCATGGTCCGAGTATCTTCATGCTTTGGCACATGAATGGTGTCGTTCTTTCTTAACTTCTTCCATTCCAAATAATATGGATTAAGCATGTCTTTAGCATCTACATTATCCATACAAAATATCTTCTTCCATGATTTAGCTATATCTTTGACCCTTTTCTTTTGCTATCCTAATGGTATACGAATTCTGATCCAAATATCCCTTGTGTAGTTGGGACAAACTAATGTGCCCCATTCTATCAAAGGGCCAAAAGTGGAGAATATTTTACTCCTCCCCATAACGTAAGTAACGTTATGGTTTCTGAGTCTCTACACCGGTAAAAGATATCGCTATGAATCAACCAAAGGGCTCTCCAAACAACATCCTTATCCTGAAGATGTGTGAAAACTTTCAACCATTTTTCTTTTGGGATGCCTTCCTGCCATTTCAATGAAAGGAACTCCTCCAAGGGAGAGTAAGTGGTGTTGAATCGGCGGTAAGAAATCCCATCAGTTTTCCATAAATGACTATGGATCTAGACCTGAATAAATTGCGTGCACCCTATAAATCTTCCTCCGTCAGTCTTTCTGCAATGACTGAGTGAACGAAAGGTTTCAACTAGTATTGTCGGTGTCAGATTCACTTGCTTTGAAAGTTGTTCGAACAGTTCCACCACAGACGCCTCAATGTATCCCAAAGTTTTTGGGAAAATAACTAAGCTATAGATACCCAAGGCGAAGAGATCAATCACCTTCCATTCAATAGGATTATTCTTCATTAATTTCTTAATGTGGGTCCAAGCAATTCCTTCTCCTTTACCTTTGCGTTGAATACGGTTAATTATCAACTTTTCATCTACCCCTACAACCTTTGCCAACCTATTCTTGAAAGGCTGAATTTTAATGAAATTGGTGTAGACCCAGTCCATTCTGGTTCCTTTATAATGCAGCAAAGTAGTATTTTTTTCAATGGTGTGTACCATGTCTTCTTGGTTAAACGTAAGACAACTGTACCCCAGATTCCAGAATTGCACTAAGATCGAATTAGGGGCTCATCAATATTTACATGGAGTAGAAGTGAGATATCACTATATCGCTGATAGAATTTATGTTTATGGTTACCTTTCCAGCTGTCCCAAATGTCTTGTTGTTCTTGAACATCATTTTTCTTAAGACTGACAAAAGCATAACCAACCAGTTCTAACACATAACTACCTTGCAAACTATCTCCCTTTTCCTTTTGAGTCTTCTCTGACCATAGATGGACCTCTGCGTTTTTCACCTCTTGCATTACAACCTTTTGACCATTAATGCGGATTATTTGTGTTTAACAAACACTTTTTATGGATCAATACCTCCTTTTTTATGATGCAAATGCTAAGGTAAAAGAAAACAAAATATAAAAGGAAAACAAGTCAGTAAAATAATAATAAAAATAATACTGGAAAAAATATCCTACCCCCGTGATATCTAAGCAACATGCTTTAATTCTTATCCATGCATGATTTCTACCTTGCATGATAATTTTTGAGCAAATGCTAACCGCATATTTTTGAATTCGCATGCTTTATATAGTAAATAAAGCAGAAAATAATTCAAGCATCCTAGGTTTTGAAATGGAGTTTCGAGGTGGGATTTAGTTCCATGTAGTCTCATGGTTTAGGTTCTACAAAAAAATGTACCCGGGTTCTCCTCACTGGTGCCCCCTTGGTCTTGCCAGACCCTCAATCCTAAGCCCATTACAAGCTTATATGGACCAAGTTAAACTCGAGAGGACATATTCCCTTATGTATATGTGGAGAATAAATTCACACGAAGACATAAAGTATATGAATCTTGAAGGTTACTTGCTAGGCATATACAGAGAATAAATTCCCACGTAGACATCGCTTTCACCTCCACTTATATAAAGGTTTGGAGCTCGAGTATAGAGCTTGAGATGAATTTTTAAAAAGCTGAAATCATTGAAACAAAGTCAGTACAACTATTTACTTGGAAAATAATCGAAGATAAATAATAAGGATCGAATAAATAAATTAAATTTAACCTTATAATTTTTGCTTAAAAAGATAACCGAAAATTAATTTTAGTCTGACTCACTTACTTGTCCCCAACAGAGTCACCAAGCTATCGTAATCGTCATTCAAGTGGGCCCGAAATTAGATTTTGACTTAAATAAATGTGTTAGAGTCACCACCGATCATTTATTTAAAACAACTAGGTTGACCGGACACCTCGATTTATCCTCTTACATGATCTGCGCTTTACAATAAATATATCGGGTTCGGGAGTCGGTTACAGTCAGGGAAGGATTAGCGCCCTTATACTGCCCTTTCGGTACTAATTTAATTTTTCGGTTGTCTTAATTACGAAAATTAAAAGTGAAATTGGAATTTAAAAATTTGATTCGAACTATTTACCTTTGATCGATTAGAAGTACCCCTAAAAATAAAAACACTATTAGAAAATAATTCTAATATATATATATATATATATATATATATATATATATATATATATATATATAACGAAAATTTAAAGGTTTAAATTGAAATAAATTAAAGTTGAGGGACCTAATCAAAACTAAAAATGTGATGTTATAAAATGCAAAAAAATACAAAATAGAAATAGGGATTAAATTGAATTAATTGCAAATTCAGAGGACAAAATTAAAGTAAGTTACCAAAATGAATAACACATCAAAAGAGACTGCGGAAATAATTTAACTATTTCATTATTACACAATAGTCCCATATAAATAACACCCAAAACACAAAAAATATAGCATTATCTCATTTTTTTCTTTTCCCCTCTCAACCGAACTCTCCCTTTTATAAATCCTCTCCCCCTTTCCAATCGGTCTATGGTAATCACCACTCCGACGAACCCCTACCGCATAGACCGTCGCTCCGGTCACTACCACCGGTGGAGAAAAAAGTAAAATGCCTTCTTTCGAATCCTTCTAACACCTTGAGGCCCAAACTGACCCCCAAAACCCAAAAAATAGCTTACTCGATGTAGAACTAACAATCAATTTTAGGTTTTTTTACCTTTTTGAGGAAAACATTTCGTTTTCTGGCGTTTTGCCTCTGATGTTGTTATTTCACGATCCTCGTTCCTTTTGATGAGAAAAGGCCTTGGCTTTTTCTATATTTTGATGGTATTTGGATGGGTTGCTTGGTTCGATTATTTGCTATTTTGGGTGTTGTTTTGTTTTTTGGTTTCAGGTAGCTCTTGCTCTGTGGTAATGGTTGTTTTTGGTTTAGTGTTTGGCTATTTTTCTTATACCTTTTGATCCATGTTGTTTGGCAGATTGGTGAGGTATTTATACCCCACCACCAGTGCTTGTTGTTTCTGCCCTGAACATGCTATTTCTCTCGTTCTCGTTATTTTTGGGTCGTTCGGTCTTTCGTGTGACTGGTCATCCCGGGATGGTTCAATCCCGGGGATCTCAGCCGGTTGGTAACCACGTTGGCGCGTGGCCTTCACGTGTTGCTCCTTATGCTTCCTGGCCGTTCGATCAAAGGGCCAGATCCTTGTTTGTGCGGTACCTCTCTACTAGACCTAAAACCCTGATCTGGTTACGGTTGGGTTAGGCCCCTTACCCGATTTTGGACATAAAAAAAGAAAAAAGAAATAAAAATAAATAAATAAATAAAATATAAATGTAAATAAAAACCATATAATATAAAATGTGTTATAAAAAAAATTTAAAACTATATATAGTTTTTCAAAAATGTTTTTGAAATTTTATATTATATATATTTTCAAAAAATGTTTTAAAACTATATATTATATATTTTCAAAATTATATATTATATATATTTTTTTCAAAAATTTTATAGATATTCAAATAAGGAAATGTTTTTAAAGTGATGTGACATATGTATCTCGTGTACGGAAAGGTATACGGGAGATGGGTGTTACAAATGACTTGTTTTTTCTTGATCCGTTATTTTTTAGGAGGGGACAATCATACTTGACATGCCCCGTTCTATGACAATTGAAGGACATCAGGTGACTCTTCTTTTTGCTCAAATCATGCTTCACTTCCTTAGAAGTCATGAATATCTTGAATCTTTTGAAGATCCTGGCCATTTCTTAATCTTCATCATCATCTTCACTCACCTCTTCATTTGAGTCTTGATTGATCTCATTGGTGGATTTGAAGGTAATGCCTACCTCATTCTTCTTGTTTTTCTTTTCTTTATCTTCTTCTTCTTCTTCCTTCACCATCAAGTTATGACTGAGAAGAGAACCAATAAGCTCATCAAGAGTGAGAGTATTTAGGTTCTTAGCTTTGATGCTTATCTTCTTCTTCAATTGCCAAGACTTTGGAAGAGAGTAGATCATCTTTCTCACAAGCTTCTCATGAAGGATTACTTCTCCAAATCCCTTGAGATTGTTGACAATCACGGAAAATCTATCAATCATAGCTTTGATGTCTTGATACGGTTTCATCTTGAAATTCTCATAACTATGGTTGAGAAGACTAATCCTGGTTTCCCTTACTTCATCGATTCCTTCATAAGTGACGCGGAGTTTGTCCCAAATCACCTTATTAGAACAAGAGAACTCTCATTCATATTCATCCGTGCCTAATGCACAAAAAAAAATATGCATAACCTTTGAATTGAGTTAGAACTTCTTTTTCTCTCCATTACTCCACTAATCCATATCATTGGTTGGAATGAAGTATCCCTTCATGATTGAGTTCCAAGCACCTAGATCATTGGATTGAATGAAGAGCATCATCATATTCTTCCAGTAGGCATAATTTTCTCCATTAAAGTAAGGTGGCTTGTTGAGCGATTGGGAGTCTTCAATGTAGTAAGAGTTGGAGGTTGAAGCAAACTACTCGGTTACGTCGGGAATTGATAGAGCTTCTTCAAGGATCGTCTCACGGTTGTTAAACCTTCTAATGAGTCAAGTTTTTTTGGGATTTTCAGCGCACCTCACGGTGCAGTTGAAACAAAACTTGATAGTGTCACCAGCGATCCAAGTACGTAAAACTAAAACCGGGAGGAAATGATGCGAATACTTACAATGGGTAGAAGTTGTGATCACGAACGGTTCTAATTGTAAGCCTCCATCAAAACACGTCTCGGCCTCTACTTAGTTCACCCAATTGATAGCAATGTATCATTGTCGCATAAGTTACAAGAAATTATGATTCAACATATCATCTTCGTGATTAACTCTTTTATGTATTATATTATTTTGTCCTTTATATCTAGAATAGGCACAAGTCTTGGAATAGTCACACTTGTATAGCCCATCAATTGTTTCTTGATATCTAGAGTAGACTATAATTAACGAATAATTTGTGATATCACATATCAACTTATTCGAGTATGGCCATGCATTTTTAGTCTCACTCAGTCAAGTGACTTGTGATGTATTTCATATTATGTAGGAAGGACAAATCCTATTTTGACCATATACACCCACTACATATATCGAGATATATTCAATAACAGTCTTTATAGTGCAACCAGTTACGGAGCATGTTTAACTGTATCAAAACATACAACAATATATGTTGGGATGACATTGATCTCTAGTCTGAGGATCATACATATAGTCATCACCATGAGCAATGTATGAATGTTACATAATAATCCAAGACATATGCTCATGATGGGTCAATCCAATACATTGTTCTCTAACAATATAATCATGTATAAATTCTGACATCTCTATGTCAATTACAACTCCTTGTCATCAATCAATAAAATGTTAGTCTTAAGCGTATTATTATTGTTCATGCCCATAATAATACTTGACTATGGATCTTTTAATAATGTTATTATATGGACTTCATTATCTTTTAGTTTATGTTAAACATAGACATATAACTTAAAATAATATTGGTAATACCTTTATTCAATAAAATTGGTAAATAAATGTATTATTACAATCATCATATGATTGGTCTTTGGGCATACTCTAATAGCTTTGATACCAATGGTAGAGATTGTTGAATCTCGATTGGACAATTGAAAATGTGCAAAAGTGGGTGAATTGGCAATTTAAAATTTAGGGAGTAAAGAGTATAAAGATAAGGAAATTGGCATAATGATTGACAGTGGTTCGACTTAACAAGCAAGTCTACATCCACCACATAAGCTCATCATTTAGGATTTTCCAACAAATTCACTAATTTGATCTTTCTTTTGCAAGGATCAAGAGTAACCTTTCTAACTTCCTAGTTTTTCACTTGGCTAAACTAGAACCAAAACCCCTTTACAAAATGAACAAAATATGTAAACAAGAATACCCTTACAATGTAGGTGTTTACAAAATTAATCTCACTAATAACTAATATTTGCAAGAGAAAGTAAAATAGGAATGAAAAACTCTTCTCTTGTGTTTGATTTATTGGATAGGTGTTCTAACCCTTTTTTAAGTGTCCTCAACTTGTTTTTATATGTTGGACTGTGCTTGTGGTTGTTTCTAGCAGTTGGGGATGATTTGGAGCCATTGGGGTTAAAATCTCTGTAAAATAAAACTACCCAGGACAGGGAGTATCGGTACTTCCTTTGTTATTTTTAAATAAACTAGTTGTTACTAGCCGTTGGACCTAACCAATATTGATACTGTGCTCATGGTATTGATATTACTTTGTAAAGTAGTATTAATGCTCCTTTAAGTATCGATACCTATTTTGCATTCTAAAATTTAAGCAAGTTGATAGTATCGATACTTCTCTTACATTTTGTATCGGTACCACATGAATAGTATCAGTATTGTTCATATAATATCGATACTATAAGAATAGTATCAGTACTTTTTACTTTGAAAAACAATTTTGTTTTCAAATTATAGTTTATTGAACTTTGAATTATTTTTGAAAACATTGAACAAACTCAATTAAGTCCAAAAACGTTTTTGCTTAATTTCCTATATCAAAATATTATAAAACATGATTCAACAAGCAGGAATCATGTGATGGCTTGCAGCTGCCTCTTGTATGAAAATTTCTTCAACTCTTTTGTCTTTTTATGCGCCCAGAAATACCATCAACGCTTTCACGACATTTTCGTTCTACTTCAACATCTCAGTTCGCCATGACAATTCTCCTCTCACACCTTTTGGCTTTATGACCTATACATCATCAACCAGACATAACTTTTCTCGTAAAACAGCACCAATTGCAAAATAAAAATGTCACGACAAAATAAATCCACCACATGGAACTACATGATCCTAAATGTACCTTAAGAAAATCAATAACTTAAGCAAAAATGCCCTACATATAGTCTTTTTAAGTAGTTATCACAACCCCAAACTTAAGCTATTACTTTTTCTCAAGCAATGAATATTACTTAGCAAAATTAAAAAAATGCCACGACAAATTTTAGGTCAAGATAGTGATATAGGAAAAATTTTCAGCCCTCAAAAAAATTTTGGCTTTAACATGCTACACCAATTGAGAAGTCAAGTACTACTCCCTAGGCAAGATCCTTTGCTTGCGTGTCTGTGATTGTATCCAATCCATGCTTACCAAAGTTAGAAAGTTTATACCCAAGCACTCTTTTTTTGCCATATCATTTCATTTACCCTCTAAGCATAACTTTCACTCCCATTTCCTTACAACCTTTCTCTCTTTTTTATGAGGGGGTCAGCGAATCACACCTACTTTCCCAGACTTTAAAATGAATTAGAGCAAACACCCCATTCCCTAGCCTATTGAGTAGAGTAATCCCGTGACTACTTTCATTCACTTGTATGTCATGTCTTCCATTTATTCAAAGAAAGTATCCAGGCAATGCTATAAAAAATAAGAGTGTCCCTCTATAGTTATGCTAAAGCAATTATTCACAACTAAACAAGTTCAAAATTTAGGGGAGTCGAATTTTAGCCTTTAAGCTCATTGTCAAAATTATATTCTAGAACATATGCATGAGTTCTTTTATAAAAAAATGTATAAGTTCCTTAAGCATAGAAATCATACTATTGTGTATTAATTAATCACAAAGAATCAAGCTCTCAAGTTTGTTGTATCATACACAATAATCTTATACATTCAACTTTAGTAAAGGAATATCAACTCCATGCATCATCTAATTATTCCAGCAAATTATCCTAATACTTACAATAGTCATATACATTTTGTTTTTCTTATATAAAGGAATAAAAGTTTCTAAAATTTTTATTTTGGTTTTAAAAATATTTTAGAAAGTTTTGAAGTGATTTTAGACGATTAATTTTAATTATGTAATTTTAATTAAATGATTTAGTGACTGGATTGAAGGAATTGGAAATTATAATTTGGGTAATCATTTTGTAAGTTTTCACTATGTCCAAAGTCTATAAAGCAATTATACCAAGACTTATGTTTATAGATTTTCCTCCTAAATTAAAATGTTTTAATTTTCCCTTTTTATCATTTTCCATATAGATTCATTTTAATCTGAAATTGCATTTCCTTATTTGCCTTTTGTATTCACATGCTTTTCATTTCATTATCATTTTACATTTTAATAACTTCTCTTAACTTCCTCCATTTTCTCTCATTTTCTCCTAAACAATCTAATCAATTCTTTCTCTTTTTCTTCTTTATTTTTAAATTCACTCATCTCAATATTGAATTTAATTCTAAAGTTTCTCTTCTCTTCTCTTCTTGTTTTTAAAGCTTGAACATAATGGAGTTCCAATAATGATATCAATTTCAATTCATTTCAAGCAAGGTAAGAATGTTTTCCTTCTTTCTCTTTCAACCTTCGAGGGAAAGTGAATATGTGTTAATGATTATATTGAATTGTTGATTTAATTTAAAGGATTTCTAAAATTTCACTTGATTTTCGAAGCTAAATAATGTGTTGATTTCTTAATTAGTTTTAAGGTTTTCTTAATGAAACTGATTTATTTTTGGAGTGATTATAATCATATTAAATCAGTTTTTCGATTGCAAATGATTTTGATATCGATTTCCTGAAAACAATTTCAATTTTTGGTATTTTTTGGGAATCCGAGAATTAATTTTTGTATATGTTAATTTGTAAGTTTCTTGTGAGTTAGATGTTGATTATTGTTTTTGTTTTTGTTTATCAGCTCTTAGTGTGAAGATTTGTGCATTTCAGATTGGAGCTTTCGGAGTGACGTTTCAATAAGGTTTTTGGTGTTTTCGACGTTTGCACTTTGTTTAGAAACAGAGGATTTTGCTTTGTTTTAGATTAGATTGTAATGTGTTGATTTTCTTTTCAAGGTTCTTATTGTTTTGTTAGTTGAGGAAACATGGTGCTTTGAGTTGGTGAACATTGAGTTCACATTTGGAAGCGTTTTCGGCTTCCGAACAACAATGTGAGTGACTCTTATTCTTAAGAACTGAACATGATTCAAGTTTTAGGGTTATATAGTGTGGTATTTGTAATATCAATATATTTTGTTATTTGGCTAATTATGATGATGGAATATAAATTATGTGGACTTACATAAGATACCACTTGTGTCGAAAATAAGAATGTGATGTGCTACAAATGATGCATAGGATTTTGGAAACGGTTTGTGAAAATCTATATATATTATGTATGTAAATTTGATGAGCTAAACTTTATCATTATCCAAATATGTGAGTTTATCATGAAAACATTCATAAGTGTGTTGCAAAGTGTATTTGAATCAATATGTGAAAACTACGCATCATTGAAAAATACTCTGGTTGAATTGAATTAATTGGCTATTATTCTTAATAGGACCTTTGAATATGAAAGGCATGCCTAGGAAAGAGAACTCTATGCGTTTTGTATTAATGTGTGATTTGGGATTATACAGGGTTCATATGGTACGTTGAGATTTGCTCCAATAAGTTATATGGTAAGGTTAGGAGTTAAGTTTGCTCTATAATTCGTGGTTAGGAGTTAAGTCCATTTATCTAATGAGTGAGTTGTGTTTCAAATAAAAACCATTGATCTTAAATTAGAAAAATGTGTGTGATTGTGTAACTTGCCAAGGAATGTAATTGTGCATGTGTGCTTCTAATTCTTTTTTTAACTATATGGTCCTTGATTTTTCTTTAATCTATAAATCAAGTAATTTGGAAAAACGTTAACTGATCATTCAGGCATGAGATGTGGAATTACATGTGTTGAGTAAAGAAAAAGTTATCTATGAACATATATGATTGATCTTTATCTTGGTTATGTTCGTTGCTTTGAATGTTAGTCGTTCACCGGGCTTTATAAGTTCACACTCATTGTTAACACTTTTTAGAGGATTAGAGTCAAGTTTTTAGGCGAGAAGCTTGGCATCAGTGTGATCAAGCAATGCTAAGGCATAAAGTAATACGTATGTAGTTTACAGAAACATTGGAAATTTGGGACGTTTGGGACTTAGACCTATTATTCACTTTGTTGAACTTATAATGTTGGATTTTGGTTTGTAATAAGTGGATTTATATTTGGGATTTGATGATGGGTTGATTTGTTGAATTTGGATTTATAAGTACAAACTTGTTACTTGAAGCATGTGATTACTCAAATATTGTTTCCATCCCTAAAATAATGTTGGAGTGTTTAATTAAGTATAAGTTGGTGAACTAAATGTGTTAGACTCTTAGGTTGTATGAAACATCCTTAAATGCCAAAAATGGGTAGGTAACTTGTGCTTGAAATGAACTTTTGTGCAATTGTTAACTTTTGGCTCCAAATCATTGATTAATATGTTGTCTTGTGTTATGAAGCATGCTATACCTTTGTTTCACACGTATGAAGTGGATGAATAGTATCCAAGCATGTTCCTAGTTCATGAATACTTTTATGTGGGTGATTAGTTGACCCAATATGCATGTTCTTGATAAATCTATAGTTTTTCAGAAAAATGATCGATCCCTTTCAAGAAACAATTGATTCAAAGTTTATGTTTTATAAAGGATCGATCCCTTTTCAAAAGGATCGATACCTTCAATGTTTTGCTTGATGGAAAAAGGTGAAATTGTATTTATTAAAGGTCTGAAGTGTTTTTAAATCCTAATTTGACCCTTAAATGATTGTATAGGTTCAATTTAACCCAGAATTAATTTGTTTAATTACTTAACTGTTAATTTGAAAATTTGATGAGATTTAATATATCACTTCTTAAACACACTTAATTACATAATGGAACTCTCAATTGAATGTTATTGTTTGGTAATTAAGTGTTGTATATTTATGTTTGGGTCCCTAATCATTTATGATAGATTGAGTGATTGTCAGATGTGTGATTGGTATGAAATTTTGCATGTTGCATATTTATGCAAATGTTTAACATGTGGGAACCTTAATTGGGTTATTTGACTTGTTGATTTATTATAAGATGTGAACTGACTAAAATACCTCAAAATGTTTAAATGTAACATTTTCATGTATAACTAGGATTCAATTGCATGTTAGTTTCATTGATTTTTTTGTGTGATGAATAGTAAGATATTTTAATTTGTTTGCTTCTGTGAAATGAGCGTAATGTGGATCCTAATTCGTCCAACACGATTGGAACCTATCATACGCTCAGGTATCCGACTCGGACTCCTGGACCGGGTATAGTGCATTATATTTGTTGGTATCAGAGCCAAGTTACACAAATATTATGTTGATTAATGATATGTATAATGTTGTAGGTCAATTAGGAAACGGGAACCAAATTACCATATAATTTTGAATTGATTTTATAGGTTTTTCCTTGATCACTAATGTCATTCTCACTCCGATGTTGGTTTTTATTGTTTATAGTTAGACCGATGGAACCAAAACATCATGTTATATTGGGAGCTCTGAGGTCGAGTTGTTATTCTATCGGGGTAAATATGATCGAGGTTAGGAGTGGTGCTAATGCACTCCCGCCAGTAGTTCCACAACCAAACCCTCCTGTGGATGTGTTAATTTAGATGTTTCTATGACCCTTCTATCGATCCATTCCGATTGAGGTACCTGGTCTATACTAATACCAACTGCTAAAGGGTTACCGAGAGATCGCTTGAGGGCTTTAGGAGCCAGAGAATTTGGTGGTGTTCGTCTTAACGAGTCAAAAAATGGAAAAATAGTGGTTGGAGAGTGTTATATGGGTTTTAGATCAGATAGATTGTACAGAGGCTAACAGTTTGGGTTATGTTACTTCTTTACTTCAAGGTGACGTTCATCGTTGGTGGGTTACGACTAAAATGAGTGATGTGGTTGTCCTTCCTAGAGGTGTTTAGGCGCAAGTTTTTTGGTACACAACATAGAGACATGAGGAAGAAAGAGTTTCTCGAATTGATTTAGGGTCGTTCTTCGGTATTTGAGTACGAGGCTGAGTTTGTTCGTTTGAGTGAGTATACCCAAGAGGTTGTGCCGACAGAGCTTGCGAGGTGTAAGAGGTTAAAGGATGGTCTAAGGAGAGAGATTTATTCCTAATTGGTTACCAAGTCTTTAGAGGTGTTTGACGTTCTAGTTGATCAGGCGAGGGATGTCGAGAGTACTTTGGGTGGTCCAGTCAAGGAGTCCTCTAAAAAGAGGTATAGTGAAGATAGTTTTTAGAGTCGTTCAACTAAGAGAGGTCGTAGATTAGATTAGTGTGATTATTGTCAGTGCCAGTCTGGTAGGACAGTTGGATCGTTTGCAAGTTGACAGCAATCCCATTTTGATAGTCTTGTTGTAATAGTCATTTAAGTGAGTGTTGGCGCACTACTGGAGGTTGTTTCTATTGTAGTGATAAGAATCATCGATTATGAGATTGTTCAAGGAGAGCTGAGCATAGAGATGGTGCACCTATTCTTGCCATAAGTGGTGGTCGAGTTGGTATGGGTGGTCCGATTGGTCAGGCTTATTTTAGAGGTTGTGGTTGTGTCGAGATAGCTAAGAGTGGTGGACTTAATAGAGTGTACGTGATTCATAAGACTTAGGATCATGTTCCTATGGACGTGATCACATGTACTTCTCTGCTAGAGTCTTTTCCTTTATTTGCCTTTATAGATTTTGGTTCATGCACTCTTACATCCTTGGTAGTTTGACTAGTCAATTGAGTGTTCTTGTTTGTGTTAAGAGTGTGGGTTTGGTTATAATAGGAGCTTTGGGCAACAGAGCACTTGTGGATCGTGTGTATCATATATGTCATTTGGTTGTTCAAGGTATGGATTTTTTGGCCGATTTGATGATGTTATCGTTCCATGGTTTTGACGTCATTTTTGGTACGAAATGGTTACGCGAGCATCATGTCCACTTTGATTTTGAGTTGTCTCGAGCAATTCTTAAGATGGTGGGTGATGTTAAGTTAGTGGTTTTGGGTAAGAGGTCGGAGTTTCTTTCTAATATTGTGTTGCCTTTGGATGTAAGTAGGATGTTGGGTCGTGGTTGTGAGGCGTACGTGGCATACGTAATTAATCTGGGTGGTCGGGAGTTAAGTGTGTGGGATATTCATATGGTTCAAGATTTTTTGGATGTGTTTCCAGAAGAGCTTTCAGGTTTGCCACTGGATCGCGTGGTTGAGTATCGTATAGTGACTTATACCGATTCAGACACCTCTATCTATTGTTCCCTATCTCAAGGCACTTAAGGAATTAAAAAGAGTTGAAAGTATAGTTGAAAGAGTTGTTGGATCGAGGTTTTATTCGTCTGAGTGTTTCTCCGTGTGGTGCTCTAGTTTTGTTTGAAAACAGAAGGATAATATAATATGAATATACATTGATTATCATCAGTTGGACAACTTGACATTCAATAATTGGTATCCTTTACCGAGGATCGATGACTTATTTGATCAGTTTAAGAGTGCCAAGGTGTTCTGAAAGATTAACTTGCGTTATAGGTACTATTAGTTAAAGGTTGTGAACCAGATGTGATGAAGATAGCTTTTCGAAAGTGTTATGGTCATTACGAGTTCTTGGTGATGTCGTTTGGTTTAAGTAATGCTCCATCTACTTTTATGGACTTATGAACCGTGTTTTCACCCTTATCTCCATTATTTTGTGGTGGTGTTCAATGACAATATCTTGATGTACTTAGCTTCTGAGGAGAGTTATGATTTGCATCTCCGGGTTGTTTTGCAAGTTTTGAGGGAAAATAAGTTGTATGATAAGTTTTCTTAGTGTGAATTTTGGTTAGACGAATTGGCGTTTCTTGGTCATATTATTTCCGTCGATGGTATTTGGGTTAACCCGAGTAAAGTTAAGGCAATAGTTGAGAGGAAGTCGCCTATGAATGTTGCTGAGGTTCACATTTTCTTGGGTTAGCGAGGTACTATAGATGGTTTGTTAAGGTTTTTTTGTAGGTAGCTGTTGCGTTAACTAATTTATTGAAAAAGGATGTTAAGTTTGAGTGGACGAGTAAAAGTTATTGGGGTTCTTGGGTGCGAACTGATTCATGATGAAAATGTAGTTTCTTATGTGCCGAGGTAATTGAAGTTGCATGAGCGTAACTACCGTATGCACGATTTAGAGTTGGCCATAGTAGTTTTTGTGTTAAAGATTTGGTGATACTACTTGTTTGGTGAGAAGTTTATTCTTTACACTGATAACAAGAGTCTTAAATACTGCCACACTCAGAATGAGTTGAATTTGAGGCAATGCCTTTAGGTTGAGTTGTTGAAGGACTACGACTGTGTGATTGAGTACCATCCGAGTAAGGCTAACATAGTTGCAGATGCCTTGAGTCGTAAGTTCATGGGTGAGTTACATGCTTTGTTTTCTTGTTTGAGTTTGGATGAGGATGGAGTGTTAGTGGCTGAGTTGCATGTTAAGTATACGTTGTCTCAATGTATGTGGGATTTGTAATCAAGTGAAGAGAAATTGGAAGAAAACTTTCAGCTAGTGCGAGATGGTGTTGGAGGTGACTTCTCATTGAACTCTAAGGGTGTTTTGTGCTTCCAAGGTAGGTTGTGTGGCCAAGAGATGAGAATCTGAGGCATGAGATACTCGTGGAGGCACACAATGATTAAGATAGGATTTGTCTTTCCTACATAATAGGAAATATATCACAAACTATTTGTTAATTAAAGTGTACTCTAGAGATCAAGAAACAATAGATGGGCTATACAAGTGTGACTATTCCAAAATTTGTGTCTATTCTAGATATAAAAGACATAAGGATGTAATACATAAAAGAGTTAATAACCAAGATGATATGTCGAATCATATTTTCTTGTAACTTAGGTGACAATGATATATTGTTAGATGTCACTCATTGTATATAATATTAGAATTGTTCTAATAATTACTGCTAACGTTACAAGAACCTACAGGGTCACACCCTATGATTGAAACGAGGAAAGATGTACAATTTGTTGTACGTTACTAAAATATATCTAGAGTTAATATATGTATGTTTGATATACATATGTTTTAATAATCCCGAATATTTAATTTCAATTAATTAAATATAGATTTATTTACGTTCAAATAATAAAATCCCTAATATGATTAGGGTTACCTGGATATAAAAGGATATGTTAGGTCTAGCAGCCGTCTTGAACACATAATCTTTAGCCGTTTTTCTCAAAAACATTTTTGGGGAAAACAAATATTTCTCTCAATCGGGTGAACTAAGTAGAGGCCAAGACGTGATTTTGTGTAGGCTTACGATTTGAACCGTTCGACACCACCATTAGATGTTGTTGTCCTTTCTGTTTTTCAAGAAACCCGCTATAAGTATTCACATCCCTTCCTCCCGATTTCGGCTTTACGTACTTGGATCACTTGTGAGACCGTTGAGTTTTATTTACGCTGCCTCATAGGGTGCACCGACGATCCCAAAAATGGTGTCAGAGACACTTGTATGATCCGAATTCGGGTTAAATTATTGGTTGATGCAATATGTATGAGATGCATGTTCTAGTTTTATCGTTTTCGGCAAATATGCATGATATCATTAGGTTTATTAAGGACAACAATGGTGTTCTTTTAGTGAAAGATCATGATATTAAGAGGGTTTGGGGTAGTTACTTATTTGGCTTATTTAATGACAGTATCTCTCCCTGTAGAGATAGTACCGTTGATGGGTCAGCCGACCAACATACTACAACCAATGACTTCCCTACAAGTAGGATTGGGTTTGAGGAAGTCAAATTGGCTCTAAAAAGATGGGAAGGGACAAAGTTGTCAATCCAGATCAAATCCCTATCACTGTGTGGTTGGCCCTAGGAGAAGAGGGATTTAAGTGGTTGACCAACATCTTAAATATTATTCTAGAGACTGCCAAGATGCCAGAGGAGTGGAGAGAGTCTACGGTGATACCAATCTATAAGAATAAAGGATATCCCCAACGTTATGGAAACTACAGAGGTATTAAACTACTCAGCCATACCATGAAGCTATGAGAAAGAGTGATAGAGGCTAGGTTGAGACAAGTTACTAAGGTTTCGGAAAACCAATTTGGCTTTATGCCAGGCAGGCCTACTACAGAGGTGATTCATCTTCTTCGACGACTTATGGAGAAATATAAGGAAAAAAATAGAGATCTTCACATGGCGTTCATTGACCTTGAAAAAGGTGTATGATAGCGTTCCCCGCAATACGATCTGGAAGACCTTGGAAATGAGACGTATCCCAACTGCTTATATCCGGGCAATTTGTGACATGTACTGTAGATCTACTACATACATCAGGACTACATCTGGCGACACCGAGGTATTCCCGATGGAAATCGAACTCCACCAGGGGTCGGCTCTTAACCCTTACATCTTCGCCTTGATTATGGATGACATCTATTATGTGACACCAGACGGTGTTCCATGGTGTATGCTTTTTGCTGAAGACATTGTCCTAGTTGCTGAAATAAAAACTAAGCTGAATAGTAGAATGGTTACTTGGAAGACTGGTTTGGAAGAAAAAGGTCTAAGGATCAATATTGAAAAGAGAGAGTATTTATGTTCAAACTTCAGTGGGAACCAAAACGATGAAGATGTAGATGTATACATAGAAGAACACGCTCTCCCCTCAAAGGATTGTTTCAAGTACCTAGGGTCTATGATACATAAAGATGGGGTGTGGATGATGACGTTACACACCGTATAAAGGAGGGATGGCTAAAGTGGAGGGCTGCTACTGGAGTTTTGTGTGACAAGAAGGTGCCTCTAAAATATAAGGGAAAATTTTATAGAATGGCAATAAGACCAGCGTTATTATATGGATCAGAATGTTGGCCAATCAAGAAGGATAATGTAAGGAGGATGGAGGCCGCAGAAATGAGAATTCTTCAATGGGCATGTGGTAGGACTTGTGGGACATGACACCATACTCTACTATTAGGATGTCCTTGGGGGTGGTGCATGTATCCGAAAAAATGAGGGATGGAAGACTACGATGGCTTGGACATGTCCTTAGGCAACAACCGTCGGATGTGGTCAGGAGGGTAGAGTCGATTTCAGTCGATGGTGCCAGAAGGAGAGGACGACCAAGGCAGAAGTGGGAAGACTGCTTGAGATCTAATTTGAAGGATTTAGCCCTTACCGAGGACAAGACCTCTGATAGTAAAGTATGGAGACTTAAGACCAGGGTAGCCGAGTAGTGCTGATCACATCCATAGGGTGTATCATCTATGTCTTCTTTTATGCCTTTGTAGTAATTTCCATGACTTCTACTTTTATACGTTCCTGTCATTGGAATTTATTAAGGGTTAGAACTAAGGTAGCGGGGTAGTGTTGCCTTAGTTTAAGTTTTAACCCAGTTGACTTTATTCCTTCTCGTAGCTTGCTATAGTTGACTCTTGTGTATCATTCTCTTCATATTTCATCTTTTTAAATTTTAATCGGGCCTTACGTTTCTGCCTATATACAAAGATTTTTAAACAGGGATTTATTTGCAGGGATTACTTCCCATTACAGACGCGCATAAGAAGACTGCATATGAAAACTTTTCAACTATGTATTTATTAATTTATTTATACATGCATTGCATTTTATCTTTATTTTTAAATTTTCTGACTACTGGAGGTCTTCCACGGAAGCTGCTCTCAACCTAGCATTTGGGGCAGCCTACAACCATACCTCCCCCTTATCCCATTGCATATGGGAATAGGGTTTTGTTGTTGTTGTTGTTGTTGTTGTTATGCATGATGTCATTGTTCAAATTCATAACCACAACGATTAATATATTAATTTGTTATTCTATTTTTCAGTCTATTTGTTACTGTAAGGATCTTACGAAATCCATATGTCAATTGTTAACATGATGATCCATGGGAGTGCGATAGCATATCGCGTTTTGCAGTGGAGCAAAGGTTGTTCCGATGCAGAAAACCTTCGGGATTGAAAATCCCAAAAATTACAATTTTGTTGATAAGTGTCATCAAATCGTGAGGTTTTTCTATAGAAACAGAAGTACTATTTTTAACAAAGGCATAACAACGTGTATATATTTATTTATGATATGTTTGTTTGCACAGTGTTTGACATGCATGGTTATAGCACTTGTTTAATTTACTATGGTTTAATTTGAAATACGGTGTGTGAGCCTTGCCCTTCTATATCTCAGTTGTATTTCTCTTCTCATCTTACTCCCTCGTATGTAAAACGAGTTTCTTTTAAAATTGTAACCCTATGGAGATTCACAAGGAGCTGAAGAATGGCGAAAAGATACCTTGAGAGCAGTCTTAGGCTTTAGGGTTTTTGGTTCTCCCATTGGCTTGGGATGGGCTACCTTAGTCATTATTTTTGGGCTATAACCATTGCATCTTATTTATTGCTATAATTGTTATGTATGCAATGCATCAAATGATAAAATAAGAACGAATATTGATGAAATTAATAAGGGCCTAATATTAAAACGAACAATAATGAGATAATTACGCAAATCCCTCTTTATAATCTAAGTTAACTTAACCGTCCAATATTTACCCTCGTTAAGGCTTCGATCGATATTGTGTGGGCTTTACCAAAGCATTGGCACATAAATCTATCTTGGTTAAACACGAAGAATAAGCAAGTGATATTCACCGGTTGATATATTAGTAATAACTTTGCTAGGTTATTATAATAGGATTAGAAACCTAGAGGTTAAATATTTGGATAAGTCATGAGATGACTTGAACAATAGTTGTTCACCAAAAGGAGGAGTTACATGAGATGTAACTAGTAAAGTGTTACTTACCTAAATAATCACTATCTTAAAAGAAAAGGCAAAGTTGATTTAGGAAATTGATGTATTATGGATCCTCACGCATTAGAAAAAGTTCCGTTGAATTTTTTCGAAATTAAAACTAATAGGGTTTTTTAATTTTAAATAAAATAATGGGAGTAATTTGTAAATAAAGACCTATTTATAAATTTGAATTCGGTAAATTTACTTACTTTAATATTTCCATTGTTGTAGATTTAATGGCAAACAACACTTTATCACTACGATCACTCCTTGAGAAGGATAAACTTAATGGCATAAACTTACTTGACTGGTTTCGTAATTTGAGATTTATTCTCAAATAGGAAAGGAAAAAATATGTCATTGAAGAACCTGTTCCTGATTAACCGAAAGATAATGCTTCAAGAGCTAACAAAGACAAATTCAAGAAACACATGGATGATATGTTAGATGTTGGATAATGCTTCAGGACATGGTTGCATATGAGATGATTCAAAATCTCAAAGAAATATATAAAGGGCAAGCACGTCAAGAGAGATATGAGACCTCTAAAGTTATATTTCAATGCAGAATGGCAGAGGGAACTCCTGTAGGAGCTCATGTCATCAAGATGATGGGCTATATCCAAACGTTGGAAAAGTTGTGATTTCAACATGAATAAAATTACTGCAATCGTTGACAGATAGCTTTAGCCAATTTGTCCTCAATTTCAACATGAATAAAATTAAAAATACTTTGCCACAGTTACTTGGCGTGTTACGAACTGCTGAAAGTAACATGAAAAAGGTTTGACCTAAGCCCATTCTGATGGTCCACAAGGACAAAGTAAATGGAAAGAAAAATGTAGTGGTAAAGTCTAAGGGCAATGGTAAGGCCAAACTGAAAGGGGAAAATGCATTGAAACCCAAAGGGGGAGTTAGAAAAGAAGGAAAATGTTTCCATTGTGATAGGACCAGACACTGGAAGAGAAACTACCCTATTTTCCTTGAAGAGGTCAAGAAGGCAAAAGCAAACAGAACGTTTGTTTTAGGTATTTATGTCATTGATGTTAATTTATCAACATGTACTTCTTGGGTATTAGATACCGGTTGTGGTTCTCATATTTGTACTTCCGTATAGGGACTACAAAAGAAAAGGAATCTGGCTAATGGAGACATAGTCCTACGAGTGGGAAATGGAGCAAGAGTTGATGTATTAGCTATATGGACATATGTTTTATCTTTGCCTAGTGGACTTGATTTAAATTTAGAGGATTGTTATTTTCTACTAGTTAGACTAAGAACATTATTTATATTTCTTGTTTGGACAAGATTGGTATTGGGATTATTATTAAGAATAATTGTTGTTCTTTTTATCTCGATAATGTTTTTTATGGTTCGACACAATTGGTTAACGGTCTTTATATTTTGGATTAAGAAAACACCATTTATAACATAAATACTAACATATCAAAAACAAATGACTCGAATCAAACTTATCTGTGGCATTGTTATTTTGGCCATATAAGTAAGAAACACATATCAAAACTCCATAAAGATGGATTCTTATATTCATTTATTTTCGAACAATATGATGTATGCGAATCTTGCTTGTTGTGAAAAATTACTAAAACTCTTTTTAATAGTAAAGGTGAGTGAGCAAGTGATTTATTGGAGTTATAACCCATAGATAGATGGGCATTCTAAGCGTGTGATACAGGTTTTGGAGGATATGCTTCAGGCATCCGTTATTGATTTTGTTGGTTCTTGGGAGTGTTATTTACCGTTGTTAGAGTTTGCTTATAATAACAATTTTCAGGCTAGTATTTAGATGGCTCTTTTTGGTGCGGTGTACGGGCATAAGTGTTGGTAATCCTTTGTGTTTGACTTAGTTGAGTGAGGAATCCGTTGTTGGTTTGGAATTAATTCAAGACACTGATGATAAAGTTAAGTATGTTAAGGATTGGTTGAAGGCTGCTCTTGATTGGTAAAAGTCGTATACCGATTTGAAGCATCGAGAGGTTGAGCATGCTGTGGGTGACTTGGTGTTTCTTAAGGTTTCACCTTGGAAAATGGTGTTACGTTTTGGGTGTAAGGGTAAGCTTAGTCCGAGGTTTATAGGACCATTTGAGGTGTTAGAGAGTGTTGGGCCAGTTGTGTATCGTTTGAGGTTGTCACCTGAGCTCGAGCGTATTCTCGACGTGTTTCATGCGTCGATGTTGCATAAATATAGATCGGAGCCTTTTTGTGTCATTTCAATTGACGAGGTTGAGTTACACGAGGAACTTTCTTACAAGGAAGAACCGGTTAAGATTTTGGCTAACGATGTGAAAGTTCTTCGGAGCAAGTCTATTACGTTGGTAAAAGTTTTGTGGTGTAACCACAATATTGATGAGGCAACTTGGGAGACGGAAGAGTCGATGAGAACTCAGTTTCTACAGTTGTTTAACTAAGGTAATTTCAGGGATGAAATTCTTTTTAGGGGATAGAGTTATAACATCCTAAAGTCGAGTTTGGTAATTAGGGTCAGTTTCGGGTCGAATTTCAGATTTCCTATAAAAAGGAGGAAAAGTTTCTAAAATTCATATTTTTGTATAAAAATATTTTGGAGAGGTTTTAAGTGATTTTAGATGAATAATTTTAATTATGGAAGTTTAATTGAATGATTTGGTGACTAGATTGAAGGAATAGGAAATTATAATTTCGGTGATCATTTTTATAGATTTTCACTATGTCCAAAGTTTATGAAGCAATTATACCAAGGCTTGTTGTTTAGATCTTTTCTTTCTATATTAAAATGTTTTAATTTTCCCTTTTATCATTTTAATCTAAAATTACATTTCTTTATTTGACTGTTTTTATTCACATGCTTTTCATTTCCTTCTTATTTTATATTTTAGTAACTAATCATAACTTCCTCCATTTTCTTTCGTTTTCTCCAAAACAAATTGATCAATTCTTTCTATTTTTATTCTCGATTTCTAAATTCACTCATCTCAATCCTGAATTTAATTATCAAGTTCCCATTCTCTTTTATTCTTGTTTTTAAAGCTCGATCATAACCGTGCTCAAGTGATGATCTCAATTTCAATCTATTTCCAGCAAGGGAAGGATATTTTCCTTGGTTTTCTTACAAGCTTCGAGGGAAAATGACTATGTGTTAATGATTCTACTAATTTGTTGATTTAATTGAAAGGATTTCAAAGATTTCAATTGATTTTCAAAGCTAATTAATGTGTTGATTTCTTAGATTGGTTTTGAGGTTTTATTAATGAAATTGAGTTATTTTTGGAGTGATTATAATCATATTAAATCATTTTTTATTAAAAATGATTTAGATATCAATTTCTCAAAAACAATTTTGATTTTTGGTAATTTTAGGAATCCAACAATTTAGGTTTGTAGATGTTAATTTGAGCGTTTCTAGATGAGTTATATTTCGATTATAGTTGTTGTTTATCATATTTTAATGTTGACATTCGTGCGTTTCATATTGGAGCTTTCGTAGAGATGTTTCGATATGGTTTTTAGTGTAACACCCATCTCCCGTATACCTTTACGTACACAAGATACAGAGGTCACATCACTTTTTAAAATAGTTCTTCATTTGAAAACCCGTAAATTTTAATTCAATTTTAAAAACCACAAAAGTATAACAATTATGGAAGCATAATACTAGAAAAATCACTTTACATAAATTCTAAAATATTTACTTAAATTCAATTACATGCCATCTAAGTTTTCAAAAGGAATAAGATTGTCCCAATGTTACTGACGAGTCAACCTTTAATTAATGAAAGTTGTTTCTGTTGCACTCCTTACTCAACAAATCTTTGATTGTTACCTACGCTTGAAATCAACACATGTTAAGTATTTACTTAGTAATGCATAACCTTGTAAAAGAATTACAATTTATTCATAAGTATATCTTGGCTATCAAAACCAAGATTAATTGTCTACTTTATGGCAATCCTATACAATCCTTTTTGTCAATCAATGAGTGACACCGTTTATATCAAAATGCATTGTTAAGCCTTTATTATTTTACCCAATGGCATTTAGCCTTTCATCTAACTGACATAATTGACACATTTCTATCAAATGCACAGCTAGGCCATTAATCTTTTACTCAAAGGTATTTAACCTTTCATCTAACTAGAATAATTGACACATTTCTGTCAAATGCAAAGCTAGGACATTAATCATTTACTCAAAGGTATTTAACCTTTCATCTGACTAGAATAATTGAAACCTTTCTGTCAAATGCACGGCTAAGCCATTAATCTATTACTCAATGGTATTTAACCTTTCATCTAACTAGCATAATTGACACTTTTCTGTCAAATGCACAAGTAGGCCATTAATCTTTTACTCAAAGGTATTTAACCTTTCATCTAAATAGCATAATTAACACATTTCTGTCAAATACACAGCTAGACCATTAATCTTTTATTTAGAACAGTTCTTACGCTAAAAATCATTCATAATATCACATCTACACACATTATAAACATATTTAATATAAAGCAAAACATACATTAATTTAAACCATTAAGGTGGACTTATTGTGAGTCTCCCTCAACCCATATAAATACATTATATGCACTCACCTGGTAATCCTCGCTAATAAGATGTAGAGATGTATGGCTAATCAACAACTTTATCTTTCCCCCTTTTTCTTACTAGATTCAGGAGCTTGATTGTGATCTACACAAGCATCCATTCAAGACATATACCACACCAAATGTTAGTATATTCCTTAACATTTAAACTTCAATAATACTCAAAAGTACCATTATTTCAAATTCTATAACAATTTCAATATATCTTATAGTTCCAGGCTCAATAATATCGATACCCTTACCATGGTATCGACACTTCTATACTAAGGTACCAATACATTTCTCTCAGTATCGATACTACTACATTATGGTATCGATATTCCCTTTCAGTATCGATATCATTTTAGCATTCTATTATCCATGGTATCAATACTTCCCCTTGTTAGTATCGATACTCCATCAGTATCAATACTACTTGCATCGGTACCGATACTATTCGTCACATTTCTACTCATTTACAACTACAATATCGGTACTGTTCTATCAGTACCGATACCCTTACCCAGATTTACCACTTTTCAGCTCGATTTTTACTTCATTTTCCCCTCTAATCTCTTACTTTTACCTCTAACAATACTATTAAACTTTTCTTTACTTAACCCAACTAACTTGCTTCATTTAACCTCTTATAACATCTAGAATCTCCATAGAACATCTCAACTCAATGATCATTTTTCTAGCATGTTTTTAATCATATCTCACCTTTTAATCTCTTATTCAATCCTTTGACAAGTCATTTCTAATAATAAACCTCAATAAAAACTCATATATCAACCATTCAAAATCACATTTCCTTAAAACTCATACATTCACCACTTAGTTTTAATCTTCTTTAACCCTTTCTTAAGCTTACATATTACTTAATGTTACAAGAGCAACCCAAAATTTAAAGGAATAACTAACTAATTCCTTAAAAGACAAAATTCCCTCTTAACTCATCTATTATTACAAATTAGTCTAAAACACTATTCCAAATCATTTTCTCATTTTTACCACTTATTAAAATAAATCTTAAATTTTCAATTCTTTTCAATAAAGTCTCTTACCTAATAATTGGGGTGTTACAATTCTTCCCCCTTAAGAAAAATTCATCCTCGAATTTAAATATATACCAGAAACGAAGAGGTATGGAAACTGTATTCTCATATCCTAGTCTCTTTCCCGAGTAGCTTCTTCAACCTTATGATTCTGCCAGAGCACTTTAACTAAAGGAATCTTCTTGTTACGCAATTCCTTATTTTCTCTAGCCAGGATCCGCACTGGTTCTTCTTCACAAGTTAAATATGATCGGATCTCTATTTTATCTTGTGTGATAATGTGAGACGGATATTATCAGTATCTTTTGAGCATCAATACGTGGAAAACATTGTGGATCTTATCCATATCTTGAGGTAAAGCTAATTGATATGCTACTCGTCTGACCCTTTTCAAGATCTCATAAGGTCCAATGAATCTCCGACTCAGCTTTCCTTTTCGCCCAAATCGCAATACCTTTTTCAAGGCGACACCTTCAGAAATACTCTATCTCTCACTTTAAATTTGATTTCTTTTCTTTTTAAATCAGCATAAGATTTCTATCGATCGGATGTTATCTTTAGATTTCCCTCTATAATTTTTACTTTCTCCTCCATTTCTTTAATTAACTCTGGTCCGACTAGGTCTCAGTCTTTTATTTCAAACCAATTTAATGGTGTTTGACACTTTCTCCCATACAAAGCTTTATACAAGACCATCTTAATACTCGATTTGTAACTGTTATTATATGCAAATTCCACTAAAGGCAAATACCTTTCCCATGATCCTTTAAACTCAATCACACATGTCCTCAAGTATCTGGATAGCTCGTTCTGAATGCTTTCACTTGTTGACATGTTAAACATTTTGCAACAAACTCCGATACAACTCTTTTCATACCAGGCCACCAATAATGACTGTTCAAGTCCTTATACATCTTATTCCCTCCTTGATGCATAGTCAAAGTGCTACAATGTGCCTCGGTAAGGATATATTTCTTCAATTCCTCATTATCATGAATGCAAAGTCTTTCCCGATAATATTAGCATCTATCAGCCCTCATTTCAAAGTCTTTGGTTTATTATCTTTCTACTTGGGCTATCCTTGACAAACAACTCTCATCTTAACCTTGGATCTCTTTTACCCGATCCAAAAGCATCGGTTTTAATTTAAGTTCAACAATCATCCTTTAAAGACATACGCACATCTAAAGTCCGTAAGGCTGCAAAAGTCTTTCGACTAAGTGCATCAGCTACTACGTTAGCTTTTCCTGAATGGTAATCAATAATCAAATCATAATCTTTTAAAAGCTCAATCCATCTTATTTGTCTCAAATTAATCTCTTTTTGAGTCAGCAATTACTTTAGACTCTTGTGATCCGTGTAAACATGGAAACGCTCACCGTACAGATAATGGCGAAAAATTTTCAAAGCAAACACTACTGCTACCAATTCTAAATCATGTGTTGGGTAATTTCTCTCATGATTCTTCTGTTGCCTTGAGGCATAAGCCACAACTCTCCCTTCTTGCATCAGCATACATCCCAGCCCATTATGGGATGCATCACTAAAAACGACATAATCTTTTCCTGACTCAGGTTGCACAAGCAATGGGGCCTCGGTTACTATTGTAACACCCATTTCTCGTATACCTTTTCCGTACACGAGATACATAAGTCACATCACTTTTAAAACATTTTCTAATTTGAAAACCCGTAAAAATTTTATTTTCTTTTTAAAACCAAAAACATTTTAATACAACAATAAAACAGTCGTTGAAACCTATTTCTAAAGTTATTATTTTAAATACACGCTAGAGCAATTTTTCTTAATTTTGATTGCATGCGAGTAATTTTTCAAAATAACATGATTTTTCTACGACTACAGATGAGAGTCAACCTTAGATTGATGATAGTTTCTCTTGCCCCAGTACCCGACTAGTCTTTGTTGTTACCTATGCATAAAATCTACACACATTAAATATATACTTAGTGAGACATAATATTCTAAAGAATCTGTAATTTATACATGAGTATCTCATGACTATTTAATGATGGACTAAATCGCATACTCCATAAGGATCAGATAAATCCTTTTTAGTTAAACAAGTTTTTTTCATACAATCATCAAAACTATTCTTAGTAGTCCCAACATACCTATCCTTCTGTATATTTTCCCAATTATTCTTTATTTTCTCTATGTACATTAAATGAGAAAGCAATGTACATGTACTGCACCAAAGTGCCAAGTGGTCCATTCTCTTTTATAATTTTCATGAGAGACACTTTATATACCATTAATATACCGCTATATTTATATAATTTTCATGCCAATTATGAATTGTTATACATTTTTATTTATGTCATCCTTTCATGCAAATTATGTATTGTTCTTTATCTAACTCTTATTAATGGAACCTTTCTGCCAAAATGCACAGTTAGACATTAGTCTTTTATCCTAAAGGCATTTAACCTTTCTTCTAACTTGCATTATTGGTATCTTTCTACCAAATGCACAGTTAGGCAATTGTCTTTTATTCTAAAGGCATATAACCTTTCTTCTAACTTGCATTATTGCCACCTTTCTGCCAAATGCACAGTTAGGCATTTAGTCTTTTATCCTAAAGGCATTTAACCTTTCTTCTAACTTGCATTATTGGCACCTTTCTACCAAATGCAAAGTTAGGCATTTAGTCTTTTATTTTAGAACAATTTCTACTCTAATAATTATTCATAATATCAATTAAATCTTTCAATTCTTAATAAACTCTATAGTTTGCACATGTAGTGCCAATATGGTAATTTATCAACTTTCTAGTCATGATCATTTTATTAAGATGCACACCTAGTGCCTATACGATCGTTCATACACATATGATGAATTCCGTGAGTTGCAGACATAGTGCCTTGTATATTTGTTAATCAACATATGATAAATTCCGTGAGTTTCACACATAATGCTTGTACGGTTGTTAATTAACTTATGATGAATTTCGTGAGTTGCACACATATATCCTATACAGTTGTTCATCAGCTTATGATGAATTTGTGGGTTGCACACATAGTGCATGTATGGTTGTTTATCAACTTATGATTAATTTCATGAGTTGCACACATAGTGCCTGTATAGTTGTTCATCAACTTATGATGAATTCCGTGAGTTGCACACATAGTGTCTGTACGGTTATTCATAAACTTATGATGAATTCCGTGGGTTACATGTATAGTGCTTGTACGATTGTTCATCAACTTATGATGAATTCCATGAGTTGCACACATAGTGTCTGTACGGTTGTTCATCAATATATGATGAATTACGTGGGTTGCACACATACTGCATATACGGTTGTTCATCAACTTATTATGAATTACGTGAGTTGCACACATAGTGCCTGTAGTACAGATAGTACTAAGATACAATTGCAACAGACACTTTTAACAACATACATTTATATCTCTTAATGTACATAATAAATGCACTCCCCTGGCTTGCCTCCTCATTATATCCAAAATGTAAATCTGACTACTCTGCTACTTTATATTTGCCTTTCATTTTGCTTGACTCGGGAGCTTGATTTCGATATGAATAAGCATCCATTAAATACAAATATCGTACTAAATATTAGTATATTCCCTAACATTTACACTTTAAGAATATTCACAAGTACTATTATTTAAATTAATTTCAGCTTATCATATAATTTCCGTCTCAATAGTATCAATACCCCTACCATGGTATCGATACTGCTATACAGCGGTATCGATACTCTCTTATAGTATCGATACCATTTCTGTATTTTGTAATCAATGGTATCGATACCTCCTCTATAGTATCGATACCCCCTCTCAGTATCGATACGAATTGCATCAGTATTGATATTGTTCAGCTGATTCTTCCAACTCTAAGCCTGTAGTACCAGTACTGTTCTATCAGTACCGATACCCTTACCAATATTTTCCATTTTCAGCCCAAATCTTACCCAAATTTGGTCAAATTTCCTTATGTTTACACCAGTAATACTATTAAACTCTTATCTACTTATGCCTACAAACTTTCCTTCATTTAGCTTATTAAAACATCTAAAATCTCCCAAGAACATTTCAATAAAAGAATTATACCACTTTTTCTAACATGCTCTTAATCTCATCCAATGCTTCTGATATCTTATTTACTTATTTCACAAGTCAAAACTACTAATAAACATAAGTAAAAACTCATATTCCAACATATCATTCAAAAAACCATTTTCTCTAATCTGCAATAACTCATCCATCTCTTAGTTTTGATCCTAGTTAATCATTCCTTAAGCTTCTATAATACTCAATGCTTCAAAAACCAACCAAACACGAAAAAAGAAACTAGCCAAATGTAATCTTACCTTTGGCTATGGATGAGAGCTTCTCCATGGGAAAGAATAAGAAAAGAGATGGCTTTTGCTATCCTACTTTCTTCTTTTCCCTTACTTTAACACATACTAAATAAAAATGAATTTTAAATTTATTTTCTTTTAAAGAGCCAATATGACCTATTTATTCATCTATTGCTACAAATTAGTCTAAAACATTATTCCAAATCATTTTCTCATCATATGTCATTTAATCAAATAAATCCTCAAATTTTAAAACTTTTCACTAAAGTTCCTGACCTTACATTTAGGGTATTACAATTCTCCCCTTAAGAAAATACTTCCTCGAATTTAAAGACTTTATGCTTTTACCACAACAATTCAACTAGAGAAATCGTTTTGTTATGCAGTTTCTGGATTTCTTGAGTCCATATCAGCATTAGTTCTTTTTTTCATGATTTAAATCTGATCAAATCTTTATTTTCCCCAATGTAAGAACATGCAATGGATCTGATTGGTAATTAATAAGTAATGACACATGAAAACATTATTGGTCTTGTCCATGTCGGGAGACAAAAGTTAACTGTTAAAATCTCATCAGGTTTAATAATTCTCGGACTCAGTCCAAACCACAATACTTCCTTTTCAAAGCGATAATTTCAGAAAAACTTTATCACCTTCCTGATGTTCGATTAATAACTATTATTGCAAGCAAATTCTTCTAAAACCAAATATTTTTCCCATGATCCAATTTCCATTAATTAATTAAGATTGATTGAAACAATTTAGAAGAAATTTGATATTTAGCTTTTCCTCTAATAGTACGTCAGACATTTTGCTAAAATTTTCGTGATGGTTCTTTTCAATCCAGGCCACCCAACCGACTCTTTAAATCTTGGTACCTCTTGTTTCCACCTGAATGCATAGTTAACGGACTTAATGCCTCAACAAGAATATCTTTCTAAATTCTTAATCATCGGGAATAGAAATTCTCCCACAATAATTCGAACATCCGTCGAACCTGACCTCAAAAGTCCTTAATCTCTTCATTTTCTACATATAAAATTCTTATTAAGAAATTTTTGTCTTTCCTTTGTAATTCTATTATTAGCTCTAATAAAAACATCGGTGTCATCTTTAATTCGTCCCACAGTGTCATTTTCATTCAACGCTAATGGCGTATCCATAGCTCGTAAAACTGAACAAGGTTCTGAGCAAGTGCCTCCACAACAACATTGGCCTTTCCGGGAATATAATCAATGATCACTTCATACAGCTTTAAAGGTTATGTCCACCTTTTCTGTCTCAAGTTCACTCTCTTCAATTCCCCAAGTGTTTTATGCTTTGGTAATTAGCACCACTATAGCACCACTCACTATACAGATAATAACGTCAAATCTTTTAAGGTAACTTAACTAATGTCGACTCTAAATCATGTATAGATAATTTCTCGTGTGAGTCTTTAACTTTATCGAGGCATCTGCCACAACCTTACCTTTGTGCATAAGCAAACTTCCTAAACCATTGATAGATGCATCAGTAAAAACTGCATAATCATTACCCAATTCAAGTTGTATAAACACTGGGGTCTCTATTACAATTCTCTTTCGTATTTCAAAACTCTCTTGACCCTCTTTCATTCTTCGATAGTAACCAGCAAGCCCTTAAAGAAATCTAAACTTCAGGATCATTCTTTTAGAGTTTCTAATTACTACATCATAAGTTTTTCTTAGGATTTCTTCTTACACCGTATACTAAAACAACCTTGCCAAAGAAAGCCATCCCTACTAACCAGAATTTCACATTGGTATAGTTTGGCATACAAGTTCTTCTCTCAAAGAGTCTTATTTAACTGTCAAAATCTATGCATAACAGCATAGGTATATCTTTCTTTTCGCTAATAACGCAAATACTTTCCAAGATGAAATACTCGAACTGATAAAAATTTTATCAATCAATTCTTATAATTGAGTCCTTAATTCTCTTGGCTTATTTATGTTATTTTATACGAAATAAGAGAAACATGTTCAATACCTTAATAACCATCAACTTTGAATTCCACCTCTCGATCTGGAGGTAACCCCATGAATTTATCTGAAAAGACATCTATAAATTCCTAATTTTGTGAAATTATCTGACAACTCTACTTTAATTAATTGAGTATCAATCATATTAGCCAGAATATATATATATATTTCTGACATTATTTTCTTCACAATCATTATCGAAATCACCTTAAGAGATGATTTTACTTTCTCACCAAAAACTATAATTTCCATACCCTCTGTATTTTTCTGAATTAATCGTCTTTGGAGACAAACAACCTATACCCAATATGATCTTAACACATCAAATGATAATTCTATCAGGTTCACCAGGAACATAGCCCCTGGAATCTTTATCAAATGTTTACTACCTACTCAAACTCACACTTGCATTATGACCCACTAAGGTTTACCACTATCATCTCACTCGAGATTAAGTTGAATTGAATACTTTTATTGTTAAAATCTTTCATTTCCTCCTTAAGGAAATCCTTATAACTTTCAAGGTCCATTTAAAATATTCTCGATCAATTGAAACATGCTCTCTCTCAACTATGAAAGTCTAATTATTCACATCATTTAATAAGAAGACTTAACAAATTCGTAGCAATAACTTCATAGCAGTTAATGCTAAAAATTACACTAGTCAAGAAATTTACTCTTTTTTCTATCATTACGAACTTTACAATTTTCCAAGTTCTCAAGAATTAATCTCGATTTTAAATAATCATTTTGTGAAGTATGAAATGGATAGAAAATCATTTTCACAATTTACCTTCTACAAATAACTTTATTAGGTCCACAAAACTTAACATTTATTCTTAACAAACTTATAATCAGTTGATCCATTAATGACTCCACTTTCTATAAGCTTTTAGCAGTTATTGTATTTACCGCTTACTCATTTCCTCTTACTCCAATTAACAATACTTTAAACAATTTAATGCTTCACTTAAATATTCCTCAATTATTTAAGCTTGCATAAAAAAACCTCGGAATCATCTCTAGATTCAGAAATCTCCTCTAGATCTTCATCAAGATACTCCAAAAATATTTTAATACAACAATAAAATAGTCGTTGAAACCTATTACCAAAGTTATTATTTTAAATACACTCTAGAGCAATTTTTCTTAATTTCGATTATATACCAGTAATTTTTCAAAATAACATGATTGTCCTACAATTACCTATGAGAGTCAACCTTAGATTGATGATACCTACTCCTGCCCCCAATACACAACTAGTCTTTGTTGTTACCTACGCATGAAATCAACACACGTTAAGTATATAATTAGTGAGACATAATATTGTAAATAATCTGCAATTTATACATAAGTATATCATGACTATTTAATGACGAACTAAATCACATACTCCATAAGGATCAGATAAATCCTTTTGAGTTAAGCCATATTTTTTCTTTCATACAATCATCTAAATTATTCTTAGTAGTCCCAACATACCTATCATTCTGTATATTTTTCTCAATTATTCTTTATTTTCCCTATGTACGTTAAATGACAAAGTAATGTACATGTATTGCACCAAAGTGCCAAATAGTCCTTTATCTTTTATAATTTTCATGGGTGACACTTTATATACCATTAATAACCGTTATATCTATATAATTTTCATGCCAATTATGCACTGTTATACATTTTCATTTATGACATCATTTCATGCCAATTATGTATTGTTCTTTACCTAACTTGTATTAGTGGAACCTTTCTGCCAAAATGCACCGTTAGGCATTAGTCTTTTATCCTAAAGGCATTTAACCTTTCTTCTAACTTGCATTATTGGAATCTTTCTGCCAAATACACAGTTAGGCATTTGTATTTTTATCCTAAAGGAATTTAACCTTTCTTCTAACTTGCATTATTGGCACCTTTCTGCCAAATTCACAGTTAAGGATTTAGTTTTTTATCCTAAAGGCATTTAACCTTTCTTCTAACTTGCATTATTGGCACTTTTCTGCCAAATGCGAAGTTAGGCATTTAGTCTTTTATTTTAGAATAGATTATACTCTAATAATTATTCATAAATCAATTAACTCTTTCAATTCATTTTAAACTCTATAGTTTGCACACGTAGTGCCAATACGGTAATTTACCAGCATTCTAGCCATTATCATTTTATTAAGATGCACACGTAGTGCTTATACGGTCGTTCATCAACACATGATGAATTTTGTGAGTTGCACACATAGTGCATGTACAATTGTTCATCAACATATGATGAATTTCATGAGTTGCACAGACAATGCCTATACGGTTGTTCATCAACTTATGGTGAATTATGTGGGTTGCACACATAGTGCCTGTACAGTTTTTCATCAACTTATGATGAATTCCATGGGTTGCACACATAGTGCTTGTACGGTTGTTCATTAACTTATGATGAATTTCATGAGTTAGACACATAGTGTCTGTACGGTTGTTCATCAATTTATGATGAATTCCGTGAGTTGCACACATAGTGCATGTACGGTTGTTCATCAACTTATGATGAATTCTTTGGGTTGCACACATAGTGCATGTACGGTTGTTCATCAACTTATGATAAATTTCGTAAGTTGCACACATAGTGCCTATACGGTTGTTCATCAACATATGATGAATTCCCTGGGTTACACACATAGTGCATGAATGGTTGTTCATCAACTTATGATGAATTCAGTGAGTTGCACACTTAGTGTCTGTACGGTTGTTCATCAACTTATGATGAATTTCGTGAGTTGCACAAATAGTTCCTGTACTGTTGTTCATCAACTGATGATGAATTCTGTGAGTTGCACACATAGTGCTTGTATGGTTGTTCATCAACTTATGATGAATTTCGTGGGTTACACACATAGTTCCTATACGGTTGTTCATCAATTTATGATGAATTCTTTGAGTTACACACATAGTACCTGTACGATTGTTCATCAACATATGATGAATTCTGTGGGTTGCACATATAGTGCCTATACGGTTGTTTATCAACTTATGATGAATTCTGTTAGTTGCACACATAGTGCCTGTATGGTTGTTCATCAACTTATGATGAATTACGTGAGTTGCACACATAGTGCCTGTAGTACACGTAGTACTGATATATAATTGCAACAAACACTTTTAACAACATACATTTATAACTCTTAATATACATAATAAATGCACTCACTTGTCTTGCCTCTTTATTATATCCAAAATGTAAATCTGACTACTCAGCTACTTTATCTTTGCCTTTCGTTTTACTTGACTCGGGAGCTTGATTTCGATCTACATAAGCATCCATTAAAGACATATACCATACTAAATGTTAGTATATTCCCTAACATTTATACTTTAATAATATTCACTAGTACTATTATTTAAATTTCTATAACAATTTCAGCTTATCCTAAAATTTCAGTCTCAATAGTATTGGTACCCCTACCATGGTATCGATACTGTTATATTATGGTACCGGTATTCTCTTACAGTATCAATACCATTTCTGCATTCTGTAATTAATGGTATCAATACCTCCTCCATAGTATCGATATCCCCTCTCAGTATCGATACCAATTGTATCAGTATCGATACTTTTTAGCTGATTCATCCAATTTTAAGCCTATAGTGTCGAGACTGTTCTATCAGTACCGATACCCTTACCCAGATTTTCCATTTTTTAGCTCGAATCTTACCCAAATTTAGTCAAATTTCCTTATGTTTACACCCAACAATACTATTAAACTCTTATCTACTTATCCCTTCTAATTTTCCTTCATTTAGCTTCTTAAAACATCTAAAATCTCCCAAGAACATTTCAATCTAAGAATAATACCACTTTTTCTGACATTTTCTTAATCCCATCCAATGCTTTTAATCTCTTACTTACTTCTTTGACAAGTCAAAACTACTAATAAACATCAGCAAAAACTCATATTTGAACATATCCTTCAAAAACCCATTTTCTATAATCTACAATAACTCATCCATCTCTTAGTTTTGATCCTATTTAATCCTTTCTTAAGCTTCTATAATACTTATTACTTCAAAAACCAACCAAAAACGAAAAAAGAAACTAGCCAAATGAAATATTACCTTTGGCTATGGATGAGAGCTTTTCCACGGGAAAGAAGAATAAAAGAGATGGATTTTCTATCCTACTTTCCTCTTTTCCCTTACATTAGTACCTTACTAAATAAAAATGAATTTTAAATTCATTTTATTTTAAAGGACCAAAATGCCCTATTTATTCATCTATTGCTACAAATTTGTCTAAAACACTATTCCAAATCATTTTCTCATCTTATATCTTTTAATCAAATAAATCCTCAAATTTTAAAACTTTTCACTAAAGTCCTTGACCTGGTATTTGGGGTATTACAACTATTCTCTTTAGTATTTTAAAACTTTCTCGGCATTTTCCCGTCCAAACAAAATCGACACATCTTTTCGCAACAACTTAGTTAGCGAAAAAGCTAACATGGAGAAATTCTTCACGAACCGTCTATAGTAACCAGCAAGCCCCAAGAAACTCTGAACTTTCGTAACATTTTTTGGGGGTTACCAATCTACTATGGATTGAATCTTTTTAGGATCCACTCTTATGCCTTCCGCAGAGACCATATGACCAATGAAAGCAATTTCAGCTAACCAAAATTTGTAATTGGACAATTTCGCATACAACTTCTTTTCACGAAGTGTCTGAATAACCACTCGAAGATGAGCGTCATGTTCTTCTCTTGACTTGGAGTACACTAATATATCATCTATAAATACCACCACGAATTGATCCAAATAAGGTTGAAATACTCTGTTCATTAATTCCATAAATGTTGCAGGAGCATTAGTCAATCCAAATGGTATTACCACGAATTCATAGTGCCCATACCGAGTCTAAAAAGTTGTTTTTGAAATATCATCCTCTTTGATCTTTAATTGATGGTACCCCGACCTTAGATCTATCTTAGAAAGCAAAGCTGCTACTTTCAATTGGTCAAAAATATCATCTATCCTCAGGAAAGGATACTTGTTCTTTATCATTACTTTATTTAACTGTTGGTAATCGATACATAACCATATAGACCCGTCTTTCTTTTTCACAAAAAACACAGGTGCTCCCCAAGGAGAAACAATGGTCCTACAAATCCTTTATCAAGTAAATCTTACAATTGGGATTTTAATTCTCTCAATTCAGTCAGAGCCATAGAAACAGGTTCGGTGCCCGGATAAACCTCAATCCTAAATTCTACATCATGATCTGGAGGTAATCCTAGTAACGCCTTGGGAAAAACATCTGGAAATTCTCTAACTGTGGGGATATCATTTATTCTAACCTCTGATATTTGAGTGTCTATCACATTGGCTAGAAAAGCTATACATCCTTTTGACATCATTTTCCTAGCAGTCATGCCTAATATCACATTTGATGGTGATTTCTTATTTTCACCAATCTCTACTTAATCTGAGCCTTCTTCATCTTTTAGAAACAATCGCTATTTGTGAAAATCGACCCATCCATAATGTGTAGACAATAAATCCATGCCTAAAATGATTTCAAATTCATCAAAGGGAAACTTCATAAAGTTTGCCGGGAATACATTCCCTTGGTTTTTTATAGGGCATTTTCTACATACTCGAGTTACTCTCGCACTGTGACCCATAGGGTTTACCGCTATCATCTCACTAGAAATTGGTTCTAAATGGATTCCTATAGCTCTAACCAACTTTTTACTAATGTATGAGTGTGTAGAACCAGGGTCAACTAATGTTATAGATTCTGGCGACTCCTCGAGTCTCTTGTCAATGCATGGATTCATTTTGTCCCATTGATCGTCCTCTTCCTCTACTTCTATTAGAGGCTTCCATAAATCTTTCATATTATGCCGAATGGTCCCTATATATCTTTGGACAGTTTTGGGCAAAGTGACCAGTCTCGTCACATTGGAAACAAGCTCCACTGAGAAGTCTGCATACTCTCTGGTACGCTCTACCATATGTCTGACATACAATTCTTTCACCAACTGCTCTACACGAACTAGCAACAACCGACTGGGACTGTTTTGTTTTCTATGAAGTTGCAACATAACCTTCTCTTTATGTATTTCTAGAACTTGAGCCCTTGCCTCTCTTAACATAGTGGGGAGTTGAAGGCATTCCAACCCTTTTCCCATCTACAAACTCTGTTTTGCTGCTAATGTGTCCGCTTGAGCTCTCTCAGTAGCTTTGGCTCGATTAATAACTTCTTCCAAGTTAGGTAAACTCAAAGCCAACATCATTTTTATCAACTTTGGCCTCAACCCCTCATTAAACCAATCGCGTCGGGCCTTCTCATTAGGAACCATCTGAGTAGCAAAATAGCTTAAATTATTATACTCAGCCTCGTACTCATGTATTGCTCAGTCACCTTGTTTCAAATTAAGAAACTTCATCAGCATCGTTCATCTGATTAACTCACTAATATACTTATTATTAAATTCTTCCTGGAATATCTCCTAGGTTAATTGTTCTGGTGGTGCATACATTGTAGTATTTGACCATCACACTCTAGCAGATCCCCTTAACAATGATACAACTCCACCCAGTTAATCTGAAACCGAGCAGTGAAGACTTTCAAGCATTATATTTACATCATTTAACCATAAATTGGCCTCTATTGGACCCTTACCCTCTTCTCCTCGAAACTCTGGAGCTCCCAATCTCTTCATCTCTTTTGGCATCAACATTCTTGGTGCTGGAGGGCCAGAGGGAGGTCGAAATCGAGACAGTATGACGTTAAGGACTTGCAAGAAATTTCCAAACTCAGGCACCATAATCCCCTGATGTGCAGGTGCACTAGCATTTTGAGATGGGAGAGGTTGTTCACTATTAGCCACATAACTTTCGCTACCAGTCCCTTCTCTCATCTCTTGTTCCCCCGCTTTACGCCAGTTCAAGGATTTTGACATCTATTAGAACATCCATAGTAATAACATTACAGTTAGCAAGGAGTGTCATCAATTACCCTCTAATGACACCATACCAGTAAATTTGACAATCTCAGTGGCATGTAATACCTTTTATCATTTCAAATAAACTAAGTTTCAGCCAAGAATAGGATAAAATTATAGCTCTGATACTAATAAATGTAACACCCATTTCCCATATACATTTAAGTACAATGGATACAGATGTCACATCACTTTTTTAAAATAGTTCCTTAATTGAAAACCCGTAAAATTTTACTTCAATTTTAAAAACCACAAAAGTATAACATTCATGGAAGCAAAATAATAGAAATATCACTTTAAATACATTATAAAATATTTACTAAAATTCAATTACATGCAATCTAAGTTTTCAAATAGAATAAGATTGTCCAAATGTTACTGACGAGTCAACATTTAATAGATGAACGTTGTTGCTGCTGCACTCCTTACTCAGCAAATCATTGATTGTTACCTACGCGTGAAATCAACACACATTAAGTATTTACTTAGTGATGAATAACCTTGTAAAAGAATTAAAATTTATTCATAAGTATATCCTGGCTATCAAAACCATGATTAATTGTCTACTTTATGGGATTCCTTTACAATCCTTTTTGTCAATCAATAAGTGGCACCGTTAATATCAAAATGCACTGTTAAGCCTTTATTCTTTTACCCAAAGGCATTTAGCCTTTCATCTAACAAGCCTAATTGACACCTTTTTGTCAAATGCACAGCTAGGCCATTAAACTTTTACTCAAAGGTATTTAACCTTTCATCTAACTGGCATAATTGACACCTTTATGTCAAATGCATAGCTAGGCCATTAATATTTATTTAACCTTTTATCTAACTGTCGTAATTGACACCTTTCTCTCAAATGCACAGCTAGGCCATTAATTTTTTACTCAAAGGTATTTAACATTTCATCTAATTGGCATAATTAACACCTTTCTGTCAAATACACAGCTAAGCCATTAATCTTTTACTCAAAGGTATTTAACCTTTCATCTAACTGGCATAACTGACAGCTTTCTATCAAATGCACAACTAGGCCATTAATCTTTTACTCAAAGGTAATTAACCTTTCATCTAACTGTCATAATTGAGATCTTTATGTCAAATGCACAGCTAGGCCATTAATCTTTTATTTAGAACAGTTCTTACGCTAAAAATCATTTATAATATCATATCTACACACATTATAAACATATTTAAAATAAAGAAAAATATATATTAATTTAAACCATTGAGGTGGACTTATTGTGAGTCTCTCTCAACCCATATAAATACATTATATGCACTCAGCTGGTAATCCCCGCTAATAAGATGTAGATATGTATGGCTAATCAGCAACTTTATCTTCCCCTTTTTTCTTGATAGATTCAAGAGCTTGATTATGATTTACACAAGCATCCATTAAAGACATATACCACAGCAAATTCTAGTATATTCCCTAACATTTATACTTTAATAATACTCAAAAGTACCATTTTTTCAATTTCTATAACAACTTCAATCTATCTTATAGTTCCAGACTCAATAGTATCGATACCCTTACCATAGTATAGATACTTATATAATAAGGTATCGATACTACTACACTATGGTACCGATACTCCCTTTCGGTATCGATACCATTTTGGCATTCTGTTATCTATGCTATCGATACTTCCCCTTATTAGTGTCGATACCCCAATAGTATCGATACTGCTTGCATTGGTAGCAATATTGTTCGTCACATTTCTACTCATTTACACCTATAATATCGGTACTATTCTATCTGTACCAATACCCTTACCCAGATTTACCACTTTTCAGCCCGATTTTTATTACTTTCCCCATCTAATATCTTACTTTTACATCTAACAATACTATTAAACTTTTCTTTACTTAACCCAACTAACTTCATTTAACCTCCTATAACATCTAGAATCTCCATAAAACATCTCAACTCAAGAATCATATCACTTTTTCTAGCATGTTTTTAATCATATCTCATGTTTCTAATCTTTTATTCAATCCTTTGACAAGTCAATTCTACTAATAAACCTCAATAAAAACTCATATATAAACATATCATTTAAAGTCACATTTCCTTTAAATCTCATACAAAACATCCACCACTTAGTTTAATCTTCTTTAGCCCTTCCTTAAGCTTACATATTACTTAATTTTACAAGAGCAACCCAAAATTTAAAGGAATAACTAACTAATTGAAGTTTACCTTGTGTTGTGGAAAAGAACTTAACCCACATGAAGAAGAAGAATAGAAGTAGAAATTGCTTAACTTTCCTCTTTTCCTCATTTAAAATCCCAAATAAGGAATATATTTTAAATTCATTTCCCTTAAAAGACCAAAATGCCCTCTTAACTCATCTATTATTACAAATTAGTCTAAAACACTATTCCAAATCATTTTCTCATATTTTACCACTTATTCAAATAAATCTTAAATTTTCAAATCTTTTTAGTAAAGTCTCTGACCTGATATTTGGGGTATTACATTTGGTGTTTGCGATGTTTGTGTTTTGTTTTAAAAAATGAGGATGTTGTTTTGTTTGAGATTATATTGTGATGTGTTAATTTTCTTTGCAATGTTCTTATTGTGTTGTTAGTTGAGGAAACTTGGTGCTTTGAGCTGGTGAACGTTGAGGTAGTGTTTGGAAGCATTTTCAGCTTCCAGAAAGTAAGGTGAATGGCTCTCATTTTTAGGAAATGAACATGATTCAAGGTTGAAATTTGTGTAGTGTTACATTTGTAATTCCGATATATTATGTTATTCGGCTAATTATGATGATAGAATATGATTTATGTGGATTTACATATGATGTCACTTGTGTCATAAATGAGAATGTGAATTATGAATGTGATGTGTTGCAAATGATGCATAGAATTTTGTAAAATATTTTTATAAGATGTTAAATGAACGAAATACCCCTAAATGTTTAAATGTAAGATTTTCTTGGTTAACTGAGATTCAATTGCATGTTAGTTACATTGAAAATTGTGTGAGATGAATAATAAAAGATTTTAGTTTGTTTGCTTCTGTGAAATGTGCGTATTGTGTATCTTGATCTGTCCAACACGATTGGAACATAATGTATGCTCAAGAATCTAGCTCGGACTCTTAGATCAGGTATGAGGCATTACACAGATAGGGACACAACCCGCCAAGCAGACTTCTTCAGGCGCCTTGTGGTCTTGTGCGAGGTAGATTACTGTGACATTGTCGATTGTTTGAGTGTCTCAGTAATAGGTGACTCAGTAATAAGAGTCTTAGATGGTAGATCAGGCTCGGTTTGAGGCTAGGGTTATTGTTCTTGCTCTTTCTCATCTCTTTCAAGCATGCTGAAAGGTGGATCATCATTCTATGGCTCGACCAGGGTATCCCACTAAACGACATTTAACGATGCTCTGGTATTTCCAACTTTTTTTCATCATGGATTCATAGAAAATTAAGATATGTTAGGTCCATTGAGGGATCATTTACTTGAAGTAGGACTCTATTAATGTGCCTCACTACTTGATGTAAGCAAAGAATGTTTAGAGATCGCCCGATAAAGTCTCCACATATGCTTTTGTATCCTTGGAAGACTCAACAACACCAGCTAATCTTGTCACAACATTTGTCTTTGTACCAGCTTCCAAAGTCTCCTCAGGTTAGTCCACATTGAATCCTAATAACTTAGGAAACTTTTCCATTAGGATACATTTCAATCCCGGTAAGAATTCATCGAATTCATCCTCAATAGCTCCCTTTTTTTAGAAAAGTGTTGTGATGAGATTTGGAAAGACCAAAGCATTTTCCGGTCGTTTCAAACATGTATGCGCTTACTCCACAATGATATTTCCAACGTCTATCATTCATCCCATAAGTATCAAGTTCAGTACCATCATCCGGGGTAGCGACACTGGGATGTAGGCATCAAAATAGTCTTCATGAAATGGTTCCACAACTTAGCCTTCACTTGGAATTGTTCTCGATCCACTGTACATCGACTAACTTGCTTACCATTCCATTCGGTGTTTTAAAAACAGAGATCCACCAACATACCTTGATATGCCTTATTGTCAACATCCTCAACAAACTTTGAAGGATGATCAACAACATCCTTTAGTTTAAAATAACGACTAATGGAAGAGGGTGTAAAAAATAAGTTTACCCGTAACGAAGAAGGATTGTTGTGTCGGGTCTTAGATATTTGTATAAAACTCTTTAACAATAGAGGCATTGAAATTACCCGAGTGCTGTTATAACTTCTTCCACCGTAGCCTAGCAACCACAACCAACACATCTGCCACTAACTCTCCGTTGGTCATACCATAGAAGACAAATCCTTTCTCGAATAAAACTTTTCGGTTCTTTAGGTTTTGGAACCTTTCCTTTGTTGCATTATTGGGAAACTATTGTGGGAAGGGAGGGTTCGTATTTTCTGGATGAGATCACACCATTGTTACTCGGATGGACGAAGAATGAAAGGAAAGATTGAAGATTTTTGGCTATGGGTTTCGACTTTATAAGAGAGAGAGAAAAGGGTTGTTAAAGACAAAGAAATAAATTGGAAGGAGAAAAAGGTTATAAATGATGGGGGTTTTACGTGTGGAGGGGATTTTTAATGAAGTAAAATAAAAATAAAAGTGGAAAGTAATTAATGAGGGTGACAAGTAGGAGAAAGAAAGTAATGATTATAAGAATAAATGTGGGATTGGAAAATTAAAAAATTTATTCGATTTTTTAATTTTTTCACTCAAACCTCAAAAATTAGTTTGTTTCCTTCTTTTTGTCCTTCCATGAGTAGTTACCACCTATGATGGATGAATAAATAAAATAAAATAAAACACTCAAAGAAAATATGAAAAATAATGAAAATAATTGAAAATAATAAAAATGTACGTGTTATTTATGCAAAGTAATAAGTCCAAAATGTTGTGGCATTTTCTAAAAGCTTAGAAGTGCAAACTCATGCATCTTGCAGGTAGAGTACCAACTTATAATGCAAGGGTCGAGATCCATTATAAGCCTTCAATTGCTAGCCATTGACTTGAAAAATGGTTTCATCATCTATATTTTTTAATTAGATAGCTCCATGATGGTAGACGTGGTGTACTTCAAAGGGTCCAAACCATCTTGATTTGAGTTTAGCCGGAAACATCCATAATTATGAGTTGTAGAGGAGCACCTGCTGACCAATATGAAAATGTCGTGGAAGAAGCATTTGATCATGCTATTTCTTAGTCATCTCCTTGTAAAGCATGGCATTTTCATATACTTGTTCCCTAAATACTCTCATTTCATTTACCTCCAATAATCTTTGTTCTCCAGATAATTGTATATCAAAATTAAGCTTTTTGACAACTCAATAAACTTTATGCTCAAGCTCGACAGGAAGATGGCATGCTTTTCCAAACACTGATTTGAATGGGGACATCCCTAGTGGAGTTTTGAATGTCGTTCGGTAAGCCCAAAGTGCTTCATCGAGCTTTAGGGACCAGTTCTTTCTTCTGGGGTTCACCACTTTCTCGAGAATATGCTTTATCTCACGGTTTGAGAACTCAACTTGGTTGTTTGTTTGGGGGTGATATGCCATGGTAATTTTGTGTCTCACCTCATACCATTGTAATGCCTTGACAATTAGCTTGTTGTCAAAATGGGTACCTTTGTCACTGATGATGGCTCTAGGTGCTACAAATCTAGTGAAGATATTTTTGTGCGGGAACTTGAGCATGATCTTAGAGTCATTCTTCAGTGTTGCAATTACCTTGACCTACTTAGACACATAATCCAGGGCCAGCAAGTTGTATAGATCTATGAAGAATGATGAGAATGGTTTGATGAAGTCGATGCCCCACACGTCAAATAGCTCAATGTGTAAAATATTTTACAGCGGCATTTCATGTCGTCTGGTAATGTTCCTGGTACGTTGGCATCGATCGTAGGCCTTGCAAAACTCATGAGCATCTTTGAATAGTGTAGGCCATTAAGAGCCCAATTGAATGACCTTTGCAGCGGTCCTTGCACCTCAAAAGTTACCTCTATATGGAGCCATATGATAATGAAATAAGATTTCTTTTTCTTTCTCCTTAGGGATACATGGTCGGATCATTTGGTTTGCACATTGGTTAAACAAATATGACTCATCCCAAAATTAAAATCTTACGTCGTGATTGAATTTCGTCCTGACCTGGTTATTCAGATCATGAGGCAAAATACCACTAAGAAGAAAGTTAACAGTGTCGGCGCACCATGGAATTGTAGTGGCAAATAAAATTTTCTCGTCATGGAATTCGTCTTTGATTTCGAAATTGACATGGCATTCTGAACTGTTCTTTAGCCTAGAAATATTATTAGCAACTTGGATCTCAGTACTTTTTCTATCCTCAATCTCTAAATCAAATTCCTTCAGTAGTAATATCCACTTAATTAGCCTAGGTTTGGCATCCTTCTTATTCACTAAATATTTGATAGTTGAGTTATTAGTAACAATAACTTTGGTTCCTATCAAGTATGCCCCAAGATTGTCAAATTAAAATAACAAGACAAGTAATTCTTTCTTAGTGGATGTGTAGTTATGCTGTGCATCGTTCAAGGTACGACTAGTATAGTAAAAACATGAAAACTCTTACCTCGATGCTTCTCAAGCACTACTCCCACTGCATAGTCATTTTTATTACACATCAACTCAAATGGTGAAGTCCAACATGGGGAACAACAGTGGGTAATTAGATAAGTCTTTTCTTCAGCTCTATGAATGGGCCATGATAAAATTCATCGAACACAAAGGGTTGGTTTTCTTGAAGCATGGTGAACAAGGGCTTGGAGATCTTGGAGAAGTCCTTGATGAATCTCCTATAAAAACCAACATGTCCAACATAACTCCTAATTCCCTTGATAGAGGTTGGCGGAGAAAACTTCTCAATCACATCAATTTTGGTTTTTTCCACCTCAATGCCCTTGTACGAGATCTTTGGGCCCAGTACAATTCCTTCAGTCACAATGAAATGACATTTCTCCCAATTAAGCACAAGCACAACCACCGCATATCTCTTCAGCACTCGTACTAGATTGCTAACACATATATCAAAGTTATCTCCAGAAACGGAGAAGTCATCCATGAAAATTTTTAGAAAATCCTATACCATGTAAGAGAAGATAGCTTGTATGCATAGCTGAAAAGTTGTCGAGCATTACAGAGTCCAAACGGAATCCTTCGGAAGGCATAAGTTCCATATGGGTATGTGAAAGTTATCTTATCTTGGTCCTCCGGTGATATGGCAATTTGGTTGTACGCAGAATATCCATTTAGGAAATAATAGTATGCCTTGTCTGATAATCGGTCCAACAATTGATTGATGAATGGAAGGGGAAAATGGTCCTTCTTGGTAGCTATTTTTAGTTTGCGATAGTTCATCCATATCCTCCATCTTGTGATGGTACGAGTGGGTAGTAGCTCATTATGCCTCCTTTCTTGGGGACACATTGTACCGGGAACTCCCATGAACTATTAGATATAGAGTAAATCACCCCAGTATCAAGCTATTTAATGATCTCTTTTATCACCACCTTCATCATAATAGGGATGATTATTCTTTGTGGCTCAATGGAACTGCCATGGTATTCTTCCAATAGAATCTTATGCATGCAAGTAGTGGGACTTATCCCCTTCAAGTCAGCCATTGTTCATCCTAACGATTTCTTATCCTGCAACAAAACACTTAGCAAACTACATTCTTGGTCAGTAGTAAGGTTAGAGGAAATAATCATAGGTAAAGTATAATTACCACTAAGTAAGCATATTTAAGATGCTTTAGCAAAGTCTTGAGCTTTAGGATAGGTGCAAGTTGTAATGAGGGCTTAAGAGGAACAAATTCATTAAAATCAAGATCTTTAGAGTGTGTACCTGGTCTAGTAGTGAGTAAGCTAGACTACTCCACTTATAATGGAAATTCTTTGAGCTCATTGATCCTTTGTTCTCCAATGAGCCTCTCATAATTTACCAGTTGTATGAAATTGATGTGGCAAAATTGAACAGCTTCCCCTTCTATCAATGAATCCACTTCAAAAATGCTCTTGCATTCTTTCGAGTTATCAATAAAATTGATAGTATGAAAGACATTCACAGTCACACATTGGTCGGCCACACATATAGTGAGTTCACCCTATTCATAATCAATAAGGATGTGACTAGTGGCTAGAAAGGCTTCCCTAAAATTATGTGCTCATTAGTATCATACTTACAATCAAGTATAAGGAAGTCCACTAGGAACACAAATTTTTCCACTCGTACAATGACATCTTCGACCTTCGGGATGAACGTGTGAATAGAAAACTAGAGTTAAAATAACATAGGTGGGTCTTCCATTTCCCATCCCAAGCTTCAAAAATATTGACTTGTAAATTAAGTTCACACTACAAATTTCCTTCCCAACATAGTTGTCTCGTATAGATCATGTAATAATAAAGTTGCCTAAATCTTTTACTTTCGTGGCAGCTTGTTTAAGACTTAGAAAAATTCTTTTGTCGCAACAACTGTCTCATACTTCTCAACTTTACTTTTCTCTGTGATAATTTCCTTGTGAAATTTAGAATAAGTGGGCATTTGTTCTATGGCTTCAAGGAAAGTGATGTTAATATAGAGCTTGTCAAGAATGTCAACAAAATTCTTGAATTGGATATCATCATTGTGTTTTTTCAATATTTATGGGAAAGAAAGTGAAGGTCTAACTTCTTCTACAGACAAGGCAGGAATTACTTTTCTGTGACATTTTGTTTGGTCCCTTGGTAGGCTTACTGGATGAACCCTTACTTTTGTCATTCTCCATAATTGTTTTATCGTGTTATAGCTTAGGGTCAGCTTGCACGATCAAGGGGGAGAATCATCCAACCTCTTTCCCCTAAAATTATCTTGTAAATTGATTTGAGCGCCTCTCCTACAAGTGAGTGCATTGTATTGATCCTTTCTATGAGGTTTAGTGACCCCAGTGTCACTAGGAAGATGACCTGGTTGGCGTTCTTGTAATATCGCGATAATTTGACCAATATGAACCTTCAAATCTCTTAGAGAAGAGTTATGGATTTGCAGCAAATCTCCTTGACTTTAAAATAGAGTACCTTGATTCTTAATAGTAGCAACATGGTCTTACTAACTACTATAAAATATTCCATAGTGGCCTCCAAAGAATTTGTATTTGAAGAAGACGGTTCCCCTCGTTATAATTATGCCACGACATATTCGTTTGATAGGTTGGGTTTCATTGATGTTTTGTTGTCGAGTGGAGTGACTAGCATTGTTGGCTCTTTAATTTCCCCATGAAAAGTTAGGATGCTGACACCATTTTGGATTCTAGATGTTGGAGTAGGGATTGTTGTTTTCTCGGATGAAATTTCCCACAAACTTGATGGTATATTAATTTTCTCAGCATTCACTCTTATAGTTATTGCCATGGAAGAACGGACATGTTGAACTAGCTACCTTCGCTTCTTTCACCTTGTTTGAACATTACAAGTTCTTAAATATACTTGTGATAGGTGAAAGTTGGCCGGACACTGAGCCCTTTGCATCTAATTCATAGGTCCTAGGTGCATTCCTCCTAGTTTCAATCCTTGAAGAAGTGAATTCATATATCATTGTTTGCAATCCTATCCAGAATGTCAAAAGCCTCTTCAAGTGATTTGTCTAACTAAATCTGATTTGCTGAGGCATCTAGCATCATATTCGTGGGCGCATTTACTCCATTATAAAACATCACGACTTGAGTCCAATCGTATAAACCATTATTTGTACACTTATGAAGTAATCCCTTATATCGGTCCTAAAATTCATGCATAGACTCATCATCAGTTTGACGGAAAGATCCTATCTCATTTATAAGTTGAGTGTTCATGTTCATCGGATTACATTGAAACAAAAAACTTATGCATAGATCAGACCAAGAATCTATCCAGCTAGATGGAACTCTACTCAACCAAGCCCTCGCTTGATCACACATAGATTATGGAAACAGCTTAAGCTTCAGCACATCTTCATACACTCCTTGTTGCCTGAAGGAATAAACTTCCTCCAATAAGTTGTGTTGCCTGGTATCTTCATGAGGCATACCCCAAACTACCTTATAGAATTCAACATATTGAACATGACTGGTTTGAGCTTGAAGTGGGTTACTCGGATGCCACAATGCCAATATTTAGATCATCCAAAATAAAATTTAAGTAACCACGAATAGTATGAGGCCTAGCAGCATTCCCAATATTTGGAATTGTCTTGACATTTTGATTTTCCTTATCCTCCACTTGGCCAACACCTTGGTTCTGAAATCTATACACATTTCAATGATCATGTTAAGAATGTCTTCTTTGTCTAAAAAGTAATTCAATCTCAGGTTTAATTAGTGTTACTATTTCCTCGGGATGTCCTCGGGTCATACACCAATTAGGCATGAAAAACACAAAGAAAAATATCAAGTAAACTATAATAAAAATATAAATAAGTAAAATAAAAATACTATGACAGAACTATTAAACTTTTAGTTTCTAATCCCTGGTAAAGAAGCCAAAAACTTGTTCGCGTTGTGAGTGCTTATAAATTTATGTGAAAATCATGTGCAAGTATACAAAATCGAACAAGTAATATAGATTGAGTGAGTATCTAATCCATAGGAATTGGAGAATATTACTAGTTAGGTCAAAGTAACTAACTACTTTATCTAAGCGTAGCTAATGGTATGCATAAATGGTTATGCCGAGGCACAATGAAATGTATATAGGTGGGGTAGAAATGGTAGTGTGAGTGGTTGACAAATGAGAATCTTATGGCAAAAGTAATTGTTTAAAATGCAATCAAATGAAAATACTAGGGCAAAACAAATTGATAACATGGGAATTAAATAAGATCACTTGATAATCCTCACACAACAAGCTATTACGAGAATGAATGATTGAATCCCTTAGGAATCTTAAGTTTTATCTTTTAGGATGGTCTCAACTTCTATGTCTTTTTTGCTCGACATATTTTACTACGAGTATCCCTACACTATCTCTAGTCATGGGATTTTAAAGATGAGAATGCCACAGAAAATCCTCCCAGCCTGAGCAGCGGCATCTAACCTATCGATTCAGCTCTACTTCTTTTAGTCGTCGAAATCCTAACCTCATCTCTGACGGTGGATTAGGCTCTAGTAATTAGCTAAAACCCATTGCTTACGTTAACCTTCCTTTAGTTTCTCTTAAACATTAAAGATCATTAACTTAGTTTCTCTCCAACACTAAGTGGTATACTTAAGAAAATGCTACTCCCATGTCTCCTAAAATCTTAAGCAATTAAAAAAATAAGCAAAATAAGTAATAAACAGAAAAATATCAACCATCCATTAAAGAGATACTTAATCAGCCATGATAAACAATACCAAATAAAGTTAGTTCATGGTGGGGTTCGAATAATCCATGAAAATCATATGTTCCTTACAAACCATAAAATGTGAATAAAAATTAAGCATAATGGTGGAGGAAAAACTCCCAACGCGTGTTTTGGAAGCTCCCTCGGCCACCAAAGGATGAGAAAAAGAAAGATATTTGGAAGCTTGGTGTCGTCTTTCTCCTCTCTTTTTGTAGCTCACTTTTTTCCAAAGAATATAGTCATTTTTTCCTTTGTGGTGTCTTAATCTATTTATACCAAGGAAATATACCTAGGGTTTTGTTCCACAATGATAATGGTGCCCTAAGATACACCCCCTACACATGAAAAGGGACTACAAAGGTGGTAGTGGTCCCCTCCTAGGTGGCTGGCTGTAGGAATCACGTGATGGTTGGACAATTGGCTCTTGTATGAAAATATATTCAGCTCTTTTGTATTTTTTATGCCCATAAATGTTATCCTAGCTACTATGACATTTTCATTCTATTTCAACATCTCAGTTTTTCACGACAATTCTCCTCGCACACTATTTCACTTTATGACCCACACATCATTAACTAGACACAACCTTTCCAATAAATGAGCACCAATTGCAAAATAAATATGTCCTGGAAAATTAAATCCATCACATGTAACTACATGATCCTAAATGCATCTATATGGTCCTAAATGTGCCTTAAGACAATCATTAAATTAAGTAAAAAGTCCCTAAATATAGCATTTTTACTAAGTTATCAGTATGGAATTGGTCAAATCCTCTCCAACGCCCTGTAAGGTCCTATAAAGAATGGGGCCATCTTCCCTTTGCTACCAAAACAAAACACCTTCTTCCATGGGGAAACCTTGAGGAATATTTTCCCCCTACTAAGAACTTCATATTCTTACGCTTCAAATCTACTTAGGATCGTTACCTATCTGAGGCTTCTCTCAACCAACTCTAGATTAGTCAACCTTTCTTTTTGCTCTTTGTAATCATGCCTATACCTAAAATCATACCCTCGCTGAGCTCTGTCCAACAAAGCAAAGTCTTACACTTGCGTCCAAACAAGGCCTCATACGGAGAGATCCGAATCCTCAATTAAAAGTTATTGTTATACACGAACTCCGCTAAAGGCAAGTGGTCCTCCCAACTACCCTTTAGATCGAAGATAGTGCACCTAAGCATATCTTCTATGATATGGATAACTCGTTTCGACTAGCCATCTGTATGAGGATGAAAAGTTATGATAAAGTTTAGTTCAGTGACTAGGGACTCATAAAGGGCTTTATAGAAGTGAGAAGTGAATCTAGGGTCTTTTTCTGATATGATAGATGTTGGTACCCTGTTTAATCTCACTATCTCACATATGTACAACTGAGCTAACCTCTCCAAATTATAATACATCCTAACTAGAAGAAAGTGGGTTGATTTGGTTAAACAGTCGATTATGACCCAAATTGTATCATGTATTTATCTAGTCACTGGTAACCCGGTCACAAAGTACATGGTCATACTATCCTATTTCCATCGAGTAATACAAATGTACTGAAGTAAACCTGAGGGAAACTGATGTTTTACTTTAATCTACTGAGACACTAGACATTTATCGACAAACTCTGATACTTCCCTTTTCATACCCGACCACCAATACAACCGTCGAAGCTCTTGGAACATCTTATAATTGCCAGAATGGATTAAGAGTGAATTGAAATGTGCTTCATTAAGTATATTACTACAAAATTAAGTGTCTACGGGTAAAAAACAACCATCTTCTGAAGTACAAAGTGTCATCATATAACTCGAATCCTGATGCTTTACCTTAGTGAATCTGCTCAACATGGGTCCTTAACTTATCATCTGAACTCTATATCCTCTTGGTCTCACCTACTAACTTTGGCTTGACTCACAACCCAGCCAATAACCCAACTTTCCTAGTCAAGTTCAATAGTACAAAGAGGGCTCACAACTCTGACGTCGACTTCTGCTCAAGGCACCTACCACAACATTTGCCTTACCTGGATGATAGTCTATCACAGTTGTAGTCCTTAATATAATCTATCACATAATCGTAGGCCTTAAGTAAAGGTTAAAAACTCAGTTCGTCAACTCAATGAATGCTATAGGGGCATTGGTAAGTCCAAACGAGATTTCTAGGAACTCATCATTATTGTATCTTGTCTTGAAAGTTGTATTTGCTACATCGTTATCCTTAACTTTCAACTGGTAATACCTGAACATCAAGTCAATCTTGGAGAGCACTCATGCTCCCCTAAGTTGGTTGAAGAGATCGTTAATCCTTGGGAGTGGATAATGGTTATTGATGGTTACTTCTTTAAATGTTTATAGTCGATGCAAAGCTTCATTAACTGATCATTCTTCTTTACAAAAAAGATTGGCGCTCCCCACGGTGAGTTGCTCGACGGGATAAAACCCTTCTACAGCAACTCCTGAATCTGAGCCTTTAATTCCTTAAATTCTATCGGTACCATGCGATAGGGAGCAATAAACACCAGATCTGAGCTTGCATTACTTTGATGTCAAACTCTAATTCATGATCATGTGGTAAACCTAGTATCTCTTTGAGGAACACATCAAGGAAATCTCGCATTGCTCGTATATCCTCAAGTGTTGAAACTAAGATTCGGGTGTCGACTATGTGAGCCAAGAAGGCCTCACATCCATGGTCGATCATCCTTTAGCCTTTTATGGCTGACACTATCCTTGACGAACCTGATTTCTTGCTAGTCATCACTAACTTAGTGCCATTATCTGTCCTGAGCTTCAGTTGTCATGCTTCTCATTCGAATCTAGCATTGTGTTCAACCAACCAATCCATACCTAGGATAATGTTGAACTCTCAGAAGGGTAACTCTATTATGTCTACTAAGAAGGTATAACCTTTGGTTTCTACTGGGCATCATTTGTGAACTTTGTCTATAAAGGCATCTAAGACTAGAGGGCTCCGAACTCCTACCTCTAAGTCTTCTTCTGGGATTTCTATCTCTTGAACTACATTAGAGCATATATAAGAGTGGGTGGAATTAGGATCTATCAAAGTTGTAACAAGAATGGAAAATACTTTGAAAGTACATGACATTACATCAGTTGCATTACACTCCTTACAGACTCTCATCAGGTACTATTTAGAGGCTACCATCGGCTCTACACGGTTGACTAAATTTGTTATCCATCTACTCTGCTATCCAGATGTAGTACTACCACCCCTCGCTAACCCTTGGCCTCTCTTCACAGATGGGGCTGACCTCTGAGTTGATGTCGGGTCACTCCCCGTACATCTAGATAATATTTGAAGAAGTGGTCTAAGGAGCATAAACTATAGTAACCCCTCGATCCCTAATAGCACGCTCTTATATCCCTTCTCCCGTATTGAGCCCAAATGGGATGAGTAAAGCCTCTGGTCGACTCACTAGTACTAACTCCAAAAACCAGTGTTAAAGGTCTCATTCTAGACTCGGATATACCTCTGCGATCCAAGGTCTATCCAGTCCTCCTCGAATAGACTACTAGGGGTCTCTCGAAACCTTAACTATCTCGATCCCTTTTGGTCAGAGCCTGAACTAATCTCACTTGCACAAGGGCTCGAATAGTCTACTTCACCGTCTCACTAATCTTTTTGGCCCTCCAGCTCAAAACTCTCTCGATCGCCTTCGCCTGGTGAGTCAAATGAGGAAATACTCTGGGTGGGTTTACAATTAGATACGAAAAATATCAAGGTGTAAGTCCTCTTTGAATCTAAGGTAGTGGTGCTCGTCCATCGAAACTAGCTCAGTCATCAGCCAAAGGAACTCCTACTCATACTCTATCACTGAACGATCCACCTTGGTCAAGTGTAAGAACTGCTCCCTCAAATCATCGGTGTGAGCCTCCCTAGTATATTTTTGGAGAAACTCTTACACAAACATCTCCCAAGTTGGCCTCTCTAGCTCTATTGCCAACTTTATGGTCTCCTACCAATCAATAGTATCACCCTTGAGTCGAGGTTTAGCGCACTCAATCTTACCCTCAGGGGTAAGATGCAACTGCCTGAGGGTGTGGAGGGTTTCTCCATGCCACTGGTCAGCTGTGATAGGATTGTCATCCCTGTATTGAAAAACTTGATAGCCTTATACATACGAAGTCTCTCCATAGGGAACTCTTGGTGCGCTACTATGGTTGGGGTTACTGGTGGGGGAGGTACTTCTACTGAAGCATTCTACAAGGATCTAGAAATCTTCCTAAGCACGGAGGTGAAGACCCTGAAAAAGATCACCTCCTCAACCCCACGTCTACTGGAGAGTTCTGTTAGTCTATGATCGGAACAAACTCATCTCCGGAGTTGTCTTTTAACGACGTGTGACTATCGACTCTACCGACCTGACTATAAGCTGGTTTGTCTGCCATATGAAAATAGAAAGAAACATGGTCATTATCATCATTTTGGTCTTTATAGTACTCTTAACACATCTAGAGGTATATACAAGTATAGATGTTGCCTGACTATAACCTGTGTGCCCTAAAATCGATTAAAACTGGCGTTCTAATATCATTAAATGTAACACCCTAATATTGTTCGACCTGAAGATATTGGACCAAGATGTTACATGGGGCCACCTAAGTGGCTAACCCAAAAGTTTTCTTTTAAAATGACTGATTGTAAGAAATCTGATAAAATCATCCATAATAAATAAAACAAAATATAATGGTATCATTTAAAATTATGAGGGAGCTCCTAAAATATTCAAAATATTCAAAATAATACAAGACTAAATTTAAATCAAAATCAGTTATTACTGAATACATAAGGGTTCATCATTAGTACATGCCCTATATGAATGACTCAATACATACTCTCAAATGCTTTGACTGATCTGATCTGCTGCACTAGAATGTCTAGCGATGATAACTCCCCACGAATGACCTCCTAACTTACGCACAGAAACATATTCCGAACGTTGAGCTTACGAGCTTAGTGCCTCACTAATAATTGTAATATACTACATGCATTCGCTAAATGCCCTAGCTGGTGGAACATATATAAAGATATAAGAAGTACTTATTTATTATATTATGGATGGCATCATGGTACGGCTGAAGGTTATACATCTCATAGTTCACACACCTTTCTAGCCTACCAGAATACCCTTGGGTACTCCTAGGTGAGATCATAAAATTGCATCAGAACATACACATGGCCAACTTACTCCATCGAGTCTTGGGGCATCTGTGCCCAACTAGCAGTTAAGTGCCTTGCCACTGACTGGGATATCCATATGATTGTCGCATTATGCTAAAGTAACATGAGTGTCTTGATTGTGTCACGAGCATCAACCAAGGCTAATTTTATGTTATTTTAATTGTTATTGTTTCTAGATATTCTGAGTTAATTTATGTTCTCACTTATAGTTTTATTTCATGATATTCTGATATAAATGGGACTCCTCAAATTTACCCCTTTAAGTTCTTGGGTTCTTTACCTAAAATTTTCTTTGGGTACCGATACTAGCCCTTTAGTATCGGTATTGAGCCTCTGGGTATCGATACTAGCATCTGGGTGTCGATACAACTAACCAAATTTAATCTCAGGACAATGGGTTGGTATCGATACCTGGGATAGAGTATCAATACCCTTGGTATATGGTATCGATACTTGCCTGAGTATCGATACCAATTTTTTCTTCGATATTTTGATAATTTCCTTTGTATCGATATCCCTATTTAGGGTATCGATAAAAGTATCGATGGTGTCATAGTATTGGTACCAAAATTGGCTTCAATGTTTTGAAAAATACCTAGGTATCGATACTCCTATGGGGAGTATCGATGCCCTACCCTTGGTACCAATACTCGTTGAAGGAGTATCGATACTTCTATCCTAAACCCCTTCGTTATTTTAAATTCTGAATAACAATATTGATACTGTTATTCTAGTACTGATACTCATGCCCATAAATATCTTATTTTGGACATAAAAATACCAACATTCAACCTAAAAAATCCTAATGAGGGTCCCAATAATATCTTATGTATGATTATAGGGGTCATAAAATGTCTATAAACATGTTGGAAAACATTGATTTCTGAATTCTACCTTGAAAATGCTTCATAGCTCGTACAACTTACCAAACACACTTTAATGACCTACATATGGTAGACTTGAGTTAGAAGTGACTTACCTTTGATTTCTAAGCTATTGGGAGTTTTCAAAGCTCAACCCAAGGTAATAATTTCCTTCTTTTTTCTCTTTGAGCTCTCACCAACTTCTGTCACTAAGTAGGAATCAAATCAAGGGTTACTAATGTGGTTAAAAGGATTAGGGGAAAATTTAAAACGTTTCAAGAGGCTTGAATCTCTCAAAAACAAACTGAAATCATTTGGTTTCTACAACCCCTCACTAAACCCATATTTTGGCCACCTTAACTAAAACTTACAAATGATAGCTTGAAATGAAGCTTAGAATGAGAGGATTAAGTTTCTTACCTTAATGTTGTTGGTTAAGTCTTAAAGGTCTCAAAGTTTAAACCTTTCTTAGTTATCTTGAATAAGAATAAGATGAAGAATAGAGAAAAAATAAATAAAAAGGGTGAGAAATGGTGAGGAATAGTGAACGGCAAAATTTGTGAAACCCTTATCGATTACATCACCACCAATTAAGTGGTTTTTAGATTTTGAAATGCATGAGGGGTTAATCACACTTTTGGTCTTATTTTTTTTGTTTTAATATTAAAAATAACCCTTTTTGAACAACAATTGGGCCACCACCAAGCCCAATTCCACTTTACTTAGGTCTAGGCTCCATTACAAGCTAATGGATTTGTTTAAACTCTACCCCTGGATTCCCTAGAACTACCGACCCGAGATTCGTGACTTTATAGAAATAATTTTAAAACAAATATTATATATCTTAAAATATGTTTTTCTCCAATCATAAATTATGTGATACAATTCAATAAGAGCTCTCGCCTAAGCATTCACGTGGTCACCAATTTCGTTACTTTCTCAATGTCACACTTAGACAAAAGGGCGTAAACCATGCTCTCCATCAAGTCATTATTGACAAATTTAATAAAACGTTTGAAGGTTGGTCCTCCCGCAATCTTTCATTCCTAGTTGGGTTATCATCATGAAATTCATTCGCGTTGTCATTCCTTCTTATTTTATGTAATCATGCATTCCTATTCATGTTTGTAAAACAATAGAGAAACTAATTTGTTGGGTTTTTTTTAAATCCTTGCCACCGGTCCCTTTTTTCAATCTAATTTTCTTTTAATATTTTTCTATTGTCTTCTTCTTTCTCTTTGATTTTTGTTTAGCCGGTGGAGACACCGATCATAATGTTGGTTGTGGACCACCAGAGACTATTAGTTGTTTTGTTTTTTGATATTATATCTTTTATTTTTTTCTTGAATCTTTAAATAAGAATCTATGTCCTTGTGACACATTTTTCTCTCCTCTTGTGGCACGTGTTTCTTTATTTTTGTGGCATGATCTTGATGCATTTTAGTACGTTTTCCGTATACTTTTGTGTTCATTTTGGTACTCGTAAAAACACATCATAACATTTATTTTTTGTTTGTTTGTCGGTGGTCACGTATAGTCAGATCTCGTTTTTAGTAAAAGGTTGTTTGCTGATGTAATCAGAATTATACAAAGGAGCCTGCCAGATTGTTTGGTTCACTCACTATTCCTTTTATCACTTCGTAAAGCGTCTCATTTGATAGATAGAAGGAGTTTGTATGAAGGTTATTGGGTTTTGATGTTGCTCCTCATTATAAATAGAAGATTTTATTTTTCTTCGTATCTTTAGGTTGAATATTTTAATTTTGTATGTGTAACACCCATTTCTTGTTTACGTTTTCGTACACAAGTTAGAAGTGTCACATGACTTTTAAAACATTTCCTTATTGGTAAACCCATAAAATTTTGTTTCTAAAAATAAAACATTTTAATATAATAATAATAAAACATTCGTTAACTTTCAGTAGTTACAATAATCTTAAAGTTATAACATTTTTCAAAAATCATAAATCAAATACATTCCAGAGTATTTTCATAAGTCCAATACATGCCATCTAATTAACAAAAGTAGACAAAATTATCCTACAGTTACTGATGAGGCAACCTCTGATTTATGGTATTCGCTACACTCTTTACTTCGCTAGTCTTGGCTATTACTTGCATGTGAAATCAACACACGGTATGTATTTACTTAGAGAGGCATAGTTTTACAAAATGAAGTGTACTTGAATATAAGTATATCATAAAATATCAAAATACCAATGTAACTCGTATAAATCATATTAATACATAAACTGGCTTGGCCATTCATATAATTTGTGAAACAATATTTAGTATACCCGGCATACCTATCAATCAGTATTTTCCAATTTAACATCTATTTCCCCGATGTATGCCAAATGAGAATGCAAGGTACATGCATTGCACTGAAGTGCCAAAATAGAAATTCACAAACTCATTATGAATTCCATGGATACACACATAATGCCGAAAGTACCTATAGTACTGATACGAAATGCACCATTATGCATTAAACAAAATCGATCGATAACTTTTATACAAAATTGTATATCAAAATGGTAATTCACAAACTCATTATAAATACCATGATTGCACATCTAGTGCTGAAAGTACATGTAGTACTGATACGAAAATGTACCATTATACATTACATAAAATCGATCGATAACCATTGTATACAATTTATGTCGAAATGCACCTATGACTCCCGATGCACATACAATGGGCTTTTAAGTCAACTTAGCAGATTTAACATTAAAACAACATAAACATTCATCTATTCATTTTAGAGCAGTTCATACTCTAAAATGTTTTGTAACATCATTTACATAAGCATTACGAAAACATATTTAAATATTGTATAACATACCTTTATCAAACATTTGAGGTTGACTCTTCTCAAGTCATCCTCATCTCATATAAGAATAATAAATGCACTCACCTAATATGCCTCACTATTATGTCTTAATTTTAGATTGACTAATCATCTATCTTATCATTGTCTTTTTGCTTGCTCGAGTCAGGAGTTTGATTATGATCTACACAATCATCCATAATTACACGTACATTACATATATTAGTATATTGTCTAACATTTATTAAATACTTAAAAGTACTATTATTTTCTAATTATATTAAAAATTCATCCTAACTTAAAATTCTTGGCTTAATAGTATCAGTACCCTTCCTATGGTATCGATACCTCTATACTATGGTACTGATACCCACTTCAGTATCGATACCTTCCTCTTGGTATCGATACCTCTAACATTTATTAAATACCCATTTTTTTCATTCTGAAAATTCATTTTCCAATTACAGTATCGATACCTTCCTCTTGGTATCGATTGGTATCGATACCTCCACATCAGTATCGATACTACTTGCATCAGTATCGATACTACTTACATCAGTATCGATACTGATCATCGTGTTCATCCTCTTTCCTCAAATTTAACCATATAGTATCGATACTATTCTTCTAGTACCGATACCTTTACCCAGATTTTACATATTTCACTTCGATTTTTACCACGTTTTCACCTAAACCTCTTACTTATATCACCAACCATACCATTAAACTCATCATTACTTAATCCAAATAATTTACATCCATAATTCTCCCTATATTATCCAAAATCTCCAAAGAAAACTCAAAACTAAGAATCACACAAATTTATCAAGCATGTTTTTGATCATTTATTATGCTCCAAATCTCTTATTTACTTCTCTAGCAAGTCAAATATGCCTTTAAACTCCAATAACTGACCTTATTTCATCAATTCACTTAAAAACTCATTTTATTAAATCTCAAATATATCATTCATTTCTTAGTTTTAATCCTCCTTGAACTGTCTGTAAGCCTCTATATCACTTAGGGGTTTAAAACCAACCCAAAAACAAAAGGAAAACCCAACTTGAAGGAACTCTTACCTTAACTATAGAGGGCACAGGACTAGAAGAAGAATAGGAGGAGAGAACCACTTTCAGACTTAACCTCTTATTTCCCCTATTTCCCACTTAAATATCCTTAATTAAAAATTAATATTAAATTCATTTCCCTCTAAAGGACCATAATGCCCTTCTATTCTTTCATTCTTAGAAATTAGACTTAAACACAATTTCCTAAATCATTCCCTACACTTTACAATTTACTCAATTTAACTAACCAAATTCATCCTTGAATTTTAATACATACCTGATACGAAGATGTGTGGAAACTGTTTCTTTATATCATCCTCTCTTTCCCATGTAGCTTCCTTGACTTTATGATTTTGCCAAAGTACTTTAACTAGAGGAATCTTCAGGTTACACAGTTGTTTGTTTTCTTTAGCCAAAATCTGTATTGGTTCTTCCTCGTAAGTCAAATCTGGTCGGATCTTTATTTCCTCTAGTGTGATGATATGTGATGGATCTGATCGGTACTTCCTGAGCATCAACACGTGAAAAACATTATGGATCATGTCCATATCAGGAGATAAAGCTAATTGATAAGCTACTGGTCTGACCCTTTTTAAAATCTCATAAGGTCCAATAAATCTCGGACTCAACTTTCCTTTGTGTCCAAATGTCAATACTTTCTTCCAAGGTTATACTTTCAGAAATACCTTATCTCCCACTTGATATTCAATCTCTTTTCTCTTTAGATCAGCATAAGACTTTTGTCGATCGGAAGCTATCTTAAGATTATCTTGGATAACTTTCACTTTATCTTCCATTTCTTTCATTAAAATCGGACCAACTAAATATCAATCTTTTAGCTCAAACCAATTTAATGGTGTTCGGCACTTCCTCCCATATAAGGCCTCATAAGGAGACATCTTAATACTCGATTAGTTACTGTTATTATAAGCAAATTCTGCTAAAGAAAAATATCTATCCTATGATCCTTGGAATTTAATCATGCATGCTCTTAACATATCCTCCAAAATCTGAATAGTTTGCTCTGATTTCCCATCTGTATGTGGATGAAAAACTTTGCTGAAATTTAATTGAGTACTTAATGCCTCGTGCAAAGACTTCAATATGTCAGATACTATCGATACAGGTACTTCATGCTACCAAACTATCTCTTTTATACACAACTCCACGTATTTATTCATTGAGTAATCTACCCGAACTGGAATAAAGTGAGTTGTCTTGGTCAATTTGTCCACAATTACCCATATTGAGTCCATTTTACCTTGTGACAAAGGTAGCCCTGAAACAAAATCCATATTTACTCCTTCCCACTTCCACTCAGGAATGGATATCAGTTGTAGCAATCCGGAAGGCACTCGAAGTTCATCTTTCACTTGCTGACATGTCAGCATCTTGCAACAAACTCTCATAAAACTCTTTTCATGTTAGGCCACCAATAACGACTTTTTAAATCCTGGTACATCTTATTTCCATATGGGTGCATATTCTAAGGACTATAATGTGCCTCGAGGAGAATATCTTTCTTCAACTCTTCATTATCTAGAATGCAAAGTCTTCCACGATAATATAAACATCCATCAATCTTGATTTTGAAGTCTTTGGCCTCACATTTTTCTACTTGTACAATTCTTGCCAAACAATTCCCATCTTTCCTTGTAGCTCTTTTATCTGATCCAACATCATCGACTTTAACTTAAGCTCAATGATCAAGGTGTCATCTTCCTTTAACGATACACGTGCATCCAAAGGCCTTAAAGTTGTAAAAGTCTTTCGGGTAAGTGCATCATAATCTTTTAAAAGCTCGATCCATCTTCTCTGCCTTAAGTTTAGTTCTTTTTGAGTCAGCAAGTTCTTTAGACTTTTATGATCCATATAAATATGGCATTGCTCACCATACAGATAATGACGCTAAATCTTCAATGCAAACAGGATCGCTGCCAACTCTAAGTCATGTTTTGGGTTATTTCTCTCGTGAGCCTTCAGTTGTCTCGAGGCATAGGCCACAACTTTCCCTTCTTGCATAAACATACATCTCAATATGTTATGAGATACATCACTAAAAACTACATAGTCTTTACTCGGCTCAGGTTGTACAAGCACTAGTGCCTCTGTTACAATCCTCTTTAGAATTTCAAAACTTTCTTGCCATTTCTCCAACCAAACAAAAGGCACATTTTTCGTAATAACTTAGTTAACGGTGAAGCTAACATTGAAATGTTCTTCATGAATTGTCGATAATAACCAACAAGCCCCAAGATACTCTAAATTTCAGAAATATTCTTTGGGGTTGCCAATCCACTATAGCTTGAATCTTTTTGGGATCTACTTTTATGCCTTCTGTGGAGACTATATGGCCAAGGAAAGCAACCTCAGCTAACCAGAATTCATACTTGGATAGTTTGGCATATAACTTCTTCTCTCGAAGAATCTGAAGAACAACACGAAGATGAGCATCATGTTCATCTCTTGAATTTGAATACACCAAAATATCATCGATAAATACCACCAAAAATTGATCTAGGTAAGGTTGGAATACTCAGTTCATTAAATCCATGAATGTTACAAGAGCATTAGTCAATCCGAATGGCATCACCACAAATTCGTAATGTCCATGCCGAGTCTGAAAAGTTTTCTTTGAAATATTCTCCTCTTTAACCTTTAATTAGTGGTATCCTGACCACAGGTATATCTTAAATAGCACTGTCGTTCCTTTCAGTTGATCGAACAAATCATCAATCATTGAATGATGATACTTATTCTTTATTGTTACTTTATTTAACTGACGATAATCTATGCATAATCGCATAGACCCGTCCTTCTTTTTCACAAAAAGCACAGGTGCTCCCCAAGGATAAACACTGGTCTGAATAATCCCCTATCGAGAAGCTCTTGCAGTTGGGCCTTTAATTCTCTTAACTCCATTGGATCCATTCGATATGAAGCCAAAGAAACAGGTCCAGTACCAGGGTAAACATCAATCTGGAATTCTACCTCCCAGTCTGGAGGTAAGCCCGATAATTCTTCCGGAAAAACATCTGAAAACTCCCTAACTATTGGAATATCAACTAATCTCACTTATGAAATTCGAGTGTCTATCACGTTGGCCAAGAAATTTGTACATCCTTCCGAGAAAATTTTCTTTGCAGTCATTGTTGATATCACATTGGATGGTGATTTTGCTTTTTTGCCGATAACTACTATTTCTAAGCCTTCCATATCCTTCAAAAATAATCGACAATGCACCCATCCATGATGAGGAGACAACCAATCCATGCCCAAAATAATTTCAAATTCTTCGAAAGGCAATTCCAAGAAGTTTGTCAGGAACACAACCCCTTGTTTCTCTATCAGGTATTTTCTACATACCCGTGTTACTCTTGCACTATGACCCATAGGGTTTACCGCTATCATCTCACTAACAATTGGTTCTAAAGGAATTCTTCTTGTTCTAACCAACGTTGTACTAATATAAGAGTGTGTAGAACCAGGGTCAACTAAAATAAATATATGCTTATCGAAAAAATGAATGGTACCTGTTAAAATCTCCTGGTCATCCCGATCTTCATTAGTCTTAATATTATAAATTATGGAGACTCCATAAGTCTCTGGTTACGGGATTGTCTCAGATTATCCCTTGGATCTACCTCTTCCTCTGTTTCGATTTCATGCTGCTACAGATCTCTCAGTTTGTATTGAATTATCCCCGGGTTTCTTAAGACAATTTTGAATATAGTGACCAGTTTCACCACCCTGGAAACAAGCTCCATTGAGAAATCTACATACTCCCCGGTGAAATTTGCCACAAGTCTGACATGGAGTATTTCTTTCTCCATATGCTCTACCCGAGCTAGCAGCAAAAGACTATGATTGCTTATTTTTCTGTGAAGTTACAGTAGAACCATCTCTATTATTGTATCGGGAACTTGAACCCTTGGCTCTCTTAGCATGATAAGAAGTTGAAGACGTTCCAACTCTTTTTCCCATCTGCATACCTTGCTCCGCTGCTAGAGTCTCCTCTTGAGCTCTTTCAATGGCCTTATCTCGGTTTATAACTTCTTAAATGCTAGGTAAGTTTAAAGCTAATCACGTCGAGCTTTGTCATTGGGAACTACCTTAGTATAAAAACTACTCAGCTTGTTTTACTCAACTTCGTACTCATGTACTACTTGATCACCTTGTTTCAGATTAAGAAACTTCAACAGCATTGCCTGCCTAAACTGCTCACTAATATACTTGTTCTTAAATACATCGTGAAAGAACTGCCAGGTCACTTATTCCGGTGGTGTATACATCGTAGTTTTGGTCCACCACACTTGAGTTGATCCTCAAAGTAAAGATACAGCTCCGCCTAGCTTTTCAAAATCTGAGCAGTGAAGACTTTCCAACATCACCTTAATGTCAATCAACCATACTTCAACATCTATAGGACCCGGAACTCAGAAGCTCCCAAACTTTTTAGCTCTTTTGGGATTGTAACACCCCAATTTAGGGGCTAAATTTAAGAAAATATAAATTGGTGGATTTAATTTGGTATTTTGAAAGAAATAAGGGATTAAATTGTAAGATTTCAAAGTTGACAGACTGTTTTAAGAAGTGCATGAAGTTCAGTGGCTAAACTCTTGGTTTAGCCATTTTTAATTATGAGATGTCATAAACCCCCAGACTCCCGTATGTTTCTGGAAAATTTTCCAGTTTTCCTCTCCCGTTCTCCCTACTTCCAACTCCGATCTACTCGCCGTCCGACCTCCAAACGACAAGCCGAAACAACCATCGTGTTCGTTGTCAACCGAGGAACAAAACCCCTCAAACCTTTCGTCGTGAATCATCGCCGTTCGTCGTGAATTTCAGTCGGAAGTATCGTCGGTAATAACTCAGTTTTAGTTGGTTTTTCATCGATTCACGACGATCGAGTCATCCGTTTACGACACCTCCCGAACCATCGTGTTCCTTGTGCCGTTCCGAGTCCACCGGTGTTCTCCTTTTTCTCCGGCGGCGGCGGCGCGTTGGGAGGTGAACCGGTCAAACTTCCCGATTTGTTGAAATCGAGCTCTCCGCCGTTCAAAATTGTGAACCGAGCTTTGTAAGTATCTCGAAATCGCTCAAAATAATTTTTAGAAAATTTTCCGGGATTTTATCACTGTTCACGCGCCCCCACGCGCCGCCACTGCGCGTGGGGAAGGGAAAAGTGACCGGTTTGACCGGTTTTGGAACTGTTTTGACCGGTTTGACCGGTCACAACCCGACCCGACCCGTTGACCCGACCCGACCCGTTGACCCGACCCGTTGACCCGACCTGACCCGTTGACCCGACCCGACCCGTTGACCCGACCCGTTGACCGTTGACCGGAGTTGACCACTGTTGACCAAAACTTTGACCGGCTTTGATCGGGCATTAAACAACCTTTGACTTCGACTGAGTATACCTATCCTGACATTTTTCGACGTTCCAAATCCGATTCCGCTGTCCGTTTTTCGAAATTCGAACCCGAAGGCCTCGAAATTGTCAGTCAAACCCGTTGACTTTGATTTTGACCGAAAATTCCAAATTTCCGAAAAGTCATATTTTATGCTTTCGACGTCCTGAATCCGAATCCGAAGTCCGTTTCACCAAATTCGAACCCGGTAAGCCATGTTTCACTAATTTATCACCCGATTCGATCCGTTTATCGTAATTAAGCTCCGTTTCTGATATAATTTATGTTGATATGTATTTGAGGAATTATTGGAAGTTGAATTGAAGATCAAAGGCGTTCGAATGGAGTTTTTATGGTCGATCAGTATTGCACGGAAATCGAGGTAATACTTTACTACCTCTTTATGCTTTATGGAACATGTTGATATTGGTAAATGCATGAATAAGATAATGTTGGTCACTTTTATGGAGTTGAATAATTTATTCACTCGATATGAATGTGGTAGAAATTCTGTAACTGAATACGGATCGAATGACTAATATAAGAGATTGAGGAATTGTTAGATTAAATTATAAGTTTGTGATTAGTGATAAAGAAATCAGCCCTGTATCTGCAACTTATAATTTATTTCATCAAAGGTTAAATGTTAAAAGTACTTGGATGAGAAATTGTGAAAATAATCTGGTAGGGTAAAATTACGAAAATACCCTTATGTTGTAAGATGATAAGAATTGTCCCTGGAAGTTGGTTAATAACTCTGAAAAGATATATTGATCTGGTAAAAACTATTGATGTGCATAAGAAATGCTAGTTTTGATTAGGAAATGTGGATAACCGGTTTTTAGTCTTATGAGGGTTTGTGAAGGATACTAGAAGTCTGTTAAGGGAATCATTTCAAGATCAGAGAGTGTTCAAGAAATCAATTAATCATAGGATCTCTAAATTATACTTATTTTCGTTAAGAGCTAATATCGAAATTTTCTGGTTAAGAAATTACGGAAATGCCCTTAAGAAGTAGAATAGTCTGAGTTGACTCTGAATGAGAAAATACTTAGAGGATTCGTACTTAACTCGATTAAGTACGGATTTAATTGTTAAGATCCCGACTTAGTACAAGAAAATTCTTGATATTCCGTTTGTAAAGTCTGAGAAGACACTTGACCTGAAAATATTCAAATAATGAGTAAATACTTGAAGAGTAATTTATCGGGGGTATTCTGCAATCAGAATTGTTCGAACGGACTGGAATAGATAATAAATTGGAATTAAATAATAAGATCGGATTGAGGAAAAAGATTGAAATACCGTAGATCTGTAAAATGACCAAAATACCCCTATAATAGAAATGACCCAAGAATATCACCAAGCTCAGGAATGATTGGATATCCTCGAGCTCTGAAATGAATGGAATAAAACTGAACACCAAAAATGACCAAAATACCCTTATGGCCTATACTAAGTAAATGTCTTGGATTAATTAAGGAATCTAAGTAAGCATAGGTATTGGACTATCTTTAAAGGTAATGGAAAACAATTTAAGTGAGTAGATCAACCCTAAAGCTATGTCAATACCTGAATGAAATAGATATTACTGGAACATGTGTTCGTCTTCTCAAGTTTGGCTCGATGATAAATTTTGGAAGTATTCAACTCAGCTCTAGATTGTATTCAGTACTAAGAATTGAACGTTTGTTCGACAATCAACCACGAAGACCAAATTGAATGGAATAGAAGTACAACATGTATCTGAAATTCAGGAACGTTTGAATTACTCTGGAAAATCCTGAAGTAACTGGAATAGAGATGACTGCTAAATGAAATAGGTAACTTCAATGACTGAGGATTTAGTAAGTGACTTGGATAAGTCTGGAAACTCTGATGAGTTTACGTAGTGTACAATTACAATGAGTTTGAACAAATTAATCAAGTACGTCAGCATTTCATGATATTGTGGAAGTGTGGAAATGAAATAAAGACATTGGAAGATCTATTCAACGATGATTCCGAAAATGGTCTATGGACAAGAATTGTGGTATTAAAGAGTAAATACCCTGGAAGAACAATGAATTGACCAATCGACAGGCATTAGTTCTGGAAACTATTCATCTAAGAGTTGTCCGATAATTCGATCAATCGACATATAATATAAATGTCCTGAACCTTCATTTCTTCCTTATCAGCTCAAGTCACATTCTGAATAACTGATGATTCTGTCAGTTATTGAACTCTTTCAATAGTGATTCTGAATTCCGATATTCTATCGGTATACTAAAGATCTGTGTTCCCCTACTTGTTAAGATTATCCAATATCTTTGAATACTATCTGTAAATTCTGGTGTGTTCCCTACTCACATGAATATTTTACCTGATTTTTGATTTGATTTCTGATCTGATACTTGACATGGATTCTGATCTAATATCTGACATGGATTCTGATCTGATACTTGACTTGGATTTTGATCTGTTACTTGACCTGATTTCTGATATGATACTTGACCTGATTTATGTTTTGATTTTTGATATATCCGTTTACGGACGGACATATTTTACTTGGGGGATAATGTTGGAGGAAGTATACCTGGAGGCTCCTCAGCTGTGTGCTCAGGGCCTTATTTACCGGTTCCTCGGCTGTGTGCTCAGGGCCTACTGGACTTGATGGTGGGTGTATGGTTCTGGGGAACCTACACAACTTGGACTTGTTGGATGGGGGTATATATATATATATATATATATGTTTTTTTTAAAAAAGATCTGAAAAGTTACATGATTTTTGGGAACACACTAGAAAACCTATTCTGATCTCCTGAACCTAGACATCTGAAATATTTCTATCTGAAATGAATATTATCTGTCACCACCTGCGATATCAATGAACCTCAGCTCAGCCAAAGAAATCTGTAAATATCGGAATCAATAAGGAAAAATACGTTTATTTGTATCTGCATGTTCATCAGCATCATCTGGTAGTTCTGTATTACTGAGCTTTCCAAAGCTCACTCTATTACTCACCTTTTCAGGTTAAAAGAATTGTACCAGTGCATCTATTGACTTCAGTAAGGGAGTTCGTACGGCGTTGTTGCAGAGTATGGTACATGTGATTAGGGGGCATGTAATTGTATTTTGATTTATATACGAGTTTGGAAATCTGTTTTATTTTTAAATAGTGAAAACTGATTTTATAAGTTTACATGATCTGATAAAAAGTTTTAAATTTTCCGTTATTTTTACAGTGGGTCACTTCGGTGGCCCTAATGTGACATCCCGGATCGGATCGGGCTACCCTTATCGGTCTGTGGGGGTTACATTTAGTGGTATCAGAGCTATGGTTTGAGTCAAAATTTTTCAAGATAGACCGGCCGGTCAAATGTCAAAATATGTCTGATCAGTACATGCCCCTAGACTGCAATCGTACCTCTCTGAGCTGGATCTCCAAAGCTGAGTCCCTATCTGTATTGAGTAAACCAAAGTTTCTATCTGCTAAGGCTATACTTGTACAAAAAGGAATACCAGTAACATCTGTCTAAACGCTGTAAAGTATCTCATGAGCCATGTGAGAGTTATTCATCTGAGAATTTTTGACTCGACTCCGGAAATGAAATTGAGATATGTTGCTGCTCTACGAGCCTATTCACGTATCCAATGCTGAATTGATTTCACAAGAATAAAGTTGTTCTGATTATTTACTTGGACTGAGGGAGAATTCTGAAGAGATTGATTACTCGAGAAAATTTTAAATTCTTTTATTGAAATAAGGAAAATTTATGATAAGAATGTATGCTCAGCTGGTTAAGGATAAGTGGAGGAATCGTACTTTTATAAAAGCTATTGATAGATTTGAAAGAACTGATGGAAGTTTCATTTATGCAATTATGTGACATGAATGAATTTTGAGGACGAAATTTTTTTAAGGAGGGGAGAATTGTAACACCCCAATTTAGGGGCTAAATTTAAGAAAATATAAATTGGTGGATTTAATTTGGTATTTTGAAAGAAATAAGGGATTAAATTGTAAGATTTCAAAGTTGACAGACTGTTTTAAGAAGTGCATGAAGTTCAGTGGCTAAACTCTTGGTTTAGCCATTTTTAATTATGAGATGTTATAAACCCCGAGACTCCCGTATGTTTCTGGAAAATTTTCCAGTTTTCCTCTCCCGTTCTCCCTACTTCCAACTCCGATCTACTCGCCGTCCGACCTCCAAACGACAAGCCGAAACAACCATCGTGTTCGTTGTCAACCGAGGAACAAAACCCCTCAAACCTTTCGTCGTGAATCATCGCCGTTCGTCGTGAATTTCAGTCGGAAGTATCGTCGGTAATAACTCGGTTTTAGTTGGTTTTTCATCGATTCACGACGATCGAGTCATCCGTTTACGACACCTCCCGAACCATCGTGTTCCTTGTGCCGTTCCGAGTCCACCGGTGTTCTCCTTTTTCTCCGGCGGCGGCGGCGCGTTGGGAGGTGAACCGGTCAAACTTCCCGATTTGTTGAAATCGAGCTCTCTGCCGTTCAAAATTGTGAACCGAGCTTTGTAAGTATCTCGAAATCGCTCAAAATAATTTTTAGAAATTTTTCCGGGATTTTATCACTGTTCACGCGCCGCCACTGCACGTGGGGAAGGGAAAAGTGACCGGTTTGACCGGTTTTGGAACTGTTTTGACCGGTCACAACCCGACCCGACCCGTTGACCCGACCCGACCCGTTGACCCGACCCGTTGACCCAACCTGACCCGTTGACCCGACCCGACCCGTTGACCCGACCCGTTGACCGTTGACCGGAGTTGACCATTGTTGACCAAAACTTTGACCGGCTTTGATCGGGCATTAAACAACCTTTGACTTCGACTGAGTATACCTATCCTGACATTTTTCGACGTTCCAAATCCGATTCCGCTGTCCGTTTTTCGAAATTCGAACCCGAAGGCCTCGAAATTGTCAGTCAAACCCGTTGACTTTGATTTTGACCGAAAATTCCAAATTTCCGAAAAGTCATATTTTATGCTTTCGACGTCCTGAATCCGAATCCGAAGTCCGTTTCACCAAATTCGAACCCGGTAAGCCATGTTTCACTAATTTATCACCCGATTCGATCCGTTTATCGTAATTAAGCTCCGTTTCTGATATAATTTATGTTGATATGTATTTGAGGAATTATTGGAAGTTGAATTGAAGATCAAAGGCGTTCGAATGGAGTTTTTATGGTCGATCAGTATTGCACGGAAATCGAGGTAATACTTTACTACCTCTTTATGCTTTATGGAACATGTTGATATTGGTAAATGCATGAATAAGATAATGTTGGTCACTTTTATGGAGTTGAATAATTTATTCACTCGATATGAATGTGGTAGAAATTCTGTAACTGAATACGGATCGAATGACTAATATAAGAGATTGAGGAATTGTTAGATTAAATTATAAGTTTGTGATTAGTGATAAAGAAATCAGCCCTGTATCTGCAACTTATAATTTATTTCATCAAAGGTTAAATGTTAAAAGTACTTGGATGAGAAATTGTGAAAATAATCTGGTAGGGTAAAATTACGAAAATACCCTTATGTTGTAAGATGATAAGAATTGTCCCTGGAAGTTGGTTAATAACTCTGAAAAGATATATTGATCTGGTAAAAACTATTGATGTGCATAAGAAATGCTAGTTTTGATTAGGAAATGTGGATAACCGGTTTTTAGTCTTATGAGGGTTTGTGAAGGATACTAGAAGTCTGTTAAGGGAATCATTTCAAGATCAGAGAGTGTTCAAGAAATCAATTAATCATAGGATATCTAAATTATACTTATTTTCGTTAAGAGCTAATATCGAAATTTTCTGGTTAAGAAATTACGGAAATGCCCTTAAGAAGTAGAATAGTCTGAGTTGACTCTGAATGAGAAAATACTTAGAGGATTCGTACTTAACTCGATTAAGTACGGATTTAATTGTTAAGATCCCGACTTAGTACAAGAAAATTCTTGATATTCCGTTTGTAAAGTCTGAGAAGACACTTGACCTGAAAATATTCAAATAATGAGTAAATACTTGAAGAGTAATTTATCGGGGGTATTCTGCAATCAGAATTGTTCGAACGGACTGGAATAGATAATAAATTGGAATTAAATAATAAGATCGGATTGAGGAAAAAGATTGAAATACCGTGGATCTGTAAAATGACCAAAATACCCCTATAATAGAAATGACCCAAGAATATCACCAAGCTCAGGAATGATTGGATATCCTCGAGCTCTGAAATGAATGGAATAAAACTGAACACCAAAAATGACCAAAATACCCTTATGGCCTATACTAAGTAAATGTCTTGGATTAATTAAGGAATCTAAGTAAGCATAGGTATTGGACTATCTTTAAAGGTAATGGAAAACAATTTAAGTGAGTAGATCAACCCTAAAGCTATGTCAATACCTGAATGAAATAGATATTACTGGAACATGTGTTCGTCTTCTCAAGTTTGGCTCGATGATAAATTTTGGAAGTATTCAACTCAGCTCTAGATTGTATTCAGTACTAAGAATTGAACGTTTGTTCGACAATCAACCACGAAGACCAAATTGAATGGAATAGAAGTACAACATGTATCTGAAATTCAGGAACGTTTGAATTACTCTGGAAAATCCTGAAGTAACTGGAATAGAGATGACTGCTAAATGAAATAGGTAACTTCAATGACTGAGGATTTAGTAAGTGACTTGGATAAGTCTGGAAACTCTGATGAGTTTACGTAGTGTACAATTACAATGAGTTTGAACAAATTAATCAAGTACGTCAGCATTTCATGATATTGTGGAAGTGTGGAAATGAAATAAAGACATTGGAAGATCTATTCAACGATGATTCCGAAAATGGTCTATGGACAAGAATTGTGGTATTAAAGAGTAAATACCCTGGAAGAACAATGAATTGACCAATCGACAGGCATTAGTTCTGGAAACTATTCATCTAAGAGTTGTCCGATAATTCGATCAATCGATATATAATATAAATGTCCTGAACCTTCATTTCTTCCTTATCAGCTCAAGTCACATTCTGAATAACTGATGATTCTGTCAGTTATTGAACTCTTTCAATAGTGATTCTGAATTCCGATATTCTATCGGTATACTAAAGATCTGTGTTCCCCTACTTGTTAAGATTATCCAATATCTTTGAATACTATCTGTAAATTCTGGTGTGTTCCCTACTCACATGAATATTTTACCTGATTTTTGATTTGATTTCTGATCTGATACTTGACATGGATTCTGATCTGATATCTGACATGGATTCTGATCTGATACTTGACTTGGATTCTGATCTGTTACTTGACCTGATTTCTGATATGATACTTGACCTGATTTATGTTTTGATTTTTGATATATCCGTTTACGGACGGACATATTTTACTTGGGGGATAATGTTGGAGGAAGTATACCTGGAGGCTCCTCAGCTGTGTGCTCAGGGCCTTATTTACCGGTTCCTCGGCTGTGTGCTCAGGGCCTTATTTACCTGTTCCTCGGCTGTGTGCTCAGGGCCTACTGGACTTGATGGTGGGTGTATGGTTCTGGGGAACCTACACAACTTGGACTTGTTGGATGGGGGTATATATATATATATATATATATATATATATATCTGGGGAACCTACACAACTTGGACTTGTTGGATGGGGGTATATATATATATATATATATATATATATATATATATATATATATATGTTTTTTTTTAAAAAGATCTGAAAAGTTACATGATTTTTGGGAACACACTAGAAAACCTATTCTGATCTCCTGAACCTAGACATCTGAAATATTTCTATCTGAAATGAATATTATCTGTCACCACCTGCGATATCAATGAACCTCAGCTCAGCCAAAGAAATCTGTAAATATTGGAATCAATAAGGAAAAATACGTTTATCTGTATCTGCATGTTCATCAGCATCATCTGGTAGTTCTGTATTACTGAGCTTTCCAAAGCTCACTCTATTACTCACCTTTTCAGGTTAAAAGAATTGTACCAGTGCATCTATTAACTTCAGTAAGGGAGTTCGTACGGCGTTGTTGCAGAGTATGGTACATGTGATTAGGGGGCATGTAATTGTATTTTGATTTATATACGAGTTTGGAAATCTGTTTTATTTTTAAATAGTGAAAACTGATTTTATAAGTTTACATGATCTGATAAAAAGTTTTAAATTTTCCGTTATTTTTACAGTGGGTCGCTTCGGTGGCCCTAATGTGACATCCCGGATCGGATCGGGCTACCCTTATCGGTCTGTGGGGGTTACAGGGATCAACATCTGTGGTGCTGGAGGAGCAGGGGGAGGTAGAAGAGGTTGAAATCGAGTCAAGATGGCATCGATAGCCTGCATAAAAGCACCAAACTCTGGCACTGGCATACCCTGATGTTCTGGTGCACTAGCAGTTTCAAACAGAATCGGATGCTCACTGTTAGCTTTATATTTCTCGCTACCCGACCCTTCTCTATCTTCTTGATCAGTCGCTCTCTGCGAATTCGTAGATTCCGACATCTATTAGAACATAAATAATAATAACACTTGAGTTAGTAAGGAGTGACATCAATCATATTCTAACTATACCATATCAGTAACCTTGACATATTAGTGGCATGTAAACCTTTTTTAAAGTAAAATACACTCGATTTCGGTCGAGAATTGCCTAAAGTTGTAGCTCTAATACCAATAAATATAACACTCATTTCTTGTACACATTTTCGTACACAAGTCATAGGTGTCACATCACTTTTAAAACATTTCCTTATTGGTAAACCCATAAAATTTTGTTTCTAAAAATAAAAAAAATTAATATAATAATAATAAAACATTCGTCAACTTTCAGTGGTTACAAAAATCTTAAAGTCATAACATTTTACAAAAATCATAAATCAAATACATTCCAAAAAAAATTCATAAGTCAAATACATGTCATCTAATTATCAAAAGTAGATATAATTGTCCTACAGTTACAGATAAAACAACCTTTGATTGATGGTATTCGATGCACTCCTTACTTTTCTAGTTTTTGTTATAACTTGCGTTGAAATCAACACACGATAAGTATTTACTTAAAGAGGCATAGTAATACAAAATGAGGTGTACTTAAGTATAAGTATATCATAAAATATCAAAATACAAATATAACTCATATAAATCATATTAATACATAAACTGGCTTGGAAAACCCAATTTCATTCATATAATCTGTGAAACTATATTTAGTATGTCCTACATACCTATCAATCAGTATTTTTTCAATATATCATTCATTTGCTCAATGTACGTCAAATGAGAATGCAAGGTACATGCATTGCACCGAAGTGCCGAAATGGAAATTCACAAACTCATTATGAATTCCATGGATACACATATAGTGCCGAAAGTACATATAGTACTGATACGAAATGCACCATTATGCATAAAACAAAATCGATCGGTAACTTTTATACATAATTGTCTATCGAAATGGTAATTCACAAACTCATTATAAATACCATGATTGCACATCTAGTATCGAACGGACACGTAGTACTGATACGAAAATGCACCATTATGCATTACAAAAAATTGATTGATAACCATTATTTACAATTCATGTCGAAATGCAGCTATGACTCTCAATGCACATACAATGGGCTTTTAAGTCAGCTTTGCAGATTTAACATTAAAACAACATAAACGTTCATCTATTCATTTTAGAGCAGTTCATAGTCTAAAATTTTTCGTAATATCATTTCCATAAACATTATGAAAACATAACTAAATATAGTATAACATACTTTTATCAAACATTCAAGGTTGACTCATCTCAAGTTATCCTCATCTCATATAAGTACAATAAATGCACTCACATGGTATGCCTCACTATTATGCCTTAATTGTAGACCGACTAATTAGTTACTTTATCCTTGCCTTTTTATTGTTTGACTCAGAAGTTTGATTACGATATACACAAGCATCCATAATTACACATACATTACATATATTAGTATACTATCTAACATTAATACAAAATAATAATACTTAAAAGTACAATTATTTTCGAATTCTATTAAAAATTCATCCTAACTTAAAATTCCCGGCTTAATAGTATCGGTACCCCTCCTATGGTATTGATAATTTTATATTATGGTATCGATACCCACTTCAGTATCGATATCATTTTTGCATTTTGGAATCCATTTTCCAATACAGTATCGATACCTTCCTCTTGGTATCGATACCACCACATTAATATCGATACTACTTGCATCAGTATCGATACTGATCATTGTGTTCATCTTATTTCCTCAAATTTAACCCTATTGTATCAGTAATGTTCTTCCATTACTGATACCTTTACCCATATTTTACATATTTCACTTCAATTTTTACCATGTTTTCGCCTAAATCTCTTACTTATATCACCAACCATACCATTAAACTCATCATTACTTAATCAAAGTAACTTACATCCATAACTCTCCCTATAATATCCAAAATCTCCAAAGAACACTCAAAATTAAGAATCACACCAATTTATCAAGCATGTTTTTGATCATTTCTTAGGCTCCAAATCACTTATTTAATTCTTTGGCAAGTCAAATATGCCTTTAAACTCTAATAACTGACTATATTTCATCAATTCACTTAAAAACACATTTTATTAAATCTTAAATAAATCATTCATCTCTTATTTTAATCCTCCTTGAACTTTCATTAAGCCTCTATATCACTTAGGTCTTTAAAACCAACCCAAAAAACAAAAGGAAAAACCAACTTGAAGGAACTCTTACCTTAGCTAGGAGGGGACATGGCTAGAAGAAGAAGAGGAGGAGAGAACCACTTTCAGACTTATCCTGTTATTTCCCCTATTTCCCCACTTAAATATCCTTAATGAAAAATGAATATTAAATTCATTTCCCTATAAAGGACCATAATGCCCTTCCATTCTTCCATTCTTAAAAATTAGTCTTAAACACAATTTCCTAAATCATTCCCTATACTTTACCATTTACTCAATTTAACCCACCAAATTTTAAATTCTTTAACTATGGTCACCAACCCAACTTTTGGGGTGTTACAGTATGAACATTTGGTGGCAATTGTCTCCAATTTTCTCTCTATATTTTGATGTTTTATATTTTGATTTATTCATTATCAATGATATCCAGTTTTCATTGTTCAAAAAAATGTTGGTTTTTTTAGAGTTCAAAAGATTCATTTTATTTATCTATTTAATTATAAAAACCTAAATAGCGTAGGGTTTAAGCCCCAATTTTCTCATTATATTTTTCTCTCCCATTGCATTTTGTCTATTATCTCCATACCCTAAAACCCTAACACCAACCTTACCCTTCCCATTATTCGAATTTCTGAAATTAAATTTTGTTGTATCTATAGGGACAATTATGCTAATAGTTAAGAATGTACTAAACCGAAACAACAATCAAGTTTAATTACCTCTAACGATGCAAACAATTTTATTCAAAAAGTTCATAAAAAGAGGATGGCAATGCCACTAGACGTGTTAAGAAAATACTCAATTCGGTTGATCTGATCCGTCGATCCGGTTAAAAATACTAGATTTTTATGATGAAAATACTCGAATTTCTGAGTCAGTTTTGGGTCACAAAATTTTACTTAAAACAATACCCGTCGACCTGATACATGGTTTTTTTATATATTTTTTTATTTTTTATTATTTTGTATTAACTTTTGTATTCAAAATTCTCAAATTATTTCATTCTAACATTCTAAATTCATAATTTCTGAAATTTTTTCATTATAACATTTTAAATTCTTAATTTCTTACATTATTTCACATTAAAATTCTAAATTATTTTTTTAAATAATTATTTTAACATCAAAATAATTGAAATTTGATTATATTTTTTATTTTATTTTTTAAATAAATTTTATTTTTTAATTATGTAATTTTAATTTTTTAAAAATTATGTGTAGATTATATATTATAGACTTTTAAATTTTAGAATTTTTTATATAAATTATTTTTTAAAAATAATATAATGTAAAGAAAAAAATAAAAAATTTTGAATCGGGTACCCGAGTTTTATGGGTACCTGATATTTTGGTACCCAAAATTTCCCGATACCCGGTATTTCGAGCAGTAAAAATACGAATACCTGATTTTGAACACCCATAAATGTCACTGTTAGTATTTTAAGTTTTAGAGATGAAAGACTAAATACAAATATAATGGGGAATTGATCTTAGTCTTTGAGTTATTTAGGACTTTAAAATTAATCTCAACTACATTTTAAGATATATATTATTTGTGTTGGGTTTATTTAAGACGTCGTTTTGATATGTTGTCCACCTCGACAATCACTATTTGCGTCATTGTGTCATTACCAAGTTAAAGTTATGGTGGTATAATTGAAATGAAAACTACAGCTTAAGATTATAATTGACGAAATTGTATGTTTAATGGTATAAACAATACAACTAAAGTTTAATGATTTACACTTTAATTTATTTGACTAGTTCAAATCGGATTTAATAATAATTATAAGATCAAATGAATAGCTTAAACTTTGAATATAGCTAATTACCATTCAAAAAGTAAACAACATTTTTCTTAATTTTGTCTTTTTAAAATTTTAAGTTTATTTATTTTTAAATTTTGTATACAATTTTAAAATAATAAACTAAATTGAAGAAAACTATAAAGTTAAGAGTTAAAAAATATATTATCATTTTTGTAATTGTCAAATAAAAAACACTAATAATAAAATGGGATAAATGGAATTAAAAATTTTAGATAAAAAATATATAATGATTCAATGCCTCAAAAATTAAATTATATTAGAAGAAGAAATAAATTTTAAAAGAATTCATAAACTTGTGACATATTTATCTATATTAACCATAAAATGTAGTGCGAAGGTTGTTCACCTTATTCTTTAATCAAATAATAAGAAATTCCAATTCATAAAAATATACACATTATATATTTAATCGTTTATCAAAGTGTGAAAACACCTTATCGTTTATCTCTTCATATGTTGGCAATAAATATTTTAATTTAAATAAACTTTTTGACTAGCAAAGACAAGTGAATACATAAAGAAGGGGAGATATAGGGTCAATTTGATAGTGAGTTTGAAAATTTATTTTTAAAAGTGTGGTACAAAATAATTTTTAAAAATAATGTTTAAAATTTAATTGTTTGGGATTGTTGTTGAAAAATAATTTGAAAAGATAAAATATTCATTATAGACTTTATGTTGTAAATTAAAAATATAGAATTTAAATTATATTTACACTTATTAATACTATGATCTCTAAAATATATCAACTTAAAATATAAAAAATATTTTAAGATAGCTCATCAATAATAATTTTATAAATAAAATATTTTATTAAGAAATAATATATTATCATTAGTTTTAACATGTGGGTATAAAACTATTACAAAATAATAATTTAATAATAATTTAAATAGTTGTTTTAATAAAAAGAACATTACTAAAAAAATACATTAGTGATTGCAAATCAAGGTGAATTTATTAAACTACAAGTTATGATATCTCTCATTAAACTATTAATATTTTAATATATAAACTATGAATTTTATTTACTTTTAAGTAATTAAAATAATTACTAAGTAATAAATTATTATTTAAGCATGTTAATATTAAAATATTAAAATAAAATGTAAATACATAATCGACTGGAATCTATGTATTAATAAGGGTAAAATTATAATTTGCTTCTAAACGCAAAGTTAAAAATTTAAAAATTACAAATCCTAACTTTTACGGTTGATCTCATTGCATTTCCACCGCAATATTTTTTTCACATGTTTGACAGCAATTTTACGGTTAAAACTAACTTTTTTAAGCTAAAAATGCTTTTTAGAAAGACACGCGAAACGAAAGTCTCTCCTTGAATTGCATTAACTATTGTCATGGGCTTGTGTATAGAGCTAGATATTTCTGTAAGATTTTTCATGGTTCATCTTAGTCAAAGAGTCAGTGATACCATTCTGAACTCCACTAATCAGTCTAAATTGAACTTTTTAATCTTTATGCATGATCTTGTAAAATGTTAAATATTTTACTAATTATTTATATTATCTTTGTATTACCCACCTCTGCTTCAAGTTTCTGGATATTAAGTATTCGGCAACCGCGCTACTCCCTACGCTCTTTGTAAAGTCGATTATCTAATTTCCATGTTCATCTCTCAAAAGTCCTCTTGCTGGTAGTTTTAAGCCTTCGAATCTGTTTCCACATGAGAGTGCTATCTTCAACTATATTTGATCTCTCCACATAGTTCTCCTCAACGATTATGGCGTTTCCACGTAGCCAGATGTTTCAGCAGATTATAGCCAAAGCTTGAAAGATAGTGTAAGAAACTCCTCATGTTTTCCTGCTTAATTAATTGGCTCCAAACTCTTCTGGCAGCTCCACAATTGCGTAAAACAGGTTCAATACTCTCTTCACCATTTTTACAAATGCCATAATGAATATTGCTTGCCATGTGTGACCTATAGCATTCAATCGTTCGTTAAAAGTTTGTCATGAAATACCTGTTGAAGATAAGAAAGTATACTAGCGCAATTATGTAGAGAGGAAGAAGAGAATATATAAAAATTCACTTGGAATTAAATACTTTGTTTCATTACTTATAATTTTTATATAAGGATTGTAATTTGTAAGTAACTATTAGAATAATCACAACTTTTGATGACACATTTTCATTATATATTATCACATCTATTCATCATAAACAGTCATATTTATTTATAATGAATAGTAACATACATTCATCATAATACATTAATGAAAAGTTATAATTATTCATTACAATGAACATTTACATAGTTGTTCGAACTCAAGACTATAGTGAGAATAATATTTCTTTTATCACTAAGGCTACTTATAGGTTAAGAACAATATGAGTTAATAGAAAAAGAGTTTTGTCTAGGGTGTATCGTTTGATGTTGTTCTCTCTAGCTTCAATCGCTCTGTGGTAAGCAAGGGCTTGGCTGAGCCGGCACACATTGCGCGACAGCGCACGGCCTCAAAAAATAAGGGCCCTGAAATAGAATATATCTATCAGTTGTTACCATTAAGAAGAAGAAAAATAGGTATAAAGCAGTGGTTAGATCATTGGGATCATGACTTTGTTGATCCTAAGTTCGAATCTCGTTAACAAGCAAAATTATTTTGGGAAAAATAATGCAAGTGAGCCTGCTCATTGTAATAATAAGATAGTACCCTTTACAAGAATTTACACAGGGCCTCCAACAACCTTGCCACAGCCCTGGTGGCAAATAGTTCGTATTGAGGCGCATGTAATTTTTGTCACTCTCAAATTTTCGTAATGCTTTAAAGGCCTTGGTATCTGTTCTTGGACATACTCTGCAACTAGTCGTGTTTTTTTAGCGATTGAGGGGTGTGATTGACGGGTGGCTTGTAAGTGCTGTTGTTTTTCAAGAACTGGTTATATGGGAATGTTAAAACAATGATTTTCCAGGCAAGAGCGTTGGAGTTTAGGGAGTTTGTTGTGAAAACCGACGCTAATTTGGTATTGGATTGGATGGACGCTCCTCTTCATTACTAGTAGGAATGGTGGCCATTGTTTTTGCTGGCGTTCGATTGGATGCGAAGAAAGGCACTGTTTAAAGCTTGGTGGCAAGTATTTGGGGCTTGCTTGGTCCTCACATTTTCTGCAATCTGTGTTCTGGTTGTTTGTAGTTAAGTTGTTCACTGGTAATAGTTTGGTTGTAGATTTTGTATTGGTCTTGATCGTTTTTGCTTTTCATAGGTTTTGATTTTCTGCGGTGAAGCTTATGCTCTCTGGTTTGTCTAGTCTACGGCTGCATTATAGTTTAAAATAGAAAGGAGAGGATTTTGTAATGGTTTTGTTTTGCAACTCTGATGGTTTTTTTGGTTAGGAGGGTTAGGGTTTGTTGGTGATGGTCGAGTTGGCTGGGGATTTTGTGCTTCATCTTGTTCCTGTTTTGTTGGGTAGTATGTACTATTTTCTTCTAGTTTAGAGAGATTTTTAACGAGATATTATATATAGTCACGGTCTTATGTTTAATATTAATAAAATTTATATTTGTAGAGAAAAAAAAAAGGTTAAAAATTATATCATTGTGAACTTTAAATAAATAAGAAAACATTATGGATTTAATACTAAGGTTGTGAATATATTTACAAAAATCTGTTAATCCTGTAAATGTCAGACCAAAGGTAATCTCTCCATAATTTTATCATTACCATAAATTAAAACATTAATTTTTTATCAAATTTTATGCTGAGATAATTAGTTTAGGAATTATCTCAACACTAAAACTTTTCTACGTAAACAAATTTTACTCAAATAATGAGTCTATCACTGTTTGATAATCTTTGGGGTTTTTTTTCTTGAGTTTTTTTTTTAATTTTGAATAAAAATCTATATCATTTTGACACATTTTTCTCTTCTCTTGTGGTACACGTTTTCTCAACTATTGTTATTCGATCCAAATGATTTTTGGTACATTTTTCGCATACATTTGTGGTCGTTTTGGTGCTCGCACCAAAATCATCATGATATCTAATTGATTTTTCGGTGATCAAGTATAGTCATATCTCCTCTTTGGTAAAATGTTGTTTGTTAATATAATTAGTATTGTATAGCGAAGAAACTTTTCAGATAATTTTATTTTTTCACTTATTACTTTTTTATCAATTCCTAAAACGTCTCGTATCTTTGGGTTTAATATTTTTATTTTTTACAAAAAAATTTATAACTATTACCCTATCTTTTTTTTAATACTTGATTGTATTGTAATTATGATTCATTCATTTTATTTTATTAATAAAATCATGTTCTCATTATAAAATAAACATTATTAACAAATCGACTTTTAGTTTATTCCAAAAAGAAGATAATACTGTAGAAGTTGAATCCACATAACTTTATAGATTTTGTTTGACTTTATAATAGAAAGGAGTTCATTCAATGCACCATTGTATTAATGTTATAAGTTTAATATGTGTCGCAACCGTCTTTCGGGTAAGTTCGGAATTGGGCTTCGACTTAAATAAAATACATTAGAGTCGCCACCGATCATTTTAAAAAATATTTAGGTTGATCGGACACAATCTTACATGATCTGTGTTTTACCATAAATATGTCGGATTTGGGAGTCGGTTACAGTCAATGAATGATTAGCAGCCTTGTATTACCGTTTCGGTACCAATTTAATTTATCGGTTGTCTTAATGGCGAAAATTAAAAGTCAAATTAAAATTTAAGGGAATTCAATCCGAATTACTTACCATTGAAGAATTTAAGATTGACCCTAAAAAGGTGTTAGATTATAAAATAAAATAAAATATTAAATAAGTAAAAAAAAAGAAGAAAAATGTTAAAGTAAAAAGATGTTAAAAGGGAAAAAATGAAATAAAACCAAAAAATTTAAATTTAAATTTTAATTTTAAAGGAAAAATAGAATATGAAGTGTTAAAAGAGAAATAAAAAAAATAGATAAATAAAATGAGGAGGAAGAAAAGGTTAAAAGAGAAAAAAGATAAAAAAAATAAAAAAAATAAATAATAATAATAAAAAAACACCTGATAAAAAAATAAAATGACCAAATTAGAATAAATTGAAATCTATGGTCAAATTGATGCTAAAAGTGAACTGTAAGAGACAAAAACAAAAGGTTTGGGGGTCAATTTGCAAAATATAAGAAATGTAAACATTTATTAAATTGAATAAATTCAAAATTCAAGGGTAAATTTACAACAGGTGACCAAAACAAATTATACTACAATCTTATAGGGATTGTGGAAATAATTTAACTATTCCCTATTTACAACTTGGTCCTTCGGTTATAAATACCCAAAACCCAAAAATAACTTTATTTTAAAACCAAACTTAGAAAAACAATTAAAAAAATCTCTCCTCAACACTCTCCCCTCACCATCCTCTCAGGCCGAACACCGGCCTTCCCTCCGTCGTAGCCCACCTCCCCAGTCGTCGCTTCTGGCAGCCAGAATCCTACAACTACCCGAAAATGATCCTCTCGACCCCGTGAACCCAAAACCCAAGTCCAACCGCCTTAAAAACAAACCCACCGGCGTAGATCTAAAATACAAAGTCTCGGGTTTACCTTTTTCGACGAGCCTCTTCACCTTCCGATGACTGCTCCTCTCCTAAGTCACAATCAAAACTTCTCCTTTATTATTTTGTAAATTTTCCGCGGTTTTGCGAGATCTTGATGCTTGTTTTTTTTGTTTATTTGCTTGGCTGCCTATTGTTATTTTCGTGTTGGTTGCCCTCTGTATTTTTGTTGATATTTGGCTATTCACCGTTTTTTCTTCCCTTGGCCTCACCGGTGGCTTTTATAGTCCCGGGTTTGGCCGTTTTGAGTCCCAAAAGGGACATGATTCATGTGGATTTGTGAATTTTAGGGTTGTTCATGTCTTTGTTGGGTTAACCGTTCCGATTTTGTCTCAGAATGTTCTTGATGCATGTTGTTCAACCGGGATTTTTGGGATGGTTCAGTCCCGATCTTGGCCGGTTGTGGCTTTCGACTTCTATGCTCTGCGCTTGGCTTCCACGAGCCACATGTATGGCGCCAGTGCTATATGATTTAGGGTTTAAACCCCCTCAATCTGGACCCTTGATTCGTGCCCAATATGACGGCTGAGATGTGTGCAGTGTGCCTGGTTAATGTTGAAACCCTAAACGAACTTGGGCTCCTTTAACCGGGTGGGCTTGCTGGGTCAGGCCTGCCTACCAGGTTGGACACCCCACACCCTTGTTGGACCTGGAGTTGGACTTGGACCGAATAAAATAAAATTAATAAAACATAATATAAAATATATAATAAAAAATAAAAAATTAAAATTAATATAACATAAAATAATATTAATATAATATATAATATGTTTTCAAAAAAATCATTTTCAAAACTATATAATATATATTTTCAAAATTTGTTTTTCAAAATTATATAATATATACATATATTTCAAAAAATCGTTTTCAAAACTATATAATATATATATTTTCAAAAACTTTTAAAAACTATATATATATATATATATATATATATATATTCAAAAACCATTTTTTAAATAAGTATATATTATATGTTTTCAAAAACCGTTTTCTAAAAATTATATATTATATTTTTCAAAAACTATACTATATTATTATATATATTAAAAATTCCGGACGAAAACGAGTGTCTACAATCCGTTCAAAATCTTTCTCATAATTAAAAAGCCATACACACTCTTTATAAAAAAAATAGTTATTAGAATTTGAAATTTCTGAAAAATTAACGTTATTTTTTATTTTTAAAATCGTTAATGAATTCAAATAAATTTTGTCTTTGAAAAACAAAATGGAGTTGGTTTAAGAGTTGACATTGAAATCCTCCATTCCACAATTGGACATTAAATTGTTATCGTTTCTTGTTTTGGGGCAAGGGGATCCGATCTGGTTGTCGTAGTCAAATGCTATCAGATGCAATCAATTCTACGTTGAATGTCAATGTAGTTTGGTCAAACAAAGCCAGCTTGCTCCATTTATTCCGCCCCACGTTTCCTCGATGACTTTCAACCCGCTCTTCTTTAAATTATATTATCCATTTGCTATATATACACATAAGTGCTACACCTGCGTGCCATTCAATTCAAATAAACCCACAAAAATGAGGACAGCATTGTTCCTAGCACTTTCTTTCATTCTATGCGCCAGTGCCGCACCTGATCCAGTCCTCGACATCTCCGGTAAAATACTCCGCACCAGCACCGACTATTACATCCTCCCGGTCTTCCGTGGTCGAGGTGGAGGCCTGACTCTTGCCAGCTCCCGCAACAAGACCTGTCCACTCGACGTCGTTCAAGAGAAGCTGGAGGTGTCGAACGGTCTCCCGGTAACCTTTACCCCTTTCAACACCAAGAAAGGTGTTATCCGTGTCTCCACCGACAATAACATCAAGTTTTCTGCTGCAACAATATGTGTCCAATCTACCGTATGGAAGCTTGCCGAATTCGATGATTCGACACGACAATGGTTTGTTACAAGTGGTGGTGTCGAAGGCAAGCCCGGTCGGGAAACTGTTGGCAATTGGTTCAAAATTGAGAAGCATGAAGATGATTATAAGCTTGTTTTCTGTCCAACTGTGTGTGATTTCTGCAAAGTTTTATGTAGGGATGTGGGTGTTTTCATTGATGATGCTGGTGTTAGGCGTTTGGCTCTCAGTGATGTGCCTTTCAAGGTTATGTTTAAGAGGGCTTGAATCATAAAATCTTATCTTATTGAATTTATAATTTATAAACTTTAATATCAATAAAATTGATAAATTTGTTCTTGAATCAAATTTAAAATTTTTAGTAGTATGAGATAATTACAAAGTATTAATATTTGTTTAATTTTTTTAATCAATTAATAACACATACATCTTGTAGACATAATGAAGCTATAAAAAATTTACATTATTTCTTATGACTAAATTGACTTGATAGTTTCACTCAAATTTATATTAAAATAACAAAGAAAGAAATGTCTTCAGAACTCCAATACCTCAATTGTTGCTTTCCAGAAGTTTGAAATTGTGCATGGATTTTCGTGGCCAATGTCACTTAAGTTTTGAACCGACTGACTTCTCCAAAGGATTCAATACCTTCTCTTCAACTGTTCACCGTACAATACACAATTAAACAATTGGAGGAGAAAATTTTGTACCATATTTTACCCCAGAAACGGAAGTCTCACATAAAATAAAAGTCACCTAAGTGACCATCAGTAATACACGTGGATTTGGGAGAGTGCTTGACTGTCATTAAACTTTCTAAAGGTCATTTATCTGTCAAATTAAATTAATTCAGCGAGAAGCTCATTGGGGGCAAAAGAAAACACCATGAATGCAAGTGAGTTGATTCAGAAGAGGTGAATGGTACGTGAGCAAGCAGAGGTGTTAGCTTGGAGCTTGCAAAGAAGAGGCGAATGGAATACAAGAGTCATGTTTGTAGGAAAAACATTCAAGCTGATATCATTTAGAAGGAAGCAAAGACAACCAGGCTGCAGTCTGTAGATCTGGTTGTGATTCTCATAGTAGAATTGTGCAGATCGGATTCGATTGAAACTAGACTTGGAGGATTACTAACGTATAGAAAACACAAAGGGTTGTGGTTCAAAACTGAGATGAAGACGATGGGCACGTGTTCTCTTTCGCTGTGTTAGAGAAGCTTCCAAGGCCATTCTGGTAAACATATGTATTGAAGTCGGATTGAAAACTATTCTGTTCATTTCCTACCATATAGTTTTCACGTTTGAAAGCTTAATTTATTTCCAGAATTCAAATATTTGTTGTTCAAAATGTTTCTAGATGCTAACTTAGAATTATTACAGTAACATCTTATTCCCCCGACTAATTTAGGGTAACATCTTCTTTTGTTGTTGACATTCACCGAAGAATGGAAGTGGGTGGCTAGCTGCATTCTTGAGTTCGCACCCAATTTGAGAAGTCTATGGTTAACCAAATCATAATAAATATAAAAATTAATCAGAATTTATTATATCAAATCATTAAAAATAAATATTAGATTTGTTGAAGCATACCTAAATCCATTGTTAGAGATTACTTAAAAGGTTGGCATTTCGAAGATTATATTAAAGATTGAGATCTTAAATAGTGCCTTGAAGGTTGAGATCTTCCAAGAATATAATTTTCCGTTAAGTATAAACTCTCTACCGGAATAAGAGAAAATACAAGATAGTCTATTTCTAGAAGATAATTACTTTTTATATAGTCGATTTAATAATCAGTTATTATATGTATTTATAACTCTGCTCCTCATCAAATAATAAATACAACTTCAATAGTATCTACACTTTTATTTCCATGATAATTCTAATACATTATGGTTTGTACAAGATATTGGTCACTTAATTTTATGATAACATTATACATTATACATATGTGCTCGTGGTTATGGATTTTAATCCAACAATATCTCACTTGGATAACATATGTTTCCTCACAAATGTAACCTAATGAGCTCAAAATTTGCTATCATATAATAGGTATTTTATAACAATCTCATCCATCAATTAAATTCATATAGGATCAAAGCACCCTTTGTCATATCTATCATGACGAGGCCCATAAATGGTCATATACACAAATACAATGAAATGACATAGAAATTACATACAATATGAACCAAACATGTTTATTTCTAACAATTCTTCTTTAAACATAAATGAGGTTAGTCTCTAAAAGTTTCAAAAAAAAAGTTAGTCTCTAAATAATAAACAATAAAAGAGATTGAATAAATTGGATTTTATATTTTTTATTAGAAAAAAAAATACATCAATGCCCAAAACAGAACAAAACTCCTACTCAAATAATGATATTATCAATTATATAACATTCATATCCGCAATGTGCTCATGAAAGACCTTGGATGTTAACCTTTTATTAGTGAATTTTCTGTCATGGAATTTTTTTCGATGTGTTCTGTGGATATTTGTCCATTTTAACTCTCTTTCAAAAATAGAAATTTTATGTCAATATGATTTGACTTTGATGCTCTACTATTGTTGTTGAAATATAGTATTATTAATTTATTATCATAATATAATTAAGTGGTCATTTTATATTTTCAAAATACGTAGTTTAGTGACAAAGTTTCACAGTCCCGGTCCATGGTTTAATGCCTTGTAGCATGCTATAAACTCTGATGTCATAGTGAAAGAAACAAGTGCTATTTTTTTTACACTTTTTCAAGATATAATTCTTTGAGCTAGTATGTAAATATAACATGATATATATTTTCTGATATCTTGGCACCCGACAAAATCGGAATCGGAATAACTAATGATCTTCAAATTATTTATCTCTTATAAATGAGCATGAAATTTTTTGTTTTCCGAATATACCTCATAACTCTCATGACTGCTATATAATAGTTTATACCTAGATTGCTGGAGTATCTGCATGCCCAATATTCTAATAATGTATGCAATATTCAAACATGTACACACTTGACCATACATCAAACTCCCAACAGCTGATATGTAGGGAATCTTGTACATTTTCTGAATTCCAAGGTTAATCTTAAGGCATTGAACAATATTAAATTTGTCTCCTTTAGCAATAATGATGTTAACTGGTTTACTATTTTACATGGCAAACCTTTTGAGTACTTTATTGATGTAGTTCTTGTAATACCCAATTTTTTTCCAGACTTCATACTTCTTTTGTGAATGTTGGAGAGCCGGTTCACACTGACCTTGAGAAAAAAAAAATGTCATCATATTAGAGAATATCCTAAGGAATCTTGTCATATCTAGTATGATATCATATGAAAGGGAAGAATTATGCTAATTGATGTGATTAAATAAGGTTAGATGTTATTTCCTTATATATGAATATCATGTATGATTTGGGCACATCTTAACTGTCAATGTTAATGATTTAGACCATGATGTAAGGAGACTCCACTATAAATAGAGATTTTCTTCCTCTCATTAAAGGAGGGAGAGAAAAAGAGAAAAATAAGAAAAATGTAAGAAATCAAGGGAAACTCTTGTAAGAATACCGAAAAGAAAAGAAATAAAAGGTGAAATTTTTTGTTCTTTTCGTGTTCTTCTTGCTTGCATGCTAGAACTCTAACAATTGTTTAGATCTTATTTTTTTTCTTTTTTACTCGAACATTCACTGGGAGAGGAAACTGATGAACTAGAGGTGAAGATCTTGATTATATCTAGTTCACCTCAAGGCTCTCCAAGAAACTCGTTGGAGGATTATGACATTTTACCTTTTTCTTCCTTTTATTAACATGCTAAATCATCATTTCAACTTTTTTATAGACATTTTTTCTTAATTTCAATTAAATGATCCGAGGACCTGGTCCAAATTTCTTAGGGAATTTTTTTATTTTTGAGGTGTGGGGTCTATTTACCACCATAATCCTCTCTATTTTATATAAAAATTATTTTAGGCCCCTTTCCATGTAATTGATTTTTAAATTTTGTTTTCATTTCAACTTAGCATTTATTGCTTTTATTTTATGTTTCCTTTTACTTTAATCGATTTCGTCAACTTTAGTTACATAACGATTTAACCCCTTTTTTTGTAACCCCTTTTTTTGTAACCCCTTCGACCCAACCGAGGAGTTACAACTGAATCAGGGTAACGGCATTGATCACATAAGTCATCCACGAGCGAAATTTGTTTAATAAATCATTTTTAAAATACTTACCAAATATGAAATCAAAAATAAATTCATGGCACAATTTAAAGAGATCAAAAATAAAGTTTAAATCCCACACCATATACAATCGAGACTACATCTCCGATAGCCAAACTGGTTCTATAAATGGATAAACTCAAAAATAAAAAAAGAAAAAGAGTGAGCTACAAAGCCAAGTGTGTCCTCCCCAATAAAAAAAATATCATTATATATATATAAAATCATAAATAATGCATAAACAGTAACATCAAAATTTATTCATCAGAGTGCATCCTCAATAACACACAACCATACATGTCACCATGGATAAATAGGATTGGAACATTACCCTTCAAAGAGGAACCCAAGCCAGAATACAAAAATCGAGATGAAGATTTAGCCCTCCGAAGATGTTCCCAAATAGAAACAGAACGAGGATATAATCCTCTACGTAAATAGAATAAGGAATTAATCTCATACGGAATCAGAATGGGGAATTAATCTCATGCAAAAACAGAATGAGGAATTAATCTCATGCACAATAAAAAATGCATCAATGTGAAAATCATGGGTGATGCAACATTATTCAGAATCATAAATGTCACAGATAATTGCAATCAAATTTCAAACATGCTTTAGGTAGTAATAACATTAGACATAATAGCATAAAATATCAAAGAATCGAACAAGTAAATGGGACATACCTATAGCAGCTAACCGATACAGTCTAAGCCTTACACTTCCCACGATCTGTAATACTAGGTCGCGTATCTCAAATCGAACGTGTGAAGTCAAGTTGAGATAAATATAGGTAATTATGTTTGATTGGAGAGCGATGCAGAGACACGTGACAACCTTCAAAACACAATATCAGAGAATAAGATTATAAATTTCAGAATTTACTTATCATAACTATACTATAAAGTACTAAAATATTTAAAAACAGGACTTTCATGTCAGAATTTAGAAAAACGAACTGCAAAAATAGGCTCAAGACGTCGAAAAACATTGGGATAGATATCTTTGAAAAATTGTCAAAAGTTAACGAAAAAGTCAACGATCAACGATCAAAGTCAACAGTCAACAATCAAGTCAACGGGTTTGGTTTAGTCAATCGATTCAGTCGGTTCAGTTTAGAGTCAACCAGTTCAACCGGACAATAAAGCTTAAATCGCCCGAAGTAGTTCCACACGCGCACAACGACATGTGGGGATGCGTGGTGGCGCTTCTGACGCTTGAAAATTACCAAAAGTTGTAGAATTGTATTTTATGGAAAAAGGATTCAGTTACTGAGGTCGGTTAATGATAGTGAGTGACAGCAGGTATAATCACCATTTTTACCTTGATCCAGCTGGTTCCCTGCTCCAATTAGCATCTGCCAGTAGCTTCACATTCCAATAGCTTCTAACAACAAATAGCAACAATCCAGCAGTCTCTACAACAACAGTAGGAACAACTGCCCCCTCCACCACTGCAGCATTCCAGCAGCTTCCACAAATAACAGCTGGTTCTTTGCTCCACACAGTAGTTGCCAGTAGCCTAGCTCCACCAGTTGTCCCTCCACATCCCGGTTATAGCTCACAAGCAAAACAAACAACAATCATCATTTTTGTTTTAAACATGTAAATGAGTTAATATATAACTCATACGAATCTCATTGTAAAAAAAAGGGGGACAAAGCCTTTCAAAATAAAAAAACACAGTTGAACAAAAAAGAGGATTGAAAATAAAAGCAAAAGGTTAATTTTCATTTTATTTTTCGTTTATTTTCTAGCTTTATTTTTCATTTCATTTTATTTTCGAAATCAAACAATAGGTTAAATAAAAAAACAGAAAAGTATTTGAACGTTTACCTTAGCCCGAGTTGTATCTTTGCCGAAGTAGGTTTCGTTTTTGAGTTTAGAGTTGAAGGGGATAAAGTTTGAGGGTATAGGGGTTCGTATTGGTAGTCTGACCATCGGTGATAGTGGTCGGAGAGTGTTTACTACTAATTTGTGCATTTTGTGGGGGTTGAATGTTCTTGGTCGAGAGAAATAGAAAAAATAAGAAGAAGCTTTTGGTCTCTTAGACCTTTGCTTGATCTTCCTCGGTCACTAGGGTCGCCGGTCGGAGCATGAGGGCCACCAAATCGGTGGCCAGCGAGGGTGGGTTGTTTTGGTTGAGTGTCGCCGAAGTGAGGGGATAAGAAGAGAGAAAATAGATGAGCGGGGAAGAGGATGAAGAAGGTTTTTCTTAGGTTTTAATTTTAGTTTTTTAGATAAATATATTAGGTTATATTTTAATTTTGGAAAAATTCGTCTCATGACCCTGAACATTTAGCTCATGTTTACATTTTAGCCACTATTTTTATTGTTAAATCGCTTATAATTCCCCATATGTTTGTTGCGTTTTGCGTTTTGGTCATTGGGGTTTAATTTAGTTTTAGGGGTAAATCACGCTCAGGTCACTGGAGTTTTAGTGTTTTTTTACATTTAAATCACTAATTAGTGGGTTAATCACCCATAAACCATTCTAGTTTAGGCGTGTTTTTAATTTTGGTTACTAATATTATTTCTTTATTTTATTTCGATTTTTGCATGTTAATTTCTATTTTATTCCATTTTAGTCATTAATTAATTATGTTATTATTTTATTTTTGAATATGAGGTTATAGTTTTAATTTCTTTTATTTTGATCATTGTTTAATTGAAATTTTATTTTATTATTGTCTTTTATGTTTCAATATTTTAAATTTAATCCTTTAAGTTATTGCTCTTTATTTTTATTCATTCAATTCTGGTCACTGAAATCAATTCCTATACGTATTAATTATGTCTTTTAATTTTATTTTATTAGTCAGTGCATATACTTATAAATATTTAAGATAAATAACCTATTTAGCCCTTATTAATTTTAATAAATTTTATTTATATCCCGAAATTAATTAACATAGGTCAAATTACACTGTTAATACTTAGTTTTCATAATATTTTGAACTAGAGCCTTTAATTTTAAATTGTTATAATTTAATCAATCATTTTAATAACTTTCATTTTTTTATTTTAATCCTATTTTTTAAATTTTATTTGTTCTAGTCACTATTTAGTTATATTTAATTTTATTTTTATTATTACTTTTGATATATCTAAATTATTACTTTTATTATTATTTTAGTATTATTTTAGTCATATATATATATATATATTTGTTTAAATAATAATATTTATTTATTTTCAAATATTAAGAAAAGGCAGTCTTAAAGCAACTAGATGTCATTTTATGATGTTTTAAATAAATAAATATTTTATTTATAAAAATTATTTTAAATATTTTTCTTCCTTATAATTATCCGATTTAATATGAAAGAATCATAAATTTATATTCGAATTCTTAAATTCTATTATTAGAGACAATTTATAATCAATAGATACCAATTTTGGGCATTGTGGGGGTGCTAATCCTTCCCCAAACGTAACCGACCACGAATCCCTTTTTATTTCTAAAAAGAATGAATTTTTGGTTAAACGCAGTCCAGTTTATCTTTTAACTGATGTTTTCTTAAAAACTCTTTTAAAAGATGATTTTTAGGTATTCGACCTACCTAACCCAAAAAGGTCGATGGCGACTCTAAAAACATTTTTTAATCAAAATCATTTTTCTATCCACATTATTTTTCCCGCCAAGTAAAATTTCGTGCCCAGGCAAAAACCTGTTACGACAGCTTAGCGACTCTGCTGGGGATAGATGAGGCGGCGCCGCGTGGTTGCCCTAGGGTATCATACCCTAGAGTTTTCATCTGGAACCATCTGGGCCGTTGGATCAAGGCCAAATCCAACGGCTGTGAGCTGAGGCGTCTGGAGCTGGAAATGTGAAACCCTAGGGTTTCCTCTGTATTCGGGTTGGGTCTCCACTTGGGTCTGAACTGGGCTCCGGGATTGGGTCTGGACCAGATTGGGTTTTTTTTGTCACTGTTGTGCTTGGGCTTCGATTTTGGGCCTGTAATATGTAATAATAATATTTATTAATAATAATAAAAATATAATAATAATAATTATAAAAATTATAATTATAATAATAATTATAAAAATTATAATAATAATAATAATAAAATAAAATGGGCCAAAAATTTAGTGTCTACAGCTGCCCCTCTTTGTACATTCTTGTGTTACGAAAAGACAATAAATTTTTGTTCAGTTGACTTCTCTTGATTAAGATAGAAATGTTGAACAAGTTCTTCTTATTATGAACTCTTCCATTTTTCCACTGGGAGTTGCGAAACACGTGTTATAGTCAACTTCACACAAGCACTCAGAAATTTCATTTTTAGACCGATATTTTTGCACTACTTTGGTTAGATGAGTCTAAATGAAAGATTCCAGAGAATTGAAATGGAAGTATTCTAGAAGGTCTAGTAACCGTTATTCTAGATTATGTCATTTTGTACGCATCCGGTTAAAATACCAAGTCCTTAAAGTGAGGCATGTGACAAAGTTCACAAAAAGCGAGAGAGGAGTGACATCTTAAATAGATGTAACCATAGAAAATAGGAAAGCCATCCTGAAACTAACCCATAAATATTGATACTTGTCAAAGAATTATAACTCTCAAACATTAAAGAGTTGTTGATTCTTTTGATATTCTTTGAATTCATGCTTATGATTTGATTTTATTGTGAATCTGTGATAGGCAATATTTTACAAAATTCTTTCATTCTTTGATAAAGAAAGGAGAAAAACATTTTCAAACATGACAGTCTCAAATGAGGAAGGTTCTCGAAACAAGTTGTTGTCTATTCTACCTCTATTGAAGAAAAAGAATGAACGAGGCCAGGATGATGAAGCATTTCACTTTCTTGAAAGTAAGTGGTCCAAGAAGCCAGAAAGTTTGGAAAATTAAACTTATGACGCTATCCTGTAACATTATTAGCAATTCATCAAGAAAAATTATCACTCATCTCATGTTGAAGGTGATAAGTATCGCTAGACAAATTATTTTCCCCAGCCATCATTCCATGTCCCCTAAAAGATTACATCACAGAGTTATAAGTCCCATTAAGGTGTATTATCAGAATGAACAAGTTCACTATCTGCACTCTGGGTATACCATGATACTGGCTCAAGTCTTGATACATCATTTCTACCTCTTCCATGTCGATTATTTTCCTTACCAAGATTATATCCATTATATCCTTCAGAAGATTGATGAACTTGAAATTGAGAACTTATGGCACAAAATAAGACATTGGAACATATTCTACACTTGTATGCCTTTCATATTGGGTAACATTGGTTACAGGATTTCAAAAGTAAAGATAACCAGTTTTACTATCAACTAAACCTTTCCATGGTTCGGGAAGAGTGAGATATGTAGGTGGGTATCTTGAAGTAGCAGAAAAGGCAGTCACTGTAGCAGTCATTGTAAGAAAATGCACCAACAAAAATCTTCTAGTTCATCCTGATGATGTTTATTTCATCCGGTAAGGTTGTTACACTAGATGCCACCGATAAGAAGGTCTAATTTATTGCTCTAACCGATCACCATTCAGTTCTTGCGCATCTGTTTTCCAACCCATACCAGATTCCATTTTCAGCACTCATCAAGAACATACTTCTGGATACTCGAAGGTGTCTCATCGTCATAAGCTTCAAGAGCCTTACGGATCCTTTCTATCAATTTGGCACTTCCTGTACATGTTTCTAAACAGTTCAACTTTGTTTTTGGATCCCAGGAAGGCCACCATTTTTTTTGTCAGTGGAAAAGTATCATGTATGGTGCATGGAGGAAGCGAAATAAGAAAAAATATATTCTCAATTGGCAGATTATTAATATAGTCCCTTTTTCATGCAGCAACACAAAAATACTTCGAATCTATAAATTCTGGCTCTACATCGTATAAGTACCGTGTCATTTCAGTCCAAACACCAACTGGAGGAAGTGCCACGTTCTCGTAGTAAAAATAATGAGGCCCAATAGTATCTTCTGGAAGTGTTCTTTGAGTTATCTGATCTGGTTCGGTAGGAACCCCAAAACCAATCATTGGATTTGGAAGATGAACTGCATGATAGTCGTCATTAAGAAGCTTCTTTTCAAGCTTTGTCTACTTCTTCCCTTTCCAAAAGTCATAGCCCGAGTTTTTTATTTTCTTGTAATTGGGGTCATTGCATAATGGCTTCCTATTTTCTACTGGAAGAAGTGCATCAGCATCCTTAGCCATTTGAGCAGTACATATAAAATCTGTCAACTCTACAATTGATGAATCCGGACCACATCTCTCCATGGCTATTGAAGCCTAAGCCTTTGAGTACCCCATTTTCGTTAAGTATAACAGTTTATTCTCCTCATCAGAATCAGAATTTAGGATTTCCTCGGTATCAAAAGAACTATCAATATCTGTGAAATCATCCTGAAAGATTGCTTTATAATCAGATGAGTAGTTATCAGAATCAACATGTTGCATGGGTGCGGATTTTTCAAGAGCCTGTACCACTGTATATGTAGTCTTGCTATTACATCAGATTACTGTTCACATAAATTGGTTTCTCTCCCACAGAAAAGTATATTCCAAAAATAGTCTTCACAGAAAAATATATTACATCAGGTTCACTGTGTCAGCCTGGAATGAATTACCAAGCGATTTATGCCACTCTGTCCAAATAGATCCCTCCATATCCAAAAATGGGCAGCTCATTCAGAAGAGACACATATCTTAGACATTTTTGTCAAAATGATTAATTACTTCTTAAGTTTGTGACAACATGAAGAGAATTCCTCAAGTTACTTGACAACTGCTGTTTAGTTACATCAGAATGAGAGTATTCAAGATAAACAGATTTGAGGCTCGTATAAAGCTTTAAATACCCACAACAGTACATTGTCAAAATTGGACCTCGTGGGGATCATGATATTGAAATCAAACAAACATAGAAGGTTGGGGGCATTTTGAAGGCCTAATTCAGACAGATTCATGCGGGACATCTTGAAAGCCCATTTCAACCAGAAATAGAATGGTGGGGCATTTTGAAGGCTCGTAGTAATATGAATATTTGGGCATTCTTGGACGCTCATCTCAGCAAGAAGTAATGTTGAGCACACTTTTAACATCTGTATCAGCAAATGTTGGGGCATTTTAAAGGTTACTTCAGACAGATCCATGTGGGTCATTTTGAAGGCTCGTATTAACAAGAAGCAAATGATGGAGCATGCTGAAAGCCCATTTCAATCATAATCAGGAATATTGACACATTTTGAACGTTTGTATTAGCCAATGTTGGGGCATGCTGAAAGCCCCTTTCAATCAAGAATCATGAATGTTGGTGTATTTTGAACGTTCGTATCAGCAAATGTCGGGGCACGCTGAAGGCCCTTATCATCTTATAGAAAGATCATCGCTTTGAGCAAATATTTCCAATAAGAGTGAGATAAAGCACCTATTACCACCGACAGAAGAAGAACCACGAGCCGAATAGATTGACGTAGGCAGTGCACTCCACAGCGGCCAGAGTGAATCAAGGAAAAATCGAACAAGCACAAGGAAGGGGAAGAGATAGAAAAATATGTATTTCCAATTTCAAAAATGGGGGACCAAAATTTAAAATAAATGGTTATTTGAATATTCTGAATTTAGGGCTAAATATAGAACAAGTCCCTAAAGCTTTTAGAGAATTCAACAAACGACAAAAAACTTTAAAACTCTTAACATTTGACCCATAATTTCAGGTGTGACATTTTTTCTTCTTAAATTAGCTTTAATATTGTCATCGTTTAATTAATTCATTTTGATTTGTTTTCCTTTTGCATTAATTTCTTTCATTTACCTTCATATTTATTAAGATTACAGTCCGACATTTCATCTTATTTCGTTTTGATTTTGGATTTTTTTCATTATATTTGACTTGTTTTTAGGTTTTTATATATTTTTAATTTGAAATTAGTTTTATTTAATTATGTTTTTAACTATGTATTTATGGTTTTTAACTATGTATTTATGGTTTTTTATAGGTTATTTCATATGTTCTTGTAAATTTTGTATATTCATGCTTTATATTATTTATTTAAGTTTGGTATTAATTTGGTTCATCTTTTCTTGTATATTTGTATTTTTTTCTCTTTCATAATCCTATTTTTTTAGACCAGGACTAAATTATTCCTTTTTATTTTTTAATTTAAGTTAATCGGAATTTATTTTATTTCATATTGACAAATTCTTAAAGGCAAGTAATTTGGATTTTCAATTTAAATTTTAGCTCTAACTTTAATTTTCACTATCAAGACAACTTATATTTGTTTTGGTACTGAAAGAGCGATGTGGGGGTGATCATCCTTTCCCACATATAACCGAATCTCGAACCCTTCCAAGTGAATCTCTAGTACGACGCAGATCTTAATAAAAAAGTAATTTTAGGTATCCAACCTTACCTAATCTAAAAGGTTGGTGTTGACTCCGAAAAGGTAAATAATTCACTTTAAGTCGAGATTCGATCACATGCCACCTAAAGGGTCATTATGTCAGCTTGGCGATTCAGTTGAGGACTTGAAGTGATATAAGCCATAATCAGTTATTCGTTGTCCATTTAAGCGAAAATTCTAAGTTTAGGCCTTAATTTATTTTTCAATACTCTTTACTTATCTTTGAATTTTTTATTATTTACAAATAAATAGTTGTATTGATGTGTGATTTTAGTGATTTTCAATTTTTTTTTAAAAGGTTATTGCATCTCTTAAGCTCTATACTCAAGCTCTATCCCTATTTAAGTGGGGTGAAAGCTACGCTCTCATGGGAATTTATTCTCCATATGAAAATAAGGAAATGCATCCTCCTAAGTTTAACTTGATCCATATGAGCTTGTGATGATTGAGGATCCAGGTTTTAGAAAGCCTAAGGGAGCACAAGCAAAGATAACTCGGGTACCATGGAGCCTGCCCCAAAGTCATATTAAAACCCTAGGAATTGCCCGTCACTTACTTCTACCATTTAATTTACTTGTTCAATAGCATGTGAACTAGATAAATGGGGTTAGGGTTGTTGTTTTGCTAAAAGCATAATGGATAGAGAACATGTTTGGGTAGGATCTTTTTTATAAAGCATAATTGGACAGATACCATGTGGGTAGGATTTCATTACTTTGTAATATTATGTTATTTAATATTCTTGTATTCCCGAATTACTAACTTGATTTGTTACTTTTTCTCCTTCTTGTTTCCTTCTACATTGCATTTTCATTAAAGATATTAGATCTATGATTTATTGTCTCAATAGAAAACTTGTTATCATGGAATAAAGTTCTCTCAATAGAAAACATGTTACTCGTATAACAAGCAACTCTGATTTTACTACACAAATGAGTCCTTATAAAATAAGTTAAAGAACGATAAAGCACAACAAGATTGACTAGATACAATGTGTATAAAGATTCAAATCCAATTGAGAACAACATGAGATGCTTCAAATACAAATGATATGTTGTGCTCAAACAAAATTGAAGTTCAAAATTCATCAAAAAGAAAGGAGAAGAAGCACATGCAATGAGACTCTTATAAAAATTGACTCCTCGAAACACAAGGTTGATCAACATAGGTTGGTTCAAAGATCTATGTTATATCTATGAGAATATCATAAAACGTCAAAGACATTAAAAAATGAAATGATCCCTAAGGTGAAAAACCACAAATGTGCAATCTAGAGGGATCCAAAAGACAAGAGAAAACACACATGAAAGCATATTCGAATCAAGCAAAGTAAAAATGAATTCATTGATCCTTGGTTTAATCACCCTTAAACACTTGTTTGGGTCTATTTATCATTTTTTTCATAATTGTTGCGTGCATAAAATGTCCCTTCTAATCATACATGAATATCTAAGTGGAAGAGATTATCTCCAGATTTTATTTTGCCCCTGGGGTTAGTCTTTTTATTTGGAAAAGATTTTCTAAAACTTTAATGCTTGAAAAAAAATGAGAAAAATTATAAAAGGAGATTTCAAGATGAAAATTCACAAAGGGTGTCTTGAAACCAAATGAGGATTCCAGTTGAAAACCTGAAAAGGTGGATCGAATGAGAAAATTGTACAACTTTTCCGTAGGAGGAAAGCTTATTGCTAAAACACTGAACATCTTCGGAACATTCACGAAGGCTTAGAACCAATGGAAATTTCCAAGAGACGAACATGTTAATCATATCAGATCAAGGGACATTAAATAACCATAAGTGCTAAATATTTATCGAATAAGCTAATCCAAAACATTTTCATTCCCTAATTAGCCTATTTCTCAAAATTGTCATCAGTCTCGAAACTTATTAAAGAGCTTTAATTAATTGATATGTTTGATAGCTAATGAACTCGGGTTTCTTGATTTGTTTCAATTGTGACCCCGAAGCAAAGGGTAACCATTTTACTTTTCCAAAATTTCTTCATCAAACTTTTCACATGTTGAAAAATAAAAGAAAAAAGAAAAATGTTTTTAAAAAAGATAATCTCTCGAGAATGAAGGAGGTCTATGAAGTTCACAAGATCCACTTTACCTCAAAAGCTTTAAATAAAGAAGTGGGAAAAAAGAAAATATTATTGCAAGAAGAAGTAATGCAAATACAATGAAATCATCCTCTGATATTAAAAATAAAGTTTAAGATATCAAAATATTCGAGGAAAAAAACTCTCACGCGTCTTTGTGATTGTATAAAAAACTCAAAGCAATTACCCTGATGATGATACTTATCTTAAAAATATAAGAGGCATCAAGCCCCTATACCCGATTACAATGAGAATTCCAGGTTGGTGTTCATGCAAAATGAAAGTACTTCTTGTGAAACAAAGATACAAGACTAGAAGACAAAGAAAACATGACTGCATACAAGAGGACAAGATTGTTCTCTAAAAATTACAAGCTGTTGAGTTAATCGAATGACGAAATTGGCCAAGAGGGGGGTGAATTGGCAATAAAAATTTTGTGGAAGCTTTTGCAGAAAATTGAAAGCAATTGCACAGTGATTTACAGTGGTTCGACTTTCTCAAACAAAGTCTACGTCCACTACCTTAGCTATCCACACTAAGGATTTTCCAACAAATTCACTAATTTGTTCTTTCTTTTGAGGCCAAAGAGATAACCTTACAATTCCCTCAAGAGTATACCCCAACTCTTGAGAACACTCTTTTCTCAAAGAGAAGATTACAAATTTGCAAACTTACAAGAAAACCTCACAAGGTAAGATGTTTGCACAATTCTAGAACAAAGAAAAGAACACTCAAAGATGAATACAATTGAGCACAAAAAGTGTTCTTGAAAGCAAAATGAATATTGAATGAAAATGGGCTTGAAATGCTCAAACTTGAGGTTTGATGCTTTCTCTTTTATTCTCTCTTGATTCTAGTTGCTTGATATTTCTTGTTGTTGATCAATGGCTTCTAAGCTTGCTTAAATACACCTTGGATCACTTCTGAACGTTGGGGATAATTAGAGAAGATATTATAGCCGTTTTAGTGTGAAAACATTTAATAAAACAGCTTGGACAGTGGGGGGAATCGGTTCCCTCTCATAGGGAATCGGTTCCCTAAGTGTAAAATTCAAATATTTCGACCGTTGAACAGGGGGGAATCGGTACCCCCTTGGGGGGAATCGGTTCCCTCCGAGCATTCTGGAAATCTCGGAGCCAAACCATTCAGGGGGAATCGGTTCCTCCTATGGGGGGAATCGGTTCCCTCTGAGTATTCTGGAATTTTTGGCTTTGAATTGGTTCGAAATACTTTGTAAAATTATTTTGAAATTGTTTTATGATTAAAACTTAATTTTACACTTAAGTAAGGATCAAAAATGATTTTTGAAATATTTGGAGTAATGTTTTGATATTCGAATAGTTATATCGAATATACTTAGAAAATCATTTGGAAAATCTTAAAATCCATTTAACTTAATTTGTTATATCGAAATATTAAAATGTTTCAACAATCTCCCCCTTTTTGATATAACAAAACATTTTAGTAATTTTAAGATTTTTGAAATCAAGTTTTGAAATTACTCCCCCTTACTTTAACATTTCTTCAATTTATCATGTAAAACATTTAACACTTATTCTTCTCCCCCTTTTTGTTAAATCAAAAAGACATTGTAAAACAAGGTTTTGAAAATCATTTAGCCAATTTATTTATTAATTATAAGCTTAAGCTGCTAAGATCACAATCAAAAGAGAGGTTAGCCATTAGTTTCATAAATCAATATTCATAAATAATGTGATATGGCAAAAATTGGTCATATTGCTAATGAAAATGTAAATGATGCAAAAATGAATAAAACACACCAAACTTATAATTTCACACTATCCATAAATCCAAAATCCAACAAAATCCAACAATTCAAAATGTTGAGACAATATTCATTTTGTTCAAAGTTTTAAAGCTAAACATAAATCAAGCATCCGGATCGGTAGGTGGAAAACGGGCTCGCATAGCGGCCATCTCGTGTGTGAGTTCATTGATACGAGCGTTGGTTGATTCATTGTTTGCACGCATCTCCCGAAGAATCTCTAATTGTTGAGCTCCCATTGTGGATAAATGAGACTCTATAGAGGAAAAACGCGAGTCCATGGTAGCGTATCGGAAATCGAATGTCTCCATAAAGGATTGAAAATATGGAGGCATTTGATGCGTTTGTTGTGCTTGCTCCTCGGGCTGTTCTTCGGGTTGTTCAGGTTCTTCTTCAGCTTCATCAATATCCCTCATTAATTGTTCAAACTCGGGATCTTCGTCAGCTTCGGGTGGAGCTTGTGAAGAACTAGCTCCCGGAGTAGAAGAACGAACCCATTCACCGGTTTCTTTGTCCTTTACCCATCCCGCTCTCGTTAAGGAAAGAAGATTTATTTGTTTCTTAAGAGGAAAAACGACATCTAGACCGACTCTAAGCCCAGCTTTGGAAAACAGATTACTCAAAAAGCAACCGTAAACTAGAGATGAACAGTGTTTCTTGTTAGGAACAAGGTTTACGGTTTCAACAATTTCAGCAAAAATAATCTGAGGTAGGTTAATTTTAATACGATTTTCGAAACAATGTAACCACCAAAGATCCAAAGCTCTAAGAGTAGAATAACGACCTCCGGATGGTCGAAACCACCAAGAAATCATTAGATGAAGAAAACGCTCATGTAGGTCTAAGACACTCGCACTATCTCTTCTTTTGTAACGAGAACCTAAAATTTGTTTTTCATTCGAGATACCATCATTATCTAATCCAAATATATTGGCTATATATGCAGGGTCAATATATAAGAATTGTCCTAGGAGGTAGGAACGAATTCCTATGGTTTCGGTTTCAGCTTGGTTTTTAACACATACGGCATTAGAGTAGAATATACGAACAAGTTGATGGTAAACGATGGGTTCAAGATCAAATAGTTTATCAAATTTCCATTCTTGTAAAATGGGAAGATATTTAAAATCGATAGCTAACATAGCTTGACGAGAAGGAATACGTTCTTCCCGGATTTTGTAAGAATCGAAATATTGATAATACCAATATCGGTGATTTCTAGACCCAGGATGATTGAAACACGAATTTTGGATAGTCAAGTTAGGATCAGTGGGATTGGGATTAGAAATTGGAATAGAAGGAGGATTTGGAGGTGGATTTGGTTGACGACTAGAACGACTAGATGAAGACCTAGGACGTTTAGGATTTGACATGGTGAAGGAAATCGGAATAGATATAATAACCTGCAATTTTAAAACAAGTGTATGCAATTCAATTAATCCCAAAACTCAAATGAGTCCTCAATATTTCAAGATTCTCTAAATCAATCCTAATGGGCAAAGTTTTTGAAAAACTTTTGAAAAATATGGTTTTGAGAAACAATATATGTATAGTTTTTCATAACAACAATATAATTTGATCAAAACACAATAATTTGAAAAATAACATTTTTTTTTATTTCGAAAATTTGAAAAAAAAATTTGAAAAAATTCTTGTGTTTTTGATGAAATTAGTTGTAACATCTAGTTTCTAATCACTAAATAATCAATGCCCGATCACTATTTCAACCTAGAACTAATTGAAACTAATCCTATGTTCAAAAATAATGAAATAAAGAGTTTAGAAAAATTTACCTTGAAATATGAAGATTGAGGGGATTTAGATGTTGTTTGCACGATTTTAATGATTCCAACAGGTTTGGAAGATGATTTATGAAGCAAATTCCGATTAATATCGTTGATTTGAGGCAAAAATGGAGATTTGAGGGGTTTAGAGGGTGAGAACGGCGGAAGATATAATAAAATGAGGGTTTGGGATTTTGGGGTGTTCTGTTCGATTTTAACAGAACCCCAGGGGGTATCGATTCCCCTGTGGGGGGAATCGGTTCCCCTTCAAAGGGGGAATCGGTTCCCTCAGGGGGGGATCGATTCCCTCTGCACCAAAATGCTAAAATCCGAATTTTTAAGCACAAAATGCTAAATTAATCTTTTCTAGTGGTATTGGCAACTCATATATCAAACATTAATTATGTTCAAATAATTAAATTAATCTTTAATTGATTTTGAACATAAAATTAATTTTCATTAAGAATCACAAACTCCCCCTAACTAATAGCAAGAATGCAATCAAAAATTATTATTATAAGCATTTTTCAAGATTTATTAAAAGTGCTAAAATTATTTTAAACACTAAGTGAAGATAGGTTGGTCAAACCTAATTCTCTCCTAAGTGTCCAAAATCTTTCCTTGTCTAAGGGTTTTGTAAAGATATCCGCTAATTGGTGCAAAGTATCAACAAATTCTAGAACTACATCTTCCTTAGTGACATGGTCTCTAATGAAGTGATGTCTTATTTCAATGTGCTTAGTTCTAGAGTGTTGGATGGGATTTTTAGTGAGACAAATAGCACTAGTATTGTCACACTTGATAGGAATAGTACCTACTTCAATTCCATAATCAAAAAGTTGTTGTTTCATCCATAAAACTTGTGCACAACAACTACCAGCTGAAATGTATTCGGCTTCAGTGGTAGATAATGCAACACAATTTTGTTTCTTTGAAAACCAAGAAATCAGCATATTTCCAAGGAATTGGCAAGTACCGGAGGTGCTTTTCCTATCTAATTTGCATCCTCCATAATCCGCATCAGAAAAAGCATGCAAGCTAAAGCTAGAGTCTCTAGGATACCAAAGTCCTAAACTAGGAGTGTCCTTAAGGTATCTAAAGATTCTCTTAACAGCTAGTAAATGTGATTCCTTAGGACATGATTGAAATCTAGCACATAAGCAAACACTAAACATAATGTCCGGTCTACTTGCAGTTAGATAAAGCAAAGAGCCAATCATTGACCTATATAATTTAACATCTACACATTTACCTCCTTCATCTAAGTCAAGCTTTGTTGAAGAGCTCATTGGAGTGTTATGAGGTTTCCCATTTTCCAGTCCAAACTTCTTGAGCATATCTTTGACGTACTTAGCTTGATTAATGAAGATGCCATCTTTTCTTTGCTTGATTTGGAGTCCCAAGAAAAATGAGAGCTCCCCCATCATGCTCATCTCAAACTCACTTTGCATTAGCTTAGAAAATTCTTGACAAAGAACATCATTAGTAAAACCAAATATTATATCATCAACATAAATTTGAACTACTAATAAATCTTTACCTTTTCTCTTTAAAAACAATGTAGTGTCAACCTTTCCTTTTAAAAAACCTTTTTCAATTAAAAAATTTGACAATCTTTCATACCAAGCTCTAGGAGCTTGTTTTAAACCATAAAGAGCTTTTGTCAATTTTAAAACATGATCCGGAAAATTTGAATCTTCAAAACCTGGAGGTTGTTCCACGTACACTTCTTCTTTTATAAAACCATTTAAAAATGCACTTTTAACATCCATTTGATATAATTTAAATTCATTGAAACATGCAAATGCTAATAACATTCTAATTGCTTCCATCCTAGCTACGGGAGCGTATGTTTCATCATAGTCTATGCCTTCTTCTTGAGTATAGCCTTGAGCAACAAGTCTAGCTTTGTTCCTCACTATATTACCACTTTCATCAAGTTTATTTCTAAATACCCATCTAGTACCTACAGTAGATTTATTACTAGGCCTTTCAACTAATGTCCATACTTTACTTCTCTCAAATTGATTTAATTCTTCTTGCATAGCCATAATCCAATGTTCATCTTTTAATGCTTCTTTGATGTTCTTAGGCTCTATGCATGAAATAAATGCAACATAATTACAGATATTTCTAAGAGAAGATCGAGTAGTTACCCCTTTTGATGGATCACCTATAATTTCACCATCCTTGACATAGTTGTACTCTCTTGGAAAAGATACTTCCCTTTCTTCAATGGTTGGATTCTCGAGGGGATCATGAGTTTCCTCATCTTTTGTTTCTTCCTTTGATGATGATTCTCCAACGTCATGTCTAACGTCATTTGCTTGTACAATACCTACATCATCATTAACAGAAGAATCCTTCCTCGGAAGGGGATTATCATCGAAAACAACATGTATAGACTCTTCTACAACTAAAGTTCTTTTATTAAATACACGATAAGCTTTAGAATTTAAGGAATAACCCAGAAAAATTCCTTCATCACTTTTAGCATCAAATTTACCAAGATTTTCTTTACCGTTGTTTAAAACAAAACATTTACATCCAAAAGGATGAAAATAGCTAATGTTAGGCTTTTATTTTTGAGAATTTCATATGGAGTTTTCTTTAAAATTGGCCTAATCATTACTCGATTTACAACATAACAAGCGGTATTTGTGGCTTCCGCCCAAAAATATTTTGGCAAATTATTTTCGCAAAGCATGGTTCTAGCCATTTCTTCTAAAGTTCGATTTTTCCTTTCAACAACTCCATTTTGTTGAGGGGTTCTAGGTGCTGAAAAATTGTGGCTAATACCATTAGAATTACAAAACTCAATAAATCCAAGATTTTCAAATTCAGTTCCATGATCACTTCTAACACTAGTGATAGAGTATCCTTTTTCATTTTGGATTATTTTTGAAAATGTGATGAAATTTTCTAATGCTTCATCTTTAGTACTTAAGAATAGAACCCAAGTGTATCTAGAATAGTCATCTACCAAGACAAATGCATATCGTTTTCCTCCCAAGCTAGTAGTTCTAGTTGGCCCAAAAAGATCTAAATGGATCAATTGTAATACTCTACTAGTTGATACATCATTAATAGATTTAAAAGAAACTCGTTTTGTTTTCCTTTAGCACAAGCATCACAGATTTTATCATTATCAAATTTAAGCTTAGGCAACCCTCTTACTAAGTCTCCTTGAATTAACCGTTGCAAACACTCATACTAGCATGACCCAGTCTCCTATGCCATAACCAACTATCATGCTCATCCTTAGCAACTAGGCATAAATTAGTCATATCAATAGAATCTAAATGCACCATGTAAATGTTTCCTATTCTATGACCAACAAGCATAATCCGATTAGATGCAATGTCAATGACTTTACAACCATTAATTTCAAATAAGACATTGAATGCTTTATCGCATAATTGACTAATACTCAATAGATTATGCTTTAATCCATTCACATATAAAACATTCTTAATTTGTATGGAAGAGGTATTACCTATTGTACCAATACCTTCAATGTAACCTTTTCAATTGTCTCCAAAAGTCACTTCTCCTCCATTTTTGGCGTTAAGCTCAATGAACCGGCTTTTGTCTCCGGTCATGTGTCTTGAGCATCCACTATCAAGGTACCATGAATTTGAATTTGTTTCCCGTGCCTTGTAGCAATGCTCCTTTCCCTACAAACATAGATTAATTTTTGATTTTTGGTACCCAAATTCTTTTGGGTCCATATTCATTAGTTTCCAAAATCCTAGTTCCCTTAGGTATCCATTTTTGTAGGATATCTTTATCTTTAGTAGCAATGAGTCCTTTAGGAACCCATATACTTCTAAATATTTACCATTTAAGGTTCGTTGAGGATTTCTATGATTGTAGTTTCTAAAATCTTTTCTAACAAAGTTGGATTTTGAATTTTCTCCTTTTTCAAAACGTTTTGTTCCAACTTTATCAAAAGAGATTTTAAGATCATCAATTTTCTTTTGATGATCATCATTGACCTTTGAAAGTAAATTTTGCAAATCTAAATTTTTCTTTTCAAACTCTTCTAGTTTGATTTGCAAATCTTTAATTTTACTTTCAAGATCATTGTTGGTTTTGGATATGAGTTTATTTTCATTTTTCAACTTTGAAACATCATTTTTATATTTTAAAAATAATTTCTCATAATCCGAAGCCAACCCATTATATTCCTCTAATAGCTCATCATAAGATAAATCATCAAAATCAGATGAGTTAGAGGTTACCTTAGAATCTTCCCCGAATGCCATCAAGCACAAGTTTGCTACTTCTTGTTCCTCTTCATCGGAACCTTCTTCATCGCTCCATGTAGCCACATGAGCCTTGTGCTTATTCTTTGATTGACCCTTTTTCTTCAATTGTGGGCAATCATATTTGACATGCCCCGGCTTTTTGCATTCATAGCAAATGATTGGGTCCTTCTCTTTTGGTTCATTTTTGAGGCCTTCGTTTCGTTTGAATTTTCTTCCTTGGTAAGGTCTCATCATTTTTCTGAACCGTTTGGCAAACAATGCCATTTCCTCGTCATCATCATCATCATTAGAATCACTCTCATCTTTTGTGGATTTGAGAGCAACTCCAATGTTTTTCTTCTTCTCCTTTGGCGTCTCTTCAACTTTATCAAGGTCCACCTCATCTTCAAGCATCATCTCATGAGTGAGGAGTGAACCGATAAGTTCTTCAAGAGTTAAGGACGATAGGTCCTTAGACTCGATGATTGACGTCTTCTTTGATTGCCATGATTTTGGGAGGGAGTAGACTAACTTCCTCACAAGCTTTTCATTTGAGATGATCTCTCCATATGATTTGAGACCATTGACAATCGTTGAAAATCTATCCGTCATAGCTTTGATGTCTTCATTTGGTTTCATCCTGAAATTTTCATAGCTATGCGTTAGAATACTAATTTTTGATTTCTTTACCTCATCTGTACCTTCATGTGTGACTTGAAGTTTGTCCCATATTTCTTTGGCGGTTGTACACGATGAAACTCTTCCGTATTCATCTGGTCCAAGAGCACAAAGATAATATGGATGGCTTTGGAGTTGAGCTGGAACATTTTTGTATCTCCTTCACTCCACGACCTTGGATGAGTGATAGGCTTAATGTATCCTTCTTCTACGGCATTCCATGCTCCCATGTCACTTGCTTGAATGAAGTACATCATTCTATTCTTCCAATAGGCGTAGTTAGCTCCATTGAAGAAAGGAGGCTTGTTGACGGGCATCGAATCGAGACCGGAGTCGAAGTTTGAAGTGGAGGCCATTGATGACTTTGTAATCGATGTAACTCTTCCCGGATCGACTCAAGAGGCGATTAAACCTTCAAATGAGTTAGGCTCTGATGCCAATTGTTGAGTTAATCGAATGACGAAATTGGCCAAGAGGGGGGTGAATTGGCAATAAAAATTTTGTGGAAGCTTTTGCAGAAAATTGAAAGCAATTGCACAGTGATTTACAGTGGTTCGACTTTCTCAAACAAAGTCTACGTCCACTACCTTAGCTATCCACACTAAGGATTTTCCAACAAATTCACTAATTTGTTCTTTCTTTTGAGGCCAAAGAGATAACCTTACAATTCCCTCAAGAGTATACCCCAACTCTTGAGAACACTCTTTTCTCAAAGAGAAGATTACAAATTTGCAAACTTACAAGAAAACCTCACAAGGTAAGATGTTTGCACAATTCTAGAACAAAGAAAAGAACACTCAAAGATGAATACAATTGAGCACAAAAAGTGTTCTTGAAAGCAAAATGAATATTGAATGAAAATGGGCTTGAAATGCTCAAACTTGAGGTTTGATGCTTTCTCTTTTATTCTCTCTTGATTCTAGTTGCTTGATATTTCTTGTTGTTGATCAATGGCTTCTAAGCTTGCTTAAATACACCTTGGATCACTTCTGAACGTTGGGGATAATTAGAGAAGATATTATAGCCGTTTTAGTGTGAAAACATTTAATAAAACAGCTTGGACAGTGGGGGGAATCGGTTCCCTCTCATAGGGAATCGGTTCCCTAAGTGTAAAATTCAAATATTTCGACCGTTGAACAGGGGGGAATCGGTACCCCCTTGGGGGGAATCGGTTCCCTCCGAGCATTCTGGAAATCTCGGAGCCAAACCATTCAGGGGGGAATCGGTTCCTCCTATGGGGGGAATCGGTTCCCTCTGAGTATTCTGGAATTTTTGGCTTTGAATTGGTTCGAAATACTTTGTAAAATTATTTTGAAATTGTTTTATGATTAAAACTTAATTTTACACTTAAGTAAGGATCAAAAATGATTTTTGAAATATTTGGAGTAATGTTTTGATATTCGAATAGTTATATCGAATATACTTAGAAAATCATTTGGAAAATCTTAAAATCCATTTAACTTAATTTGTTATATCGAAATATTAAAATGTTTCAACACAAGCTTGAGTTGACATGCTACCGTGCTAATGTTGAGGTAAGTTCCAGAGTGATTAATAGAGGAAGACTGAGGTTTCCTCTTTGAATATTAAAGAAGATTGATGATAAACAATTTTGCATTCAATAAAATAAATGTATTTCATTGATAGTGAAGAAATCTACATCCATGATTTTATACATAGATTTACATTTTGTTTATAGATCTTTATAGGAAAGAAAAGAATTTTGATGGCAAGATCTTGAGAAGAGAGCCAAAAGTTGAACATAAAAAAGGAAAAGCTCATATTCAAAAGGGTAGGGCTTCAAAGATGAATAGTCATACTAACATATGTTTCATAGCTTTGAGAGAGAGGTGTGATATCCAAACAATTTATTTGAAGAACGGGGAGATTAATTTTAGAAGATCTTTCAAAGCATTTTTCAAAATAAAAGGGAAATTAATTTTAGAATATTTCTCAAGACATTTTTCTAGAAGAAATCATAAATTAATTTTAAGAAGATCTCTCACTTGGTAAGTCCTTTGGGCTATCTAGAAGTCATTTGAGAAGGATGTTAAGTTCTTCGGGAAATCTAAAAGACCTTCAGCATGATGAAAAAAGAGATAAATATATCTCCTCAACATGAAGGAGCAATTCTGTAATTTGATTTGGCATCCTTCAGAGAATGAAATAAATCAACCACTAATTAAGACTTGACGTCTCTGTTTTAAGGGAGCAAGATTGTTTTCAGATAACAAACCAAGCGACCTCGGTGGTAAAGGAATTGTTGTTACTCCTTGAGGACTCAGGTTCGAGCACTAGGAATGTCAGAGGTGTAAGCGTTCAATGTCAAATGGTGAAGAGTTATCTATGAACAAATATTGCCTTGTACTTACCCTAGATTAATAAAAATGATTGTTTTCAGATTTAAAGATTATGAAAGAAGAAATGAACATGTCTTGGCAGTAAGAAAGCAAGAATATACTTGGAGTCCATCCCAAAAATTATTTTCCCCCAAATTTTACGTCTTTATGAGTAAAGGAGTAAATCATTAAAATACGACTAGACATCCTCAAGATGAAGGAACAATATCATTTCCAGATTTGACGTTCTTAACGAAGGAGTCAATCACCTAGAAAAATGAAAATTGAAGAAATAAATCCTCAAATATGCTAACCAATGGTAATCATTTCTTTTACATGCCAGACTTATAGGGTTGGGGATGTCTAAGCAATAAGAACTTTGATTTTATGATTGAAGATGCAAAATGATGGAAAATGGATCAATTGAGAGTTGAAGAAAGATCACATGTGACCGAACAAAATTGGTCATTATTTGTCTTTGCTCCATTCTAGTTTCATTACAATAAGCAAAGAGGAGTAGTTATAATACCCATTTTTTTTGGGTTTCAGACTTATCTAAATAGGCCCTTCTTCTTGGGGAATGTTGGAGAGCCGATTCACACTGACCTTGGGGAAAATAAAAGTGTCATCATATTAGAGAATATCCCGAGGAATCTTGTCATATTTAGTGTGATCTTTTATGAAGTGAAAGAATTATGCTAATTGATTTGATTAGATAGGATTATATCTTATTTCATTATATAGGAAGATCTTGTATAATTTGGACACATCTTAGTCGTCTATGTAAATGATCAAGATCATTTAATGTAGGAAGGCTCAACAATAAATAAAGGCATTCTCCATCTCATTAAAGGGGAGAGAAAAAAGGAGGACAAGAAAAAGAGGAGAAAAGGTGAAAATCAAGGGAAAACTCTTATAAGAAGACCAACAAGAAAATAAATAAAAGGTACAAATTTTTATTCTTCTCTTTTTCTTCTTGCTTTCATGCTAGCATACTTTTATTTAACTCCTAGATCCAGCCTGGACAATACGACTGAATATCAAAGACCATAGAAAAAATATTGTTTAACGAAAATATGAAATTTTCAGATAGAGACATGCATCATTGAAAATGAGTACAAATTTATAATCATGAGTAGAGGTTCATAATAAATACCGTAATACTAGTTTACAATCAAAATCAAACAAAAATAATTTAATATCTTAAAGTTCCGCATACATTTATATAAAAATCGACGAAAAGTAAATAGCATAAAGTCTGGAAAACGTCTATACTATGACTATAAGGAAAATATGCTTATAAATGATCCTCTAGGTACCAGTTATAATCCTAAGGGTCAAAAAGATCTGGAAAGACATATACTAAGAGTGTGAGCTAAAAAGCTCAGTGTGTCCTCTACAATAGAAGAAATAATAATAAATATATATAACAACACAAATCATGCTTAAGCAGTAATATCAAAATTTATTTGTTAGAGTGTATTATCATTAACATGTAACTGTACCTTTCGCCACAGACAAATAAGATGGGGACGTTCCCTTCGAAGAGGATCCCAATCAGAAATAGAAATCAATATGGGGATTTAGCCCTTAAATGAAGATCCCAAATAGAAATAGGAAAGGGTTATAATCCCATGCAAAATCAGGAATGCATTAATATGCAGATCATGAGTAATGCAATATTATTCACAAATCATAAATGACACAGATAATTGTAATCAGATTACGAACATGCTTTCAAGCAGTAACATTTAACACAATAGCTTAATCATCGAAAGTATCGAACCGGTCTAGAGAACACACCTATAGAAGATAATCAATATCGGCTAATTCTTACACTTTCCACAGTCAATAGTTCTAGGTCCTGTGGAATGATACCCTTCCACAAAAACGAATGCCAAACAACTAAACAAAAATAAACTATAAAGTCACTAATTTAATACTTGCGTGTATATTAAGATGAGCGACTGGAATCGAACTGAGCGGGACGAGAGTGATCAAGGTCTATTTGAGAGCGATCCGAAGACACAAGAATACCTTAAGAAAATAAGACCAAAAAGTGAGTCTAAAATATCACATTTTACTTAGTATAAATAAGATTTTAAAAGATAAATGATGCAAAAAAGGGGCTCTTAGGTCAGAATTTGGCAAAACAGACTTAGGATGTCGAAAAACATAAAGATATGTGTCTTAAGAAAAAGCCAATGGGTCAAAGTCAACTGCCAAAGTCAACAGTCAATTGGTCGGGTTGGTTAATGGATCGGGTCAATTAACAGGTCAACTAATTCGGTTCGGTCAACAATCCAGGGCTGGTTTAGACAAATCGGTCTAGGCAGATTGGTTCAACATACAGAACTGCCAAAACACCTCCACACGTGCACGGCGACGCATGGGGGAGCGTGAGGTGCCTCTGGGCGGCGGTTTTAGCATGAAAACTTCCAGAAAAATATTTTGATGCATGAGGAACATCTTACCTGAGTCGATTCGAGGTGGGGGCGACATAATTGAATATCCTTGAAAACCCGAAACTAAACTCCCTCACCCGATGCTAACGACAACGACAAACTGAGGGTTCTGGGCAAACGATAACCATGAGACAAACACAATGATGTTGGTGGTGAGATTCACAGTGACCGAAATGGAGACTAAGCAAAGAAACAATGAAATGGAACAAAAGGGAGAGGGGAAAAAACAATTTTGGGGGGGTCACTGAACGAACAGGAGAATGAAGGAAATAGAAGGAATAGGGATTTAAACTCCTAAACTTTAAAATGTTTTAAAAAGGAAGGAATAAAGATTTAAACTACGACAATAGTCCTTGCATGATTGAGAATTACCAAATAAGCGGAAAAAGTTTTAAAAAGTCTCGATTTAATCTCAATTTTGAGATGTTACATTTTAGATCTTGTTTTTTCTTTTTTACTCGAAAATCTACCGGGAGAGGAAGCCGATGAACAAGCGGTGAAGATTTTTCTTAGATCTAGCTCACCTCGTGCCTCTCCAATGGAACTCGTTGGAGTATTATGACATTTTACCTTTTTCCTTCCTTTTATTAACCTGCCGAATTTTTGTTTTGACTTTTTTATAGACAATTTTTTCTTCTTCTTCTTAACTTCAATTAAATGATATGAGGATACAATCCAAATTCCTTAGGAAATATGTGTTTTTTAAGGGGTAGGGTTTATTTACCGTCGTAATCCTCGCTATTTTACATGAAAATTTATTTTAGTCCCTTTTCCATAGAATTGATTTTTAAAATCTGTTTTCATTTCGACTTAGTCTTTATTTCTTTTATTTTGAGTTTCTTTTCACTTTAATTGATTTCCTTAACTTTAGTTACATAACAAAATAATATTTTTTTTCCTTCTTAAATTAGCTTCAATCTAGTCAATATTTTATTAATTCATTTTGATTTGTTTTCCATTTGCATTATATTTTTTAATTTCCTTCCTTATTTTTTCCCATATTTATTAAGATTCCAATCATGCGTTCCATCTTAATTTTTTTATATAAAGATGCTAGTTTTATTAAAAATAGAAAATATCTAGAATTATAATGAAGATTTACAAGCATAACTGTAAACGTAAACTAAATTGTAATTAGGATATTTTTCTATAATCATTGACACAAAAACTAACCACTTATATCACACAATGACCAAAGAAGGAAAAGGTTGCAAAATCTAACCAACACTCGAACAAAATAAACAATGAACAAATCTGAATGCATCGACAAACGAATCACAAAAGGTTATGAAGCTATTAAAAGACCACTGAAAAATCGCAAATCGGTCAAGTGACATGAGAAAATTATCCATGAACGCAAAACACGTATCCAAATCAATATGTGGATCCAAAGCAGGGAATATCAACATGATAACAAATAAGCATTATCTTGATCAGTCTTAGTGATGTCAAATTCAACCCTAAGAAAAAAACATAAACGAAAAAATGATCAAACGACCAAAAATACCAAAAGGTATAGAAGAACGTGCCAAAAAGGTAGAGATAAACATGTCACAAAAACATAATTATTCTTATTTAAAACTAAAAAACAAAAAGAAAAGACAACTAGCGGTCGACAACCATCATCAAAACCAATCTAAACAAAATCAAAGAAAAATCTGATCTATAGAAATTAGCACAAATTATAAAGAGAAAAGAAAGGAAGAAAGACGGAGAGGAAGAAAGTAACTAGGGTTTAACCTTAATTTTTTTTAAATTGATAAAATTTTGATTTTGGAACTATGTAACGATTGTGAAGGGCCCTGCACTTTTTTAATATATTATTCGCGTTTCATCTTAATTCGTTTTGATTTTGGATTTTTTTTTCATTTATCTTATTTGACTTGTTTTAGGTCTTTAGTTATATTTTAATTTGAAATTAGTTTTTTTATTTGTTTGTTTAATTATGTATTTATGGATTTTTTATATGTTATTTCCCAAGCCCTTTTAAATTTTTTATATTCATGCTTTATATTATTTATTTATTTTTTATATTAATTCAATTCATCTTTTCTTATATATCTATATTTTTTATGTATGATACTAATAATTATTTTATTTTATTTTATTTTTGCAAATTAAACATAAATTCCTTTTCTATTTTTTAATTTGAGTTAATCAAGATTTATTTTATTTCATATTAACATATTCTCAAAGGTAAGTAATTTGGATCATTACTTTAAGTTTTGGTTATAACTTTAATATTCACTATCAAGTCAACTTGTATCCGTGTTGGTACCAAAAGGGCGATGTGTGAGTGTTTATCATTCCCTTCATGTAACCGACTCCCAAACTTTTCCAAGTGAATCTCTAGTAAGTTGTAAATCTAGTAAAAAGATAATTTTATGTATTCGATCTTATTTAACCCAAAAGGTATGTGGTGTCTTCAAAAAGGTAAATAATTCACTTTAAGTCGAGATTTGATCTCAAGCCACCCGAAGAACAATTACAATAATTCTTTTATGAAAATCCAAAAATACCTCAAGAACAATTTTGATGTATCTAGATTCCAAAGACAAATGAGGCATCCCAAGATTTTTCTCAAAATGCTTATATAAAAATATTTTGGTTTCATGCAATAAACCTACATTATTTATGACAAGCAAAATGTCATCCACGTATAAAAATAGAAATATATACCTACACCCAATGAACTTTCTATACACACAATTATCAACAATTATTTCAAAACTGAATGAGATAACTACTTGATGAAACTTGTGGTACTATTGACGAGAAGCTTGTTTGAGTCCATAAATAAATTTTTGTAACATCCTAGTCTCAAATATTGTTTGAGTCCATAAATAAATTTTTGTAACATCCTAGTCTCAAATATAAAGTATCCAAAGATTAAGACACTACATTCGAGTCACCAGATAACAATTTTTTTAAATATTTTTAAATATTAAAATATTTTATATAAGATAAAGTATCATCAAATAATTATATTAAAATAATAATAAGAGTGGTTATACAAAAAAAATATGTGGAGCTCCATCATAAATGTATATAAAAATATCAAAATAATAAAGGAGTTATAGAACTTAAAATAAAAGTGAGACTTTATGAATACAATACCCACAAACAAATATGGAATACAGGGTGTTCCCTTGTTAATGATGCTCTTCAGACAGACAAAAGTCTACTAATCTTAAAATAAAAATAATTCGAAAATTAAGCTTTACAAACTCAGTGATATAAAATTAATCTATTTATTCCATTTAATAATATGATTATGAGTATATATGCTCATATGAAATTAATAAAACTATGTAGTTGCCGGCCCTAATGCAATGAGTTTTGAAAGTCAATATTTTGGATGCAATCACACGATTAAGTTTACAACTTAGGGGAACATTAAATATTTTTTCTTTTTAAATTCAAACCAAAATAATAATGGTAAAAAATGCACGAACTAACTTACCTCAGTAGTTAACGGAATCGTTGTGATTCTTAGAGGTCACAAATTTGAGCACCAGCAACTGTAGCAGGGTGATTAAACATTTATTGTTAAATGATTAAAAGTATTTAGAACATATACTATTTTGTAATCACCTTAGCTTAATAAAAAAATAATTGTAACAAATTAATTTGTAAAATTATAAATGGGTTTGCAAAATCAAACAACTAAGATCAACATAGGTTGTTTAAGTGGTAATCAACTTTATATACCTTAAGTAAGGTATCGAGTTTGAGTCATAATGTATGAAAAAAATTATTAATGAGAGTTTCACTCATTAAAATTGTGTATGCAACGCGAATCGATCTGAATTAGTAAAAAAAAAAGTCTTGAAACCAGTGCAACCAAAAAATATCAAGCGACTAAGTTTGTGAAAATGGAAGATATGCATGTATATTACAGCCTGGATGAACGAGTCAACTAAAGTAGAATTGTGTATCTGATGACAAAATTGCGTTTCTTAATTAAAATAAAAACTAATATTTTATATTTATTTCATGGTTGGGTCAAAACTAGGTGCCCTCCAATTTCATTTTGTCGTCTTCTATGGTTTCCGTGCCTTCGTTCATATGTAGCCCCAAAGTCAAAAACAGCTTTAACGGATTGAGATTCCTATGTCCAAAGCTGATTTGGTTGGGTTCAAATTGATTTCAATCTGTAACTAATAATTATTTTGATTATTTTTAATAATTTAAGATAATTATAAAGTAATATATTATTATAATCTTTTAAAATCATTAATGATATATATATATATATATATATATATATCATTCAGACATAACTTTTTGAATTTAAGATCACAAAAGAGAACAACACTCCCTTTGAGGTCACTCAATAAGTTTATATGAAGAAAAACTATTTATGTGGATAGTGTTATTGTCTAACACTTAAGTATTTTTTTATTATCAAACCTATCAAGCGATTTTAATGGTTAACAAGTGTTATTCTTCCTAGACGCCTTAAGTTGAAATAGTTGTGTCTATAAGATGTGTCTGAGTTGTTAATAGTTAAGAAAATTATAAACATATATTGTATTGTAACTGTCGTAACCGTTTTTCGTCCGGGCACGAAATTTTTACTCGGCGGGAAAATTGATGTGAATAAATGGTTTTTAAAATAATTTGGGAGTCGCCATCGGCCTTTTGGGTTAGGTAGGTCGAATACCTAAAAATTATCTTTTAAAAGAGTTTTAAGAAAACATCAGTTAAAATATGAACTGATCTGCGTTTATAACCAAAAATTCGTTTTTTTTAATAATAAAAAGGGATTCGTGGTCGGTTACGTTTAGGGAAGGATTAGCACCCCTACAACGCCCAAAATTGGTACTTTTTTAATTATAAATTGTCTCTATTATTAGAAATTTAAAAATTTCTAGATATATTTAATTCATAATTCTGTTATTTCAAATAATTTTAAGAAAATATATTAATATACATAAATAAGATATTTACTTATTTAGAAATATCAAAAAAAGGGCTTCTAGGTGCTTTAAGACAGCTCTTTTCTTTGATATTAAAAATAAATAAATATCAAAAATATTTTATTTTAATATAGTAAGATATTTATTTATTCAAAAATATCAGAAAAGAGCTTCTAGGTACCTTAAGACAGCTTTTTTCTTCGATATTAAAAATAAATAAATATCAAAATATGATTATTTTTCTTAAAATTAATTTATAAAATTAAATTTATAAATAGGAAAATAGAATAAATAAATAAATATTATATATATTTATAAGACTATATATATTGACATAATTAATAAATAATAATAGTAATAGTAATGATAATTAAATATATATGAACATAAATATATAAAAGTAACATATGATTAAACAATGTTTAAAATAAAATTAAAACATGGTATGAAAAAAAATAAAAAGTAATAAAGCTTGTAAAATAAATGAAAATATTAAGCTTAGGCACTAAATTATAATTTAATAAAATTAAATACATAATTAATTATTTAAAACTACAGGGATTAGATATGTTATTTTACCAATTTATTAATTTAGGGACTAAAATAAAACTATATAAAACATCAGTTATTAAATGTAAAATATTAAAATTTGCATACCTAATTCGAATTATTTAAAATATAGGTATTAATAGTGTAGTTTGACCTAATTAATTATTGGGGATTAAAATAAAAGTAATTAAAATTACCAGGGACTAAATAAAGTATTTATCCTAAAATATATATAACTATCGAAAAGGACTAAATTATAAAGTAAATATAATTTAATATTAAATTGAAATGTTTAAAAGTCAATTTCAGTGACTAAATTGCAAAGTGTACAGACGTGAAGTACTGCGGATAGGGTTTACCCCTATGAGAAATTACAGAAACACCCTCACCAAAACGGCGTCGTTTTTGTGAGGGTATATATACCCTTTAAATCGGCCCAAAGGGCCATTCTTTTCTCATTTTTCTTTCTGGTTCTCTCTCTTCAGAGAGAGAACCTCTCATTTTTCTCTGTATTTCCCTCCTCTGAGGGAATTCCGACAGCCGCCGATAGCCACACGCCGCCGCAAGCTCCACCGCCGGCCACCACCACCGGTGGCCGAAAAATCCCAAATTTCCCTAAAATAAAGATTGGAATACCCTAAGGCCAATTCCAGTCTTTTTTTTCCCTAAAAAACTTCGAAATTACCTAGCTCTATGGAAATACGTTCGGTATTTCAGTTTCTTTGATGGCTCGTGTAGGCTCCGATGGAAATTGTAGGCCTTCTTTTCTCTCTTCTTTACTATTATTTGTTGGTATGGTTGATGTTTGGATCTCCTTTGCTTGCTGTCCTTTCCTCTTTTGGTTGTTCTTGCTCGTTTGTTCTCTGTTTCTGTTCGTATCTCCGTTGCCGTCCCCTCTTTTTTTTTGTTGCAGGTGAGCCAAGGCTTTATAGCCTCGATGCGGCTCTCATCGGACCGGTCCTATGGGTAGCATCCTTGGTGAGTCACCAAGCTATGGCGGTGACTCACCATAGAGCATTGATTTGGTGAGGCAGCTGGCTTTTGGAAAGTTCGACGAGGTCGGCGTCGTGGAAGCAGCAGCGTCGGCAGCAACTGGTTGGACCATCTGGCAGTGGAGACGGCGTCTGGACGAGGCACCTGGCAGAAGACAGTCGGTGCGTTTGGTTGGCTTCAGGGGCGGCGCCGCGTGGTCCCTAGGGTTATGATAACCTTAGGGTTTCTTGATGGAGCATCTGGGGACCGTTGGATCAAGGACAGATCCAACGGTGGTGATCAATGGCGGCTGGGAGTGATAACACAAACCTTAGTTGAGTTTAGGGTTCTGCTTGGGCCATTTCTGATCGGGCCTGGTTGTAATCGGGCCAGAGTTGGGCCTTGGGTTGTATCTGTAATAAAATAATAATATTAATAATAATAATAATAATAATAAAAATAATAATAATAGTAATAAAAATAAAAATAATAAATATAATAATAAAAAAACCAAATGTAAAAAACTAGTGTCTTCAGCTGCTCCTCTTTGCTCATTCTTGTGTTAACAAGAATAGGGCAAAGACGAAAAGACAATAAGTTTTTTCATTTGACTTCATTTGATTATGATGGTAATGTTGAACAAAATCTTCTTTGGGATTAGTTCTTCTCATTATGAACTTTTCCACTGGGGATGATAATTCATCTCCTTCTGTGATGTAATCTGGAAATGTTGATGCTGATCTATCTCATTCTGTGATAGAATCATGCAAAAGATTGAACAAGTTCTTCTCATTATGAACTTCTTCTTCCTTCTTCAGATGAGTTCTTCTCGTTATGAACTCTATCTGGAAAAGTTGATCCATCGAGTGATGAATTCGAGCAAAAAGTTGAACAAGTTCTTCTTATTATGAACTTCTTTTTCTTTCTTCAGATGAGTTCTTCTCATTATGAACTCGCCCTGGCAATGTTGATCCATCGAATGATAAATTCAAGTGAAAAGTTGAACAAGTTCTTCTCATTATGAACTTCTTCTTCCTTCTTCAGATGAGTTCTTCTCATTATGAACTCGACCTGGCAATGCTGATCCATCGAATAATGAATTCAAGCGAAACGTTGAACAAGTTCTTCTCATTATGAACTTCTTTTTCCTTCTTCAGATGAGTTCTTCTCATTATGAACTCGATCTGGTAATGCTGATCCATCGAATGATGAATTCAAACGAAAAGTTGAACAAGTTCTTCTCATTATGAACTTCTTCTTCCTTTTTCAGATGAGTTCTTCTCATTATGAACTCGACCTGGTAATGCTGATCCATCGAATGATGAATTCAAGCGAAAAGTTGAACAAGTTCTTCTCATTATGAACTTATTCTTCCTTCTTCAGATGAGTTTTTCTCATTATGAACTCTTCCAGAAATGTTGATCCATTGAATGATGGATTTGAACTTTGCTAAAATCTCTGAAATTCCTGTCAAATATTCAACATGGATAAAATGAATGAAAATGCTCCTATTTTGCAAATGTCTAAATATGATGCATGAATGTTGATGCAATCTTCATTTGACTTCAAAATGGTGAACTCGGTTTTCCTCCACTTCATCATTTATTGCCAGGGTCACCTCTGGATATCAGTGTAGCAACTTATGCTATCAAGCTTGCATTTTTGAAGAACCATCTGATTAACTTGTATCTTTATGTATTCTTTGCTTCATGAAAGTCTCAGAAGAATTGTTTCATTTGTGGAAATCTTGTCGTAGTCAGAACTATGACCTTGATGCCGCATTTTGTCTTGGATAAAACCAACTTTCTTTGCTTGGAGTTGTGCAGAAATCTGATAAAGCTTTCATCTTTAAAAAGAGAATCTGTCATCTTTAAAAAGGGAATCTATCATCTTTGAAGAGTGTAGATGTAGATATGCCTGATTCAGCAGGGATTAATTAGGAGAGTAGAGTCTGTTCTGATTTGACTCTTGAAACATATCACAAGGATGATTTATCCTAATTCCTTTCATGTCTCCACATCTAATCCAATCTCGAATACGGCAACTTGGACCATATCATATCGAGATGCTTAACAACAACATGTCGTTCAACCATAGTTGGCTCCACTAGTTTCTTGTTGTTAAAATTTATGCTTCCCTTTTGTGGAAAGAAATCTTCATTATATCTCACTTCTAATCTTGGGGTTGAAGAAGACAGACTTCATATTGGATCAATAAATGGAAACCATATGATCGCAACATTGGTTCAGCATCAGAATAGCAGGTTCGTAAAACATTTGACAGTGCATTCATCCTTTCTTTTGGTTTCTGCTCAGACGTTCGTAAAGCGTTTGACAACACATTCATCCTTTCTTTTGGTTTCTGCTCAGACGTTCGTAAAGCGTTTGACAACACATTCATCCTTTTGCTGTGGCTTCTGCCAAGATTTCTCAATCATTGAAGCTCTTTGCCTAGTGTTCAAAGCTTTTGAATGATGTCACAAGACATTTGAGAACAAAACTCAGTAGGGATTCAAGTGTAATGTTGGTATGACCAAAAAGTTGGTCAAATTCACAAAATGTGCTGGTGTCGAATTGAATAGAAGATACCAACAAATCTTGATATCATCTCTGGAAAAGGCAACTTTGATACTGATCATGCTTTCTTTCATAATGAGCATTGTAGAAAGTAGAAACACTTCAGCTATAGGATCAATGTACAGAAAGATATCCGTGGAATTCTTGTAGCTGGGGATAAAACGCACATGATAAAACCAAAATAGATGAAAACTCAGTTCACCCTGGCTGATAATAATAATCCCGGTAACAACGGGAATAAGAATAACATAAGTTGAGCCTCTTTATTTGTTCAATATCAACAAGTAAACAAACACTGATATGAAAAACATCTTCGTGATCTCAACAGCATGATTGAAACTAACTGTCAGGAATCTCAAAGAAATATTTCTAATCATCACCGACACACAGAATGCAAAATTCAAGGCTGAGATCTTGAGGAACTGAACCCTGGATCGAGTAGTCAGCCTGGGGATCATCTTTATTTATGTAATCTTGATGTAGCTTAACAAAGAACACGATGTCATGTGAAACACGGTTAAGAAGATTGGGTATTTGAAAACATACTTGCTGAGTAGATATTTGTTCAAAAACATTATCATAATGTAACTGCCTGATGAAGGAAGCAAATATGTATAGTCAACTTCACTGTCATTGTTTCACCATTTTCATTCTTCATACCTTTCTGTCTCATTGGAAATATTTGTTCAAGTCAATGATCTTGACACATGATGATGTGGGCCTTCAGCATGCCCTAACAATTGCTGATACGAACGTTCAAAATACATCAACCTTCTTCATTCTGATTGAAAAAGGCTTTCAGCATGCCCCAGCATTTTGCTGATATAAACATTCAGGATACATCAACATTCCTGATTCTGATTGAAAAAAAGTTTTCAGTATGCCCCAACATTTGCTGATACAGATGTTAAAAGTGTGTTCACATTATTTCTTGTTGAGATGAGCCTCCAAGAATGCCCAAATATTCATATTGTTGTGAGCCTTCAAAATTCCCCAATATTCTATTTCTGGTTGAAATGGGCCCTCAGGATGTCCCTCTAGATATGTCTGATTCACTCTCAATGTCTGTTTGACTGAAATGTCATGATCCCCATAAGGTCCAATTTTGACAATGAACTGTTGTAGGTACTTGTAGCTTTATTCGTGCCCTAAATATGTTTATCTTGAATACTCTAATTCTGGTGTCACTAAACAGTAGTATCGTCAAGTAACTGGAGAAATTCTCTTCATGTTGTCACAAACTTAAGAAGTACTCAATCATTCTGACAGAAACTTCTGAGATATGTGTCTTTTGAATGAGGTGACCATTTTCTGTATCTAGAGGGATCTAGTCAGACAGAGCAGTAAAAATAGCTTGGTAATCCGTTCCAGGCTGACACAGTTGCTTATCATCTTTCAGTGAAGGTCATCTCTGAAATATACTTTTCCGTAGGAGAGAAACCAATTTATGCAAACAGTAATCTGATGCACTGGAAAAACTACATATACAATGGTACATGCTCTTGAAAAATCCACACCCATGAAACATGTTGATTCTGATAACAACTCATCTGATTATGAAGCGATCTTTCAGGATGATTTCACAGATATTGATAGTTCTTCTGATATCGAGGAAATCCTGAATTCTGATTCTGATTAGGAGAATAAAATGTTACACTTGACAAAAATGGGATTCTCAGAGGCTGAGGCTTCAATAACCATGGAGAGATGTGGTTCAGATTCATCAATTGCAAAGTTGACAGATTTTATATGTGCTACTCAAATGGCTAAGGCTGCTGACGCACTTCTTCTAGTAGAAGATAGAAAGCCATTATGCAATGATCCCAATTACAGGAAAATGTGAAACTCGGGCAATGATTTGTGGAAAATGAAACAGAAGAAGCTTGAAAAGAAGCTTCTTAATGAAGAAGATCATGCAGTTCATCTTTTAAACCCAATGTTTGGTTTTAGGGTTTCTACTGAACCAGATTAGATAACTTAAAGAATCACTTCCAGAAGATGCTATTGGGTCTCCTTATTTCTACTATGAGAACGTGGCACTTGCTCCAGTTGGTGTTTTGACCGAAATGTCACGGTACTTATACAATGTAGAGCCATAATTTGTAGATTTGACGTATTTTTGTGCTGTTGTACGGAAAAGGATCTATATTCATAATCTGCCAATTAAGAACAGATTTCCTCTTATTCAACTTTCTCCATGCACCATACATGATATTTTTCCATTGACAAAGAAATGATGGCCTTCCTGGGATCCAAGAACAAAGTTGAACTGTTTACAAACATGTACAGGAAGTGCCAAATTGACAGAAAGGATCTGTAAGGCTCTTGAAGCTTATGACGATGAGCCACCTTCGAGTGTCCAGAAGTATGTACTTCATGAGTACTGAAAATGGAATCTGGTATGGGTTGGAAGGAATAAAGTTACTCCACTTGAATCTGATGAGGTGGAAATGCTTATAGGTTTCCCTAAAAACCATACATGAGGAGCTGTTAAAGACATGTTCCCCAGTGATATCAATGTCCTATCTCTTTTCTCTGGAATCAGTGATGCAGAGGTTATCTTCTATTGTCTTGGTATACTTTTGAAAACAGATGTGCAAGAACTGAATGATGATCAGTTGGAGCAATTGATGAGTAGATTTAACGGACTCGACCTTGTTTTCGGTGGCATCAAGTGTAACAACCTTACTGGAAGAAATAAACATCATCAGGATGAACTAGAAGATTTTTGTTGGTGCATTTTCTTGCAATGACTGCTACGACAACTGTCTCTTCTGCTGCTCCAGTATATCCCACTCTTTTCGAATCATGGAACGGTTTAGTTGGCAGTAAAACTGGTCATCTTCAACTTTTGGAATCCTATAACCAATGTTACCTTATATAAAAGGCCTATAAGGGTAGATTCTGTTCCAATGTCTTATTCTGTGACATAGGTCCTCAAATTCAAATTCAGCAATCTTCTGAAGGACATAATGGATATCATCTTGACAAAGAAAATGATCGGCATAGAAGAAGTAGCAATGATGTATCAAGACTTGAGCCAGCATCACGGTATAACCAGAGTACAGGTAGTGACTTGTTCATGGCTCTATGATGTAATCTTCTAGAGAACATGAATTGATGGTTGGGGAAAATAATCTGTCTGGTGATGCTTATCGCCCTCAGCATGAGATAAACGATAATCTTTCTTGATGAGCTGCTAATAATGTCATAGGAGAGTGTCACAAGTTCAATTCTCCAGACTTTCTGGCTTCTTGGACCACTTTCCTTCAAAAATGTGAAGTGCTTCATTATTATGGCCTCGTTCATTCTTTTTCTACAACAGATGTAGAATAAGCAATAATTGCTTCAAGGACCTTCCTCATTTGAGGTTGTCCTGTTTAAAAATGTTTTTGATCCTTTCTTTATCGAAGAATGAAAGAATTTTGCAAAGTAATGCCCTTCTCAGGTTCACAATAGAATCAAATCATAAACAATGAGCTTAATGAATATCAAATAAATCAACTACACTTTTAAATCATTCAAAAATCATAGTCCTATGGCAAGTGTCAAAATTATTGACTGATTTGAGGTGTAGGTTGATTTTGGTAAAGTAGGTTCTTTCAAGTTGGTTCAGTATGTCGCTTCGGGCTTCCACTAACTTGAAGAAATGGTTGTTATGTTCATCTTGTAGAGATGCTTCTCGTTTCCAGAATCTCAGGAACGTCTTTGGGATGTGTGGTGCTTCATTAAGAGCTTAAGATCATCTCTTATGTCGTTGTTGCACCATTCAATATTCGAGCCGCCTTTTCAGGTTTTCAACTCGAATCCTCCTTTGGTTTCAAGATGTTATTTAAAAATTTACAACTTGAACCCCTTTTTATCATTTTTTATATCATGCATTAAAGATTTTAAAAACTAATTTTTGCAAATAAAAATCAATCTTGAGAGGCGGAATGAATTCTGAAGATATTCTCTTTTACTTAGAAATCCAGGTATGATTAAAATGGACTTTTCAGGTACGTAACATAGGCCATGGCTTATGGTTACGAAATAAAGGGATAAAAAGGCCTAAATAAGTGTTTAAGGGTAGTCAAACCAAGGATCAATTCATTCTGATGCCATTAATCTTGCCTTGCTTAACTTGAATCTGCTTTGTTGCGGATTTTTCCATCATCTGGATCCCTCTAGACTGTCAAATTTTGGATTCATTTCCATTTTCTCATATCTTCAGCATTTCTTGCTCTTCTTGTTTGTACTTGATCAACCTTGTAACTTGAGGCTCAATAAGTCACCCATCTTGATTCAATTTTTTTTTTATTTCTTTCCTTTTTTTCTTCTTTTTTTGCTGGATGAGTATAATACTTCAATTGCTTTGAGCACCTCCTTTTCCTTTTGCATTTTGGAGGTTTTCTATTATTCTTGATTGGATTGATCTTCAAGCACTCTGTATTTGACATACATTGTAGTTCAAAACTTTCATGACTTCATGGAAACTTGTCTTCGTAATAAAAATGTATTGACAATCTTTATTCTTGTGAGCAAATATCCTTCACCTTGCCCCCTAATGTGGAGGGTGATCCTTGGTTAGGGTTGAATCAGAAGAAAAATCATTCAGGCTCAAGTGGGGACAACAAATGATATATATATATATTTAAAAGGATAAATGAAACAATGCCGTTTATCATCTCATACACAGAAACCTTTGTAAAAAGAGGTATCTCCAGGGGGATGAATATTCAAGATTAACTTTATTTACATGAAAAATGTAATTAATGCATGATATATTTATTTCAATCAATCACTTTCCCCTTCTTCTTTGAGTATGCCCTAATCACTCGAAACTATCATCAATGAGTTGGTCCATGATGCCTCACCTCGTCTCTTCTTGCAGTAAAATTCACGGATAATTGAAAGTTTGGTTCTTTTGAGGTCTTTTGGTTTATGATGGTTTTGTGTTTGGAAGGATAAATATGTGACTCTTAAAGTCATGTATATGGTAGAAGGTAATATCATCAATCAACTCTATCCGATAAGGTAAACATCTAGAGTTGGTGTCTCAAAAACAGGTAGAGACATTTCTTCAGAGTCTCAGATAAATGTAGTGTCAAGATTTGGTTTTGGTAAGGGTCGAGTAATTGGCATTGGATGGGATATTGAAGATATAATTTTACCACTTGCCAATAGATCTATAACTCTTGAAAAATTAAAAGAATATTTAATCTACTTGATACTCAATAATCTCAAGATTAAAATTTGACTCCTTGCTCATAACCATAAAAGAAACACATATTTATTTATTGCACAAAAGGCGGAGAAAGGAACAAAAAACATATTCAAACAAGATGCTGAAAATAGAAAGTACTACAGTGGTAGATAACACTTCCACTTGTTTATGCATCATTACTCCTCTATTGTTGGGTGTGTACTTGGCCCAGGATTTTTATCCTTATTTGCCCCATTTCTTGATCATTTCTTGTGTCAAGACTCCCTTGTCGACGATCGTCTCTATTTCCTTTAACAGTGACCAACAATTCCCTGTTGAATGTCCAGATACTCCCAAATGAAAATTACAGAATCTATTTTGATCATTGCAATAGGCATAAGGCTTTGGTGACACCTTCACCAATCTTGGTGTAATGTATTGACCTTTAACCAAATGAAGGTATAGGTCTGAGATAGATTCTTGAAACACCTTCAGAGTTTTTCTCGCTCGCGAGGCTATCACTTTCTTTGATCGTTCTGAACGAATGAATGCTCTCATGTTATCGAGGGGGTTCTGAATACTCATTTCAGCTATAACTGGGGTAATATTAACCAGATTTCTTAAGTTGTCCTTTTCCTTACTAGTTTTCAGAAAATCTGATACATGTATCTGAGGTGTCTTCTGGGTTATATCTGCCTCATTCTTTCTTAGACCTACAGGCCAATCTCGAATTACATCCATGGGAGCCTTTTGATTTCTTTTCCCATTTTCTTGTGCCCGATATTCTTCGTAGGATTTGGTTACATTAGTTTCTGTTGCAACAACGGTTTTTGAACATTGAACCTTAACCCCTTATTTTATCTTGCATTTTTGAATTGCTTGCTCTAAAGGGTCTTGGAAATTTCCCTTAAGGTTACCAGGAACCTTAGCTGAACAATTTGGAATTCCAGTCTGATTTATCCAAGGAACTTCCTTATAGGTCCAATTCTCATTTGGAGGCCACTGTGATTGATCAAGTTGTGGAGTAATTGATCTGACTGAGAGCATTTTTGGATGCAATTTTTCACTCGAACAGTGGAAGGGAGGAAATTGAAATCCCTGCACATTCTTTTTCTTCTTGATCACTCTATAAGGTTTGGTACCATGTTTAACTGAATAAGACCTCAATGTAATAACCCCAACTTCTTTCTTGACTTTAGTATTGTCAGAGCCTCTTATCTTGCCATTCTTGATAGCCATTTCAATGATTTCTCCACTTATGATGATGTTAGAGAAATTATTAGGGACAACCCCTATCATGTGATTAACATAAGGAAATTTTAATGTGCTGATGAACAAAGTAGTGAACTCTTTTTCAATCAATGGTGGATGTACTTGAGAAGCAGCGTCTTTCCATCGTTGTGAATATTGTCGAAAGCTTTCATTGCACTTCATATTCATGCTTTGCAACATTGTTCGATCAGGGTCTATATCAGTCATGTGCTTGTATTTTCCCAAAAAAGCTTGAGCTAAATCCCTCCGATAACGTATTTGAGTACGTTTTAGCTGATTATACCATCTGAATGCAGACCTAGATAAACTGTCTTGGAAACAGTGGATCAAAAACTTTTCATTCTCTACATAGCCAGTCATACGACAATAATACATAGTGATATGATATGAAAGGCATGTGGTCCCATTATACTTCTCAAAATCTGGAACCTTGAACTTTGGTGGAATAACCAGGCCAGGGACCAAACTTAGTTCTTTGGCATCAAACCCATAAAATGACTCATCTGTCTCTATATATTTTATCACCTCTTCTATATTTCCAGTCGTTGAGTGAATTTTTCCTTCTCAACTGATTTGTTTAGGTCAAGGACCTCATTACTAATACAAAATTCATCAGGCTTCAACTCAGAAGTAGTAGGACAATCAGTGGGGAACGATGCTCCAGCTTGATATGGTGAGTTCTTAACAACGACGTAAATCGGTGATTGAATTTCCTGGGGTACAGAGGTGAACTCATGAATATGAACAGGTGTAACACCCAAAGAATTTATGGGGTTTTCAACAAGACTCTTTCCAGCGGTCTGGTGCTTCTCAATCATTTCTTTCATATTGTTCAGTAGATCGATATGAGAATTTGTGATATTAGCTTTAATTTGTGCCAACTTGCTCCTCAATTCCTCTTGTATTTCTTTCTGCTCTATCTCAAATTTGGCTAGCCTATCCTCAGTTTCTTTAGACATTTTTCTTGTGTTGTGCTAAGCATTCTTCTACAAGGGAGAACCAAGATCACTTCGGTTGAAATCCTTATTTTAATGAATGAATGTTTTAACGTATGATATTAGTTTGAAACTATAAATGTAACTATACAAATATGCAAATGTAAATATGTAAATGTAAAAATAAAAAAATACAAAAGCAAACAGCAAATGCAAAATGAAAATACAAAAATGCAAATGCATGTATGAAAAGGTGTTACTCAAGAGTGATCATCTTAGAACAGATTTCATTGAACGCAAAAGTTTCGGTACATCAAACAAAACTTTACATATAGGGATATATTTCATTCCTAACTTCTCCAAAGCCAAATTAGTCTATCAGCTTAAGGGACATATTGCTTGTCTGGACTGCAACTTCTTCCATGACATTCTCTTTCATCTTCTGTGTCACTTCTCGGAGTTGCTCATTTTCCCTTGTAAGAGAACCTTTTTGTCCAAGAACTTCTTGAACAAGATCTTCATATATGTTGCAGTTTTTTTCAGCTTGGTGACCCCTGTGATCCACTCTTTTGGGGTGTTTCCTATGCCAGCATTTTGAAAGGCTTGACTGACCTTCTGGAAATCTTCATGTATGGTTTCCATTTTGGTACTCAATTTATCATTTTCAATCTTTAAATGACGTATTTGAGCTTCAAACCTCAGCAAATCTTCTTCTCTCTGGGCGCCCCTACTGATACTCTTACCTTCGAAGACTTTTGGTATTAATCTAGCAGGACCTTCGGTTACAAAACTAGGTCGATCATTTACCATAAATTGTAAGGTTCCATGATTCAAAAGACTTTGGACTCGACGTTTGAAGGCAAGATAATTCTCAATAGTATGTCCTTGAGCTCCAGCATGATATTCACAATAAACGTTGATGTCATACCAATTCGGATATGGAGGTTGGAACGGTTTTATGTAGTACGGGGTCACTTCTCGTGCTTCAAGTAGTTTCGCATATAATTCTTTATATGATATGGGGATAACATCAAAATGATAACCAACTTTTGTCTTGGATTGAACCTGAGTTTTAGATGCCGGGAGCAGACTAAACTTCGATGATTTCATGTTACATGATTTCTTCTCTTCTCTGGGAGCTTTTACAGTTGTCATTATTTCTTTGGTATCTCCAGATGACTTGTGAATACGAATGATGACTGTCTGTAATTTCTCAAGTTGGTTAAGATCCGAAGTCCCTTGCGTATCTGACATTGCATGGTTAAGTTCATTGAGCTCTCTCTCTTTCTGTGCAAGAATCTCTTCTCTTTTGGCCAAAACAGATATTCTATCCATCATCTTAGACATCTGCTCTCTTATTTCTCGTATCTCCTCTTGCTCCTTAATGGACACATGATCTCTAGGTGCATAGCTCTCTTCTATCCTCGGAGTTTCCTCGGGATACGATTCCTTGGCCGCATCATATTTTGTTTGATCATAAAACCTTTTGTCCATTTACGATTTCTTTCCAATTTGATGAACAGTCTTTCAAGTTAACACCTTTTGATTATGCCATGATCATGCAATGCAAACAAAAGAAATTCATGCAAACAAGTTAGAGCAAAATAAAATGAGAAAGGAAAATAAATTGGTTAGTACCAATTAATAAAAATAAAAATTCTATCTATCAATGTATAAATCTTAACCTCATGCTTTCTAGTTCCATGATTTGTTTGAAAAAATTAACCTAACTGCATGATTTCTAGTTCGCATACGTTTATTTAGAGAGAAAAATAATATATTAAAAGCTAAACCTTATTTCTCCTTTGAGTACACTTACAGACAGAGGTTCAGTACTGTCTTAGATCAGGAGAATTTCTAGGGTTCATTATATGCAGGGTTTTGGTTCTAGGAGTAAAGATACTCGAATTGTCCTTGTTGATGCCCCCTTGGGACATCAAACCCTCAATCCTAGTCCATTACAGACTTAAGCGGATCGAGTTCAATTCGAGAGGACACATTTCTCTATACCTGACACGGAGAATAAATTCTCACGAAGACATAGAGCATATGAACCCCGAAAGTTACTTGCTAGGTCTGACACGGAGAATAAATTCTCACGAAGACGTCGCTTTCACTCCCACTTAAAAGGAACAAAATTGAATAGAAAGCTTATGTTATGCAATGCAAGTGTTGTGTGTGAGGAGAAATATTCAAACCTTTGACAGACAATAAATAATAAAATTTAATATATGAAAATAAAGTAAAAATAAAAAATAAAAATATAATGAATATTATGAAAATCATAAGTAATAAAAATTTGAAAGAAAAGAATTAAAAATTAAATAAATGAATTTTTAATTTCTAATTAATAGAGACAATTTATAATTAATTTTAAAGTTTGACAGCCCCCAGCGGAGTCGCCAAGCTGTCGTAACCGTTTTTCATCCGGGCACGAATTTTTACTCGGCGGGAAAAATGATGTGAATAAATAGTTTTTAAAATAATTTGGGAGTCGCCATCGGCCTTTTGGGTTAGGTAGGTCGAATACCTAAAAATTATCTTTTAAAAGAGTTTTAAGAAAACATCAGTTAAAAGATGAACTGTTCTGCGTTTATAACCAAAAATTCGTTCTTTTTAATAATAAAAAGGGATTCGTGGTCGGTTACGTTTAGGGAAGGATTAGCACCCCTACAACGCCCAATTTATTAATTTAGGGACTAAAATAAAACTATATAAAACATCAGTTATTAAATGTAAAATATTAAAATTTGCAGACCTAATTCGAATTATTAAAAATATAGGTATTAATAGTGTAGTTTGACCTAATTAATTATTGGGGATTAAAATAAAAGTAATTAAAATTACCAGGGACTAAATAAAGTATTTATCCTAAAATATATATAACTACCGAAAAGGACTAAATTATAAAGTAAATATAATTTAATACTAAATTGAAATGTTTAAAAGTCAATTTCAGTGACTAAATTGCAAAGTGTACAGACGTGAAGTACTACGGATAGGGTTTACCCCTATGAGAAATTACAGAAACACCCTCACCAAAACGACGTCGTTTTGGTGAGGGTATATATACCCTTTAAACCGACCCAAAGGGCCATTCTTTTCTCATTTTTCTTTCTGGTCTCTCGTTTTTCTTTGTATTTCCCTCATCTGAGGGAATTCCGGCAGCCGTCGACAGCCATACGCCGCCGCAAGCTCCACCGCCGGCCACCACCACCGGTGGCCGGAAAATCCCAAATTTCCCTAAAATAAAGATTGGAATACCCTAAGGCCGATTCCAGTCTTTATTTTCCCTAAAAAACTTCAAAATTACCTAGATCTATGGAAATACGTTCGGTATTTTAGTTTCTTTGATGGCTCGTGTAGGCTCCGATGGATATGGTAGGCCTTCTTTTCTCTCTTCTTTACTATTATTTGTTGGTATGGTTGCTGTTTGGATCTCCTTTGCTTGCTGTCCTTTCCTCTTTTGGTTGTTCTTGCTCGTTTGTTCTCTGTTTCTGTTCGTATCTCTGTTGCCGTCCCCTCCTTTTTTTTTGTTGCTGGTGAGCCAAGGCTTTATAGCCTCGATGAGGCTCTCATCGAACCGGTCCCATGGGTAGCATCCTTGGTGAGTCACAAAGCTATGGCGGTGACTCACCATAGAGCACTGATTTGGTGAGGCAACTGGCTTCTGGAAAGCTCGACGAGGCCGGCATCGTGGAAGCAGCAGCGTCGGTAGCAACTGGTTGGACCATCTGGCAGTGGAGACGGCGTTTGGATGAGGCACCTGGCAGAAGATAGTCGGTGGGTTTGGTTGGCTTCAGGGGCGGCGCCGCGTGGTCCCTAGGGTTATGATAACCTTAGGGTTTCTTGATGGAGCATCTGGGGACCGTTGGATCAAGGACAGATCCAACGGTGGTGATCAATGGCGGCTGGGAGTGATAACACAAACCCTCGTTGGGTTTAGGGTTCTACTTGGGCCATTTCTGATCGGGCCTGGTTGTAATCGGGCCAGAGTTGGGCCTTGGGTTGTATCTTAATAAAATAATAATATTAATAATAATAATAATATTAATAATAAAAATAATAATAATAGTAATAAAAATAAAAATAATAAATATAATAATAAAAAAACCAAATGTAAAAAACTAGTGTCTTCAGTAATCACGTTAGATTATTTAAGAAATATTTTTATTAGATAATGCGGGCTGTCTTTTAAAATTTTAAATTGAATTATATATAATATTTATTTACAAAACATTGTTTCATCTCAATTTTTACATAAGTTTTATACGAATTACATATTAATATGTTTTGAAAGAATAATTATCCCTTTTAAAATAAGATATGAATTTTCATTATTACCAAATGAGATATTAAAAAAATGTCCCTTAATAAAAAAATATGTCGATTCGAACCAATTAAGCGATATTAATAGTAAAAATTTGTGTTGTTCTCATTAGAGATCTTAAATCCAATAAGTTGTATTTGCATGGTGTGCACATTGTCAATTACTTCAAAAGATTCTAAACAGATATTATTGTATAATTATTTCATTTTGTTTAAAAAGTTCATTGGAAATCAAGGGATTCTTCGATTCTCGGAGATGATAGCGACCATTATTGTTAGAGAGGAGTGAAAGTATATAATTTTTTTTACAATTAACTAATGTAAGGATGAAACCGAAAAATCAATGAAACCAAATCATAATTTTGCTATTATACCTTTAACTAAATAGAGATTTTTCTAAAAGAATATGTCAAGTGAGAGGTTCATTGATGTCACGCCAGATTCCATCACAGAAGTGGCTAGAGTGGTTGACGGAATAATACTTCAGGTAATAAATTGAGAAAAAAAATTAGATGACATTAAGAAATTCGGTATAATACACGTTCCAGATACACAAGTAATTCTTATTTAAAATATTTTTTGAGATATCTATTTATCAAATATTCTAGTTATATCTAATATTTAACTTTTAAAAATATTAAGTATATTTTGTAATTTAAATTCGAAGATTAGTTTTCCAACTTATCAAACATCATCATTAGAGGTGATAAACGGGTCATTTGGATGGAGTTTAATTGAGTTATTTTTGGTTGGGTCATTTTAGATCTAGATAGTTTCTATTTTGTTCGAAGTGGATCTAGTTTGTATTCAGTTCGGGTGTATAGTAAATTGAGTCAGTTTGAGTATCGGTCAGGTTAATTTTTAGGTCTAGTGATTATAGAATTAATTATTTTTCAGTTTTGGTCAATATCAAGTCTATCGATTTTTGGCTCGATTAATATCATATAGGTCAATTTTGGTTCGAGTCAATATCATATCAATTGCTTTTCGAATCTAGTTAATATTAGATCGATTGAGTTTTGATTTGGGTCAAACTTTGGATTAGGTCAATTCGGGTTGAATAGGGTATAAGGCTAATCAAGTATATATAATTATCTATTTATTCTTGTACAAATGTGTTTTTGTTTGTCAATGTTATCATTTATGCTCAATTTAAGTACGAACCCAGTGGCCTCCGTGGTAAATGTTATAATATCATAACGATTATCGGTAAACAAATAAACACGATCGAAAAAGAAAAACAAAGAACACCAAGATTTTATGTGGAAACCCCAAAAGGAAAAAACCATTGACAGAGGAGAAGAATTTCACTTATATGAAGAAACAAAATACAAGAGGATTTTAGTGAAAGAAAAACTTGATATATAACCCTTTACCTTAGTATCTATTTATAGGGATAGATACTTGAGTACAAACAAAAACTAAATAAATTAGAAATCTACCTTAATAAAGTTATCTACTTTTAATCAAACTAGGATTATTACTTTCCCAAATTTAAATATTAATTAATTTGTGCCACTTTGAATTCGATCAAAATCTAACAAATCTCCACCTTGACACGAATTCTAAAAGTGCAATGGTTTCGAGACAAAGCACCCAAATTCAATTAGGTACATAAACTGAACAAAAAAAATTATTCACTTCAACGGACAAGTTCTCCACCTCTTCCACAATACCCCTATAAGGGTTAATCTTCAGTAATGAATACCGACCGAATCCAAGCTTTTTCTAAGCTTGGCTAAAAGCTTGGATTTAGCCTTCACATCAACATGGTTATCATAAGTGCCAACTTAGCTCACAAATGTATCACCACGAGCAATATCATGCACAACACGATCCCGATCATCAATGATGATTTTATCTTCAAATTCATTATGCCCACAAAATTGAACTCTTTTCTTCTTCACATAATCATTCTACACACAATTATCTTGTTCAACAAAAAGTTTTCTTTTTCTATATTTAGTCAAGACGTTTTTACCAGTAACAACGTTACTTACACGGGGATGAAACATCAATTGCATTATCTAAAACTTTTGAACCCTATAAAGCATAAAACTTGATAGTCTTTCTTTGCCCTTTCATCACAACAAGAGAGCCCTTGCAAATCTTCATAGCTCCAACTTCACTACATAATTTATACCCTTTTGAATCTAGGGTACCTAATGAAATTAGATTTTTGCTTAAATCTGGAACATTTCTCACATTACTAAGTTTTCAAACAATCTCATCGAACATCTTAATCTTGATTGTTTCAATACCTATGACTTTACAAGAGACATTATTTCTGAAAATAAATCACCTATAGATACAACTTTATACGTCACAAACGAGTCACAATTAGGACTCATATGAACAATGCTACCAGAGTCCAGTATCCACTCATTGTTTGTTATAGAATTTTCGTCAGCTACAACTAGGAGTTCTCCGTCATTGCACTCAGCTGCTACATTGGAACCCCTATTTTTTTTTTCTATCTTAATTTTATTATGTAACTTGTAACACTCTGATTTAACATGACCTTTTTTTTTTTGCAAAAGTGAAAAGTTTTACCTTGGTAAGAAGATGTTAATCCGCCTCTTCCTTCATTACTAGAAGAACACTCGCCTTTTCTTTAATGGTCTGAGCTAGTCGATCCATGCACCACGATACCCTCTGCTTGGGACTCAAAACCAGATACAAGATGCTTCATCTTTTCAAATGAGTGTAGGCCATTGTACACCTCTTCAAGAGTGAGTATTTAACGATTGTACAAAATTATGTCTCTGAAAGATTAGTAGGAAGGAGGTAGTGAACACAAGATGATCAACCCTAAATCTTTTTTATCATACTTCACTTCTAAAGTCTCTAGATCACAGACAGTTTCCTTGAATACAGTCAGGTGCTCTTCAAGATAAGAACCTTCTACCAACTTGAATGAATAAAGACGCTGCTTTAAGTGTAATTTGCTGATGAATGATTTATGCATTCATAGTTGCTCCAATTTTGCCCACAAAAAAGTAGTTGCTTTTTCTTTTAACACATCCTGCAAAATTTGATTTGGTAAGTGTAAAAGAATATGAGAAAGCGCTTTACGATCCTTACGTTTTTCTTCGTTCGTTCAATCTGGTAGCGCCTTCTTATCAAACTCTTCCAATACATCATCTAAGTCATGAATATTCACCTGTCATAACGAGAACCTAGTATTTCGATCCAATAGCAGAATATCTGTAACAACCCGGATATTTTCAAAATAATATTTAATTGAAATTAAAGGTTTTAATTGTGAAAATCGGTAAATTATGGGGACTCAATTGAAAGATTTTAAAACTTGGAGCTTGTTTTAGAGTTAAAGAAAATTTAGGAACCAAGCCCTGAATTTACCCAAGAAAGTTAGGTATGTTATGTTATAAACGTGGTTTTCTGTTTTAAAACAGAAAACCACACCTCAATTGCTCCCAAATTCCCTTCCCCCAACGCCGGTTTCCTACTTAGATCCCGACGCCGTCCGAATTTCGATCGTCGTTTTGAAATCACCATCGTGTTCGTTATCGATTCAGGAACAATCCACTTAAATTAATTGAAGCGAAACACTGCCAAACATCGGGAATTTCAAGTCAAAGCATCGACGTTTTTTTTAGCTCTATCACTGGGAAAATCTTAAATTCACCACCGATCGTTGCTCCGTTTACGACACCTCCTGCACAATCGTGTTCCTTGTGTCGTTTCGAGTCCGCCGGTGTTAGCCTCGGTCTCAGTCGATGGTGGCGCGTGAGGAGTTGGAGCAGTCAAAGATTCGGCCGAGTTGAAATCGAGCTCTCTGCCGTTCAAAAATTTGAACCGATCTTTGTAAGTATCTCGAAATCGCTCAAAATAATTTTTAGAAAATTTTTCGGGATTTTTAGAGCCCTAGAGGAGGTCTCACGCGCCACACGCGCCGCCGTAGGGAGAGTGGAAGCTGGACCATTAAACTTAAAAGGAGATCCGTTGACCTTGACCGTTGACCTTCTTTGACCAAAACTTAAAATGGCTTTGACCGACCATTAAACAACCGTTAATCTTTTCTGAGTATACCTATTCTGATAGTTTTTGACGTCCCAAATCTGTTTCCGAAGTCCGTTTCATCAAATTCGAACCCGAAGGCCTCCAAATCGATGGTCAAAGTGGTTGACTTTGACTTTGACCAAGAATTTAAATTTTCGAGAAGACATACTTTATGTTTTTTGACGTCCTGATTCCGATTCCGCAATCCGTTTGGCCAAATTCAAACCCAAAATCCTCCAAATTGATAGTCAAATCCAGAAAATGCATATATACTTAAGAATTTAGCTTTGAACAATTAAGTAAGATTTGGGGCTGATAAATTATTATTATTTGAAGGTACAAGAGACTCTCCGGATCGTTCGACAGCTCGACCCAGCTCTTCTAGATCAATTAAACCACGTGTGCCAGTATTCACCCGTAAGACCCGTAAATTTTATGACTTTAGAGATTTATTTATGTTACCCATAAGTAATATAGTGTTATTATAAAATTGGTTTGAAAACTGTAGCAGAGCGTGGTGAAACCAGCAATCAATAGATCTACTATTTGAACCTATTATCGAAGTGTGTTCCCTAATTATTACTGAACTGTTTTATTGGTTTTAATATGAGGTACACTGAGTTCTTTGGTTACAGTTTTATTGATGCACCAATTTAATGTGATGATTTATGGAATTTGTGTCACGGTGCAATTGAACTTTTGGATTGAATTACAATAGTATAGCTCTGATCAATCTAATAAACAGAATGGGCCTAATGTGACTCTTGGGGCCCCAAGATACATTAGGTTGGCTTCCCTTGCTGTGTGCTTAGGGTAAGCTATATGGACTTGGACTTACGGGCTTAAGGATACAAGCTCTAAAGCTTATCCTTAGATTGGCTTTCTTTTTGCTGTGTGCTTAGAGTAAGCTATATGGAAAATAGTTTTGGAAATTACTGATGGTGTACAAGAAAAGAGTTTAAACTATGATTTTCAAAAGTTAAACTCTTTTATGAATTTATGAGATTTATTGGACTATGATTTGTTTAATGTACCTATTGTGATTTTAAGGTAATATTGGGACACACTGAGCCTATCTCACCTTTCGAAAATGTTTTTCCCCCTTTAAGATACTGTTGGTTAGATACATCGGTTCGATCACTTGGAGGATCAACATATCTCTTGAAGTATATCTGATTGTAATGTTTTTATCTTGCTAGTTGACTTTATTTTGGTGGCATGGACCTTATTTTAAAGTATCATATTTTAGGATGATGACACTTTTGCTATTACTGTTCGGTTTATTGTGATTTTGATTTTGAAGACCTGTTTTAAATTAATTTATTACTTATTGGTATTATATTTACAAGTTGGGTTTTGATGGTATAATTTATTTCATGACATTTATAATATGATTTTACATTGATTGAATAACGGTTTCAGAAAATGTCTTTAAGAATCATAATGTGATCCACTAGACTTAGTCGAAACGCATAGGTCGGGTCTAGGGGGTTACATACATTGGTATCAGAGCTTTTGGTTTTTAAACCACGGACTGTGTATGAGTCCACATTGAAAATACGGTTTTAGAAATATTTTACAAAACAAGTTAGTAAGGCCATGTCACAAGTTATTAAGATTTTAACTGTGTTCGAGACTCCAAGTGTTTGTCTAACCCTAAGTTTTATCTCCTGTAGTAAACTCGAGATCCACCAAAAATGAGTGCTAGCCGTGGTCGTCGAACTAGCCGTGGACGAGTTCGAGTGGCTAGATTTGCAGACCCGATCGATGAGATACGAGTAGATCCCCCACCTCCGATAGGTGATCCTGCTCCTACGACCCCAACAAATCTGCCTCCTGCCGCTGGTATTGGCATGACTACACCGATCATAGGAGCGACCAATATTGAGTCAGAGTCTACCGGAGTTGCTTTGGATGAGAATTTTGGTAGACAATTTCTACAGTTGATACAGGGAGCAGTCAGAGCTACTGGTGTTGTATCAGAGGTTCCTATTTCGCAAACTTTGATTGCCAATGGAGTTAGAACTTTTGGGGGACAGATTGGTGGAGCTCCTACTGAAGTTGAGGATTGGCTCCAAGATACAGAGAGACGCATGGATCAGTTGGGTTTAGACTCAACTAAGAGATATCAGGGTGCTGTGGCGATGTTAGATGGCAATGCCTACACTTGGTGGGAGTCAGTGACCAGTAGTGTTCCTACCGATCGTTTGACCTGGAATTTCTTTAAGGATCGCTTTCGGAGTCGTTTTCTAGGAGAGCGCTACTTAGCTCAGAGACGTCAGTAGTTTCAAGACTCGGTTCAGGGAGACATGACTGTTTCTGAGTATGAGATCGAGTTCTTGAAGTTGTTGAAGTATGGATTCAGTATGGTACCTACTAAGAGAGATCGATGTCGTAAATTTGCCCTTGGATTCAGATACGAGCTGCGTAGGCAAGCTGTAACCCATCAGGATGAGATATTTGATGTGCTAGTGGGCAGAGCCAAAGATGCTGAAGAGGTGGAGGTTTTAGCTTCTGGTAGAGAGCGTGTTGAACAGGAACGATCTAAGAAATTTTTAGGCCCGATGGAGTCATCAGCACAGTCCGGGAAAAGGACTCTTACTTCAGTCCCTCAGAGAAGCAATACACGTTTCAGGCCTGCAACATCCTCACTGTTAGTTGGCAGTCGAGGCGGTTCCTCGTCATATTATCATGGGTTCCTCTGTGAGTTTTGTGGTAAACAACACACAGGAGTGTGTCGTAAGAAGATGGTCTTTGCTATCAGTGTGGATCTAGTGGTCATTTTCGGAGAGATTATCCTCAGCTAGCTTCGTTTAAGCAGACCGCTACCTAGACTCCTATGCGTTCTCAGACTACAGTACATACCCCAATTAGAGATCGTAGTCAAGAAAAGACTCGAGGATCAGCATCCAGGACAGACAGTAGAGCCCGAGCTCAGCAAAATAGAGGGCCAACAGTTTCTGAGGCTAGACAACCAGCTTTGGTTTATGCCACTAGACGTCGGGATGACAGAGATGAGCCTGAGGTTATTGCAGGTACATTTACTATATATTCCATTCCATACTTTGCATTAATGGACAATGGCTCCACTCACTCCTATGTATCGAGCTTGGTATCTCAAAACCTTCAAATTTTGATCAAGAACACTGATAATAAGGTTACAGTTACGAGTCCAGTAGGATAGGCAGTATAAGTGAATAAAGTATTTCGGCGTTGTCCTCTGGAGGTTCAGGGAGAAATTTTTCTCGCTGATCTTATGGAGCTTCCTTTAGAGGAGTTTGATCTAATTCTTGGGATGGATTGGTTGAATAAACACAAGGTAAATCTGGATTGTGAATACAAGTGAGCTACTCTGAAGACTTCAGATGGTCGGACTGTTGTGTTATTTGGTGAACGGTGTGGCTATCTCTCCAATATTATCTCAACTATGGAAATTGATCGTATGATTAGAAAGGGATATGAGATTTTCATTGCCTGTATTTTGAACACTAAAGGTTCATTGTCCACGATCGAGGAGATGCGTACAGTTAGAGAGTTTCTTGATGTTTTTCCGGAGGAGTTGCCTGGGTTACCTCCTGATAGAGAGGTAGAGTTCGAGATTGAGACTTATCCAGGATCTGCACCTATTTCTATGGCACCTTATCGCATGGCTCCAAAGGAACTTAAGGAGTTGAAGGTCTAATTGCAAGAATTATTCGATCAAGGATTTATTCGGTATAGTACCTCACCTTGGGGAGCTCCAGTTCTGTTCGTGAAAAAGAAGGATGGGTCGCTAAGATTATGTATTGACTATCGGAAGTTGAACAAGATGACGGTGAAGAATAAATATCCATTACCCAGGATCGATGACTTATTTGATCAATTGCGAGGAGCTACTGTATTCTCTAAGATTGATCTTCGTTCAGGGTATTATCAATTGAAAGTTAAAGGATCTGATGTTGCAAAGACGACCATTAGCACTATATATGGTCATTATGAATTCTTAGTGATGCCTTTTGGTTTGACGAACGCTCCTGCAGCTTTCATGGATTTGATGAATCGGGTGTTCCGACCATATTTGGATCAATTTGTGGTGGTCTTCATTTATGATATTCTGATCTATTCTCGTACTGAGGCAGAGCATGATGAGCATTTGAAGATCGTTCTGCGGACTTTGAGAGAGCATCGTCTATATGCCAAACTAAGCAAGTGTGAGTTTTGGCTTCAAGAAGTGTCGTTTCTGGGGCATATTATTTCTGCGCGAGGTATTCAGGTCGATCCAAGCAAGATCGAGGCTATTGTGAATTGGAAACGACCCAAGAACATCTCTGAGATCCACAGTTTCTTGGGTTTGGCTGGATATTGTCGACGTTTTATTGAGGGCTTCTCGATCATTGCTGCTCCTTTGACAAAGTTGTTAAGGAAGAATGTGTCATTTGACTGGGGTGAGGCACAACAGGAGAGCTTTGAGAAATTAAAGGCGGTTTTGACTCAAGCACCAGTATTGATTCAATCAGAGTTCGAGAAGGATTTTACAGTGTATAGTGATGCGTCACATTCAGGACTCGACTGTGTTCTAATGCAGGAAGGTAAGGTGGTGGCTTATGCATTCCATCAGCTGCGACCGCATGAGTGTAATTATCCTACTCATGATTTGGAGTTAGCAGCAGTGATTTTTGCTTTGAAGATTTGGAGACACTATCTTTATTGAGAGAAGTGTTACATTTTCACGGATCATAAGAGCTTAAGTATCTTCTGACCCAGAAGGAGCTTAATTTGAGACAGCGACACTGGCTAGAGCTTCTAAAGGATTATGATTGCGTGATTGATTATCACCCTGGTAAAGCTAACATTGTAGCGGATGCTTTGAGTCGAAAGGCGGTAACAGAGTTGAGATCTTTAATGGCCAGGATGAATTTATATGACGATGACACTCTGTTAGCAGAATTACAAGTTAAGCCGACCTTGGTTGATAAGATCAAAGCTAAGCAGCCCCTTGATAGCTCCTTGCTTTCCATGTTTGAGCAAGTAGATCAAGGGACAAGCTCAGATTACGCCCTTGATCAGGATGAAGTTTTATGCTTCAAAGGTCTGTATTGTGTGCCTGATGATGTTGAGTTGAGGCAGACTATCCTTACTGAGGCTCATAGTAGTCCATATGCTATGCACCCCGGTGGAGATAAGATGTATCGGAATTTGAGAGAGAGGTATCATTGGGTCGGCATGAAGAAGGACATCTCGAATTTTGTGGTGAGGTGTTTGACTTGTCAGCAAGTTAAGGCAGAACATCAACATCCATCAGGTTTGTTACAACCTATCAAGATTCCTGAATGGAAATGGGAGCGTATTACTATGGATTTTGTTACTGGTTTACCTATGACTCCTTCGAAAAAGAATTCAATTTGGGTGATTGTTGACAGACTTACAAAGTCAGCTCACTTTATTCCTGTACGGATAAATTATACGTTGGACAAGTTGGCGAGGTTGTATATTTTAGAGATTGTCAGATTGCATGGTGTTCCGTTATCTATCATTTCATATCGAGATCCGAGATTTACTTCGAGATTTTGGAAGGCGCTACATACGGCTTTGGGTATGAGATTGGATTATAGTACCTCCTTCCACCCACAAACTGATGGTCAATCTGAGAGAGTAATTCAGATTCTGGAAGATATGTTACGGGGTTGTGTAATTGATTTTCGTGGTAGCTGGGAGAACTTTTTGCCTTTGGCTGAATTCACTTATAATAACAGTTACCAGACCAACATTCGTATGGCACCCTATGAAGCACTCTATGGGCGTAGGTGTCGCACCTCGATTTGTTGGACTGAGTTGCGTGATAGGAAGACTTTGGGACCTGAGTTAGTGAGGGAGACGGAAGACACAGTCAGATTGATCCGTGACTGTCTGAAAGAGGCATTTGATAGGCAGAAATCTTATGCAGATCAAAGGAGGAAGGATATACAGTTTGACGTTGAAGATCAGGGTTTTCTCAATGTATCTCTATGGAAGAAAGTATTGAGATTTGGACGTAAGGGTAAACCGAGTCAGCGATTTATTGGGTCGTATCGTATTCTGAAGAAAGTTGGACCTATTTCTTATCAGCTTGAGTTGCCTTCCCATCTTAGTCGTATCCGTGATGTTTTTCATGTGTCTATGTTAAGACGATACCGTCCAGATCCAGATCACATCATTCAAGTTGATGAGGTAGAGTTGAGACCTGATTTGTAATATGAGGAGGAGCCCATCCAGATCTTAGAAAGAGATGAGCGAGTTCTTCGGAATAGGCGTATTCCAATGGTCAAAGTTCAATGGAGTAATCGAGGCCCCTCATAAGCTACTTGGGAGACATTGGAGTCAATGGAGGCTCAGTTTCCTCAACTATTCTCATAAGGTAAATTTCGAGGACGAAATTTCTTGTAAAGGGGGAGAATTGTAACAACCCGGATATTTTCAAAATAATATTTAATTGAAATTGGAGGTTTTAATTGTGAAAATCGGTAAATTATGGGGACTAAATTTAAAGATTTTAAAACTTGGAGCTTGTTTTAGAGTTAAAGAAAATTTAGGGACCAAGTCTTGAATTTACCCAAGAAAGTTAGGTATGTTATGTTATAAATGTGGTTTTCTGTTTTAAAACAGAAAACCACACCTCAATTGCTCCCAAATTCCCTTCCCCCTACGCCGGTTTCCGAGTTCGATCCCGACGCCGTCCGAATTACGATCTTCATTTTGAAATCACCATCGTGTTCGTTATCGAGTCAGGAACAATCCCCTTAAATTAATTGAAGCGAAACGCTGCCAAACGTCGGGAATTTCAAGTCAAAGCATCGAAGTTTTTTTTAGCTCTATCGCCGGGAAAATCTCAAATTCACCGCCGATCGTTGCTCTGTTTATGACACCTCCTGCACCATCATGTTCCTTGTGCCGTTTCAAGTCCGCCGGTGTCATTCTCGGTCTCAGTCGACAGCGGCGCGTGAGGAGGTAGAACAGTCAAAGATTCGGCTGAGTTGAAATCGAGCTCTCCGCCGTTCAAAAATTTGAACCGATCTTTGTAAGTATCTCGAAATCGCTCAACATAATTTTTAGAAATTTTTCCGGGATTTTAAGAGCCCGACCCGTCCGTTGACTGTTGACCGTTGACCTTGACCGTTGACCTCCTTTGACCAAAACTTAAAATGGCTTTGACCGACCATTAAACGACCGTTAATCTTTTTCGAGTATACCTATTCTAATAGTTTTCGACGTCCCAAATCCATTTCCGAAGTCCGTTTCATCAAATTCAAACCCGAAGGCCTCCAAATCGACGGTCAATGTGGTTGACTTTGACTTTGACCAAGAATTTAAATTTTCAAAAAGACATACTTTATGTTTTTCGATGTCCTGGTTCCGATTCCGCAATCCGTTTGGCCAAATTCAAATCCGAAATCCTCCAAATTGATAGTTAAACCCTGAAAATGCTTATATACTTAAGAATTTAGCTTTGAACAATTAAGTAAGATTTGGGGCTGATAAATTATTATTGTTTGAAGGTACAAGAGACTCTCCGGATCGTTCGACAGCTCGACCCAGCTCTTCTAGATCAATTAAACCACGTGTTCCAGTATTCACCCGTAAGACCCGTAAATTTTATGATTTTAGAGATTTATTTATGTTACCCATAAGTAATATAGTGTTATTATAAAATAGGTTCGAAAACTGTAGCAGAGCGTGGTGAAACTAGCAATCAGTAGATCTACTATTTGAACCTATTATCGAAGTGTGTTCCCTAATTATTACTGAACTGTTTTATTGGTTTTAATATGAGGTACACTGAGTTCTTTGGTTACTGTTTTATTGATGCACCAATTTAATGTGAGGATTTATGGAATTTGTGTCACGGTGCAATTGAACTTTTGGATTGAATTACAATAGTATAGCTCTGATCAAGCTAATGAACAGAATGGGCCTATTGTGACTCTTGGGGCCCCAAGATACATTAGGTTGGCTTCCCTTGCTGTGTGCTTAGGGTAAGCTATATGGACTTGGATTTACGGGCTTAAGGATACAAGCTCTAAAGCTTATCCTTCGGTTGGCTTTCTTTTTGCTGTGTGCTTAGAGTAAACTATATGGAAAATAGTTTTGGAAATTACTGATGGTGTACAAGAAAAGAGTTTAAACTATGATTTTCAAAAGTTAAACTCTTTTATGAATTTATGAGATTTACTGGACTATGATTTGTTTAATGTACCTATTTTGATTTTAAGGTAATATTGGGACACACTGAGCCTAGCTCACCTTTCGAAAATGATTTTCCCCCTTTCAGATACTGTTGGTTAGATACATCGGTTCGAGCACTTGGAGGATCAACATATCTCTTGAAGTATATCTGATTGTAATGTTTTATCTTGCTAGTTGACTTTATTTTTGTGACATGGACCTTATTTTAAAGTATCATATTTTAGGATGATGACACTTTTGCTATTACTGTTCGGTTTATTGTGATTTTGATTTTGAAGTCATTTTTTAAATTAATTTATTACTTATCGGTATTATATTTATAAGTTGGGTTTTGATGGTATAATTTATTTCATGACATTTATAATGTGATTTTACATTGATTGAATAACGGTTTCAGAAAATGTCTTTAAGAATCATAATGTGATCCACTAGACTTAGTCGAAACGCATAGGTCGGGTCTAGGGGGTTACAATATCATACTTTATTGCTGCCATAATATTGAACCTAAAGCTTTGATACTAATTTGTTATAATATCATAACAATGATCGACAAACAAATAAACAACAACAACAACAACAACAACAACAACAAAACCCAATTCCCATATGTATGGGGTAAGGGGGAGGTAGGGTAGTAGGCTGCCCCCAACGCCAGGTTGAGAATAGCTTCCGTGAAAGGAAAAAGCATGGGCAGAGGAGAAGAATTTAACTAATATGAAGGGAGAAAATACAAGAGGATTTTGGTGAAATAAAAACTTGATATCTAACCATTTACCCTTAGTATCTATTTATAGGGATAGATACTTGATTACAAAGGAAAACTAAATAAAATAGAAATCTACTTTAATAAAGTTATCTACTTTTAATCAAACTAGGATTCTTACTTTCTCAAATTTAAATATTAATTAATTTATGTAAGTTTAAATTCAAGTCAAACTCTAACAGTAAAGAAATTGTTGTTGTTGATTGAGGACCCCGGGCTTGAGCACTATGGATTTCAGGTGTGTGAGCGTTCAATGACACCAAAAGGTTGAGAGTTATCTTTGAACAAATACTGTCTTGTACTTATCCTAAATTAATAAAAAAATAACTCTTTATTGTTCAATATTTTAATTCAAACCATCATTTAGAGATTATAATTTGACCCAAACCCTATCCTATAACGTGTGTTAGAGTTTGTCATTTGAATTTTATATTTATCTGATTCGAAAAATTCTTATTCAAAACTATTTAATAAAAAAATATATTACAAATTTCATTCTCAATTAAAATTTTCAACCGTATGTTAAATTTTTAACAATAAATTTAATATTTTATTAAAGTTTTTAAAAAGTAACACACGTAATATTTTAATGTTTTTATTATAAATATAATAATTTTATTAAAATTTCAATTTTTAAATTAATTTATTATTCAAAATAACTTTATCGTTTGAATTAAACCCATCACTAGTCAATAGATATTATATGATTCCTTTAAGCCCTACATACACGCCGTCGGATACTTGAGTTTAGACCAACTTGTAGTGTTACTCAAATTGCGGGAGGTTACAGTTAGTTGATTACTCTTTCACATGTCCCATTATTACTGTTATTATGAATAACACTGAGATTCTAAGCATCATTAACTCCCAAAACAAGCAACAGCTACTATTGGGTGTCACTGTCCAAAGCAAACCATCTTTTATTCTCATTTTAATAAGATTCACGCTCTCTATGTGATCAAGTGAAAGCAACCGCCTGCCTTTTCATTAGCATGTTCCTACTGCCCACCCCATTGTTTTTTCCCGTATAAAACTCTCATTACTTCTTTCCGTAACATTCATTTGTTAATGAGAATTTAACAAAAAGATGGATGAAGAAAGGGTAGAGAATGGAGTTAGCAGGGAGGAAGGAGAAGGGAAGAAGGAAGGGAAGGGGGAGGAGAGGTCGTTGGAGGAGATATTTGAGAGCCAGGAGGTACCGTCGTGGAGGGATCAGTTGACGATCAGGGCGTTTGTGGTGAGCTTTGTGTTGAGCATAATGTTCAGCTTCATCGTGATGAAGCTCAACTTGACGACGGGGATTATACCGTCGCTCAATGTGTCGGCTGGCTTGTTGGGGTTCTTCTTCGTCAAGACGTGGACCAAGATGCTCCAGAAATCGGGGATACTCAAACAGCCCTTCACCAGGCAGGAAAACACCGTTATTCAGACCTGCGTCGTCGCCTCCTCCGGCATCGCCTTCAGCGGTACGTATTTTTTTTCTTTCTTTGATTTCAGAAAAACGAGTACCACCCAGGGCCGGATTTACGTGACTACGTAAGGAATCACTGAAGATTAATTATTTTAAAAAAATATTTAATTTAATTTAATTTGTTAATAAAAATAGAAAAAAAATGAAAATTTGTATATCAATTTTTTTGAAAAAAAACAGAGTATTAAAATTTGCATATCACCCATTGTTGTCAAGAGACCTTTAGCTTTGCCGTCCGTTGCCAAAATAAGGGCTATTCTAGATTTGTTTACGAGCATTTTAGCTGTTCTACAGTAACGTCGGATAGAGTTATCGACAGATTGGAATAAAAAACCTGAGGCAGATTTGTTCTTATCCATTTTGACAATTAAATAAAAAAAGGTAAATTACACATTTAGTACCTCAACTATCACTTTTATTTTATTTTGATCATTTAACTATTATTTTTTTCAATTATACCTAACGTTATGTTTTGGTTTCATTAGTAGCCAAAATAAAATAAAACATAACCTTCAATATAATTTTTTTTAAAAGATAGTAAGGTGTTCAAAATAGAATAAAAGTATTAGTTGAGATACTAATCATGTAATTTATGAATAATAGTTGAGATACACATGTCTTATGCCCATCTTTAAATTTAAATTTTTATTTTAATAATTATTTATTTTATTGATTGTGTTTATTTTAAAATTTTATTTATGTTAATTTCGTATAAAATATTTTTAAATATGGTACCGTAGGTCATGATATATATAATGAGTATTTGGTACAATGATAATGTGTTGAGTAATATGTATAGAATTATACATGGGAGGGTGAGTATTTGATGCACTGATATATATATATACAATTGGATCTGATAAACTGAATATTGGATGTTGTGCACAGGTGGATTCGGGAGTTACCTGTTTGGAATGAGTGAACGCATTGCCAAACAATCTGAGGACAATAGTGATGGTTTTAAGAACCCCTCACTAGGATGGATTATTGGCTTCCTCTTTATTGTCAGCTTTTTAGGTCTTTTTTCCGTGCTGCCCCTGCGGAAGGTACCTTCTCAATAGAAAAAATATAGACGACTTAGACTATAATTTTAATTTTTAATTACAATTTAATTTTCCTTACAAAAACTATTATTGAGATCTGGAAGCTCTCTTGTTCTTATATTTGACAACTTATTTCATTCTCTTGTTACGAAAGAAATTTGAATATTTTTGTCGATTCATTTAAGAGGAATAATTAAATTCAAGTCGGGTTAAATATTAGATTTACATCCACTACATTTTCTGTCTTTTATTAAAGAATTCTAATTGTTATAAATTTTAATGAATATTTATATATCTTTTTAAAATTTTAAAATTAACATTATATTTACCAATACTTCTATCTTACTCATATCTTATAATTTTAAAAATTATCGCCTTTTGTTTTCATATCCATCTCTGTTATCCATACCCATATCAGTGCACCATTGATGGACATATATTTACATTAAAGTTGCAATGATATTGAGTAATGTTGTTGGTATCAGATAATGGTTATAGACTTCAAGTTGACATATCCAAGTGGCACTGCAACAGCGCATCTTATCAACAGCTTCCACACTCCTCAAGGAGCCAAGCTTGCAAAGTAAATCACTGTCACTTTTTTCATTAATTTCTAATTCCATCTATAAATTAATTATAGCTAATTGTTTCATGCTTGTAGGAAACAAGTAAAAGCATTAGGCAAGTTCTTTTCTTTCAGCTTCTTCTGGGGTTTCTTTCAATGGTTTTTCACTGCTGGAGATGATTGTGGATTTGTCAACTTCCCTACATTTGGGATTAGAGCATATGAGAACAAGTGAGTAAAAAAAATCACTTCTTTAAATTAGACTGTGCATTCATACTAATATTTTGCTTATGATTTGGCTAATATATACTTGCTTTGCTAATGTTCAGGTTTTACTTTGATTTCTCAGCAACGTATGTTGGTGTAGGGATGATCTGTCCCTACATAATTAACATATCGGTGCTTCTTGGAGGAATACTTTCATGGGGTCTAATGTGGCCTCTCATTGAACAAAGAAAGGGTTATTGGTATCCTGCAGGTCTTCCTACAAGCAATATGCATGGCCTCCAGGGTTACAAGGTTAGTTTCGTATAAGCTCCTCAGCATCCATAGTTTTTTCATCTTCCCCGTTCACGTTTGACGCTTGACTTAATCCCTGACTTAATCCCGAAATGCAGGTATTTATTGCCATTGCTATGATTCTAGGGGATGGTCTATACAACTTTTTCAAGGTGTTTAGCAGGACTCTCACAGGCTTGTTCCATCAAGTCCGAGGTAATCAAGCTCTCCCCATTGCAAACCAGCCTAGAACTCCTGATGCCTCGAAGAAGCTATCGTATGATGACCAGCGCCGAACCGAATTCTTTTTAAAAGATCAGATTCCGATATGGTTTTCGGTTGCAGGTTATGTCACGATCGCTGTCATCTCTACCGTCCTTCTTCCGCACCTCTTTCGTGATCTGAAATGGTATTACATATTGGTCATCTACATATTTGCACCAACTCTGGCTTTCTGTAATGCATACGGATGTGGACTGACAGACTGGTCCCTTGCCTCCACCTACGGAAAGCTAGCCATCTTTACAATTGGAGCTTGGGCAGGTTCACATGGTGGAGTCCTTGCAGGCCTCGCAGCATGTGGTGTGATGATGAACATTGTTTCAACAGCCTCCGACCTGATGCAGGATTTTAAGACGGGCTACCTCACCCTGGCTTCTCCCTGGTCCATGTTCATTAGCCAAGTGATTGGCACTTCCATGGGCTGCATAATTTCACCCTGCGTCTTCTGGCTTTTCTACAAAGCATTCGACGACTTCGGCATCCCTGACAGTCAATATCCTGCTCCTTTCGCCATCGTTTATCGCAACATGGCGATATTGGGGGTTCAGGGGTTCTCTGCCCTACCGAAAAACTGCCTATCGCTTTGTTATGGGTTCTTTGCTGCAGCCATCTTGATCAACTTCATTAAGGACATGATGGGTAAGAAATATGGGGACTACATACCACTTCCAATGGCAATGGCAATACCTTTCTACATTGGCCCGTACTTTGCCATCGATATGTGTGTGGGAAGTTTGATCTTATTCGTGTGGGAAAAGGTAAACAAGGCGAAGGCAGACGCATTCTCGCCGGCAGTTGCCTCGGGTCTCATCTGCGGGGACGGTATATGGACGTTGCCAAGTTCAATACTTGCTCTAGCAGGGGTAAAACCACCGATTTGCATGAAATTTCTGTCAAGGGCTACAAATGCAAAGGTTGATACCTCCTTAGGATCATAAATTAAGTTTGAATAGAGGGTTAAAATTGGTGTAGGTGTTTGGTTCTTTAGAATCTCCATCTGCCTTCGTCTAGTTTGTTCTGTCAATAAGTTATTTCAATTTCTTGCTTCCTTTTAATTATTGATTTTTTTATATATAAAAAATAACACTAACAAGCATAAAATGCATTAAAATAAGTATAGCGAGTTATAGATACACTAAAATTCATATGAATGTTATGCTTTCAAAAATAATACTTTTGATGAAAGAATAACATCAACGTCATACCATTTTGATAGACCTCATCAGTTCAATATTTAAAATAAGAATAATACTAACATGATTTTTTTCACAATTAAAAATAATAACTCTATTAGGGTGTTGTTTAATGGTAAGAGAGAGAGACTTGAAGGAAGGCAGCAATTGACTAAGGAGATAATGTCATATTTTCAAATGATGCTGGGGAGGAAGGATGGTGCCGTTGAAGCTCCTTCTGCTAACCTCTTGAAGGATTTGATTGGTGATGGTCTTACGGTTGAGGCCAAGGAGGATTTGGGGATGAGGTGAGGGGTGCTATATTCTCTCTGAATGGGGATAAGACCCCTAATACTGATGAATATAAGACATTTTTTCCAGAAAGCTTTAGATATCGTGAGAGGAGGTTGAGGTTGTTCTTTATTACTTCAACACTTTGGACCTTTAAGGGGAATCAATACTACTGGGATTTTAAGCCTATGTCTTGCTGCCAAGTTCTGTATAAATGCATCACTAAAGTCACAGTGGTTCGGATGACCAAGTGGCTGCCGAAGATCGTTTCAAAGAGTCAATCTGCCTTTGTGAAAGGCAGGGAAATCACATAAATATAACTCAACTTGTATTCTCCATAAATGGTTTGTTGCTCTATTTGACGTCTAAATGCTTCGAATCCCAATCATTCAAAAAGTAAGCACAATTCTAGGCTGCTTGAAAGTCTTTATTTTCCAAAAGAGCTTGAAAACATTTGCTCACAAAGTCTGGGACCACTAAAAACTTCTTACATTTTATTTATGCTGATTGGGATCTTATAATGGATTATTATGGCCAAATTAATCCATCATGTCCTAAAGTTTGATTTTTAGACTTGATGCTTATATCTTCTATCATTCCTTATAAAATGAGTATATCATATATTCCTACTCTTAAAGGTAATTTAACATTATAGGAAACAAACACACTCTAAAATTTAATTTTCATTCTAATCTCGCTGTTATTCTTGAGGTTGATTTTAACCTTATCTCTATGATAACTAGCCTTACCACCATGTTTTTAATATCATGGGAACAAATCTCACTGCCATTCAAAGAAACCCTAGCCCCGAACTAAATTGATCATCGCTTAGAGAAATTGTTTTTTCAACTTTGGAATTCTTGATGGCTATATCATCCTTAGTATTGGTCCGGATCATTGATATTTCTTGTTTTTTTTGAGTCTTATATCTTATCTTTTTTTTTTCTTTTTTATAAGTTTCTAATTATTTTACCTCTATGACTTGTTTTCCTTTACCTTTTGGTACCTATTCGGTCTTCTTTATCGTTCGTTTGATCGTTCTCTTCGTTTAATTTTCTCAAGATTTGATTTGATGTTGTCTCAACTAATGATAATTAAATTTAAAATAAAGCAGGACTCTAATTAACTTAATTTTAATTAAATAAAATTATAATTAAAATTAAATATAATGAAAGTATAAAAAAGATTCTCTTGGGCATGGGGGGCCAAGGCCTAGGTAGGCCCAGTCCTACCTCCGCCCCTGCATTATATGGTCAATATGTCTACACCGAAATAGGAATATAATTGATCCAGAAAACATGGTGAATGAAACGGTTTTAGAACGCATAAGGTTTCATGGAGATAGCGTGACAGCACTAAAACAAATCGGAGCTAAACAGAAGAGGAAAACTGACTAGAGTCTATGGACACAACCTCCACAAGGTAGGGTGAAAGTAAACACAGATGAAGTGCAAAACATCACGAACGAACTAACTTCTTGCAGAGGAATCATCATAAACAGCTAAATGTAGCCCCTCAGACCGATGCGGATGGCCCGATCCGATCCGGGGTGTCACATTAGGACTACCGGAGCGACCCACTGTAAAAATCATGGAAAAATTAATTTTTTTGTTAAAACAATTAAAATCATAAATTAATTTATAAATACAAAAGTAAATTTACCAATATTCAGAAATAAAACAGATTTCAGATTCATATATAAAAAACCAAAATACAACCTACATGCCCCCTAATCACATGCAGCGTACTCTACAAGCAATGCCGATGGAACTCCCTTACCGATGTCGATAGTTGCACTGGTTCAATCCTTTTAACCTGAAAAAGTGAGTAACATAGTGGCTTTGGGAAGCTCAGTAATACAGAACTACCTATTGATGCTATAGGACATGCATATAAATATAGAACAATAAAATTTCCTTATTGAATTAGACGTATACAGGTTTTCGGGATAAGTTGGGGTTCCGCTGGTAGTTTACTGAGTAAAAGCCATGACGATATCAGTTCATAGAAAACATTCAGAGTATAATGTTTTTAGGAGATTAGAATAGGGTTTCTAGTGTGTTCTAACCAAAACCAATGAAAAGATATAAAACTTTTTTTAAACAATGACCATCTAAAACATGTTTTCAAAACCTTAGTAGAACCCTCCAACCGAACACCGTTATACAGTTCCCTAGAACTGCATCCATAAGGGCTTACTCTAAGCACACAACAAAGAAAGCCACCCTAAGGGAATGCCTTCGGGTCCGAGAGCCTACCCAAGGGTCACCTTAAGGTCGTAAGGATTTACCAACTGGATCAGGGCTGAACCTCTATACTCCAGAATTCTACCCATATAAAAATCCAGTAGAAATCAGTTTTAATTGTAAACCGTAATATCTGGATCGTGATCCAGTAATATCTCATAAACGTGATAATGAAATAAACCATATAATTGTCCTCCACATGTACACCATATATAGTCCCATGATTAACCCAAGGAAGTGCCTTGGGGACTGAGAGCCTACCCAAGAAAGTATCTTGGGGCCTCAGGGCTACCCAAGGGTCACCTTAGGTCTGTAAGGATTTACCAGCTTGATCAGAGATGAACCTTCAGCCTACCCAGATAATTTCCTAATAAAACAGTTCAAGTATACCTAGTGAAAACAGAAAACGGTAGTTCATAAACCAGTAAAATTCCATGATTCCATAAATCAAGAACAATCATATTTTTCCAGTGAAAACCGTAATCAGAAAACACATACCATGTAGCCATGGTTCATAAGCCAGTAAATCAATAATTTAAGTGAAACATATTTCAAAAGATATAAGATAATCATGTAGTAAGTGGGGAACACGCTAGAGGATCCAAGTATTTCTCAGAGGCACTTAATAGTTATTAGGAAAACATGAAACTTATATACTTTGATCGTATTCTAGGAATGAGGTCCTATTGAAAGGGATCGATTACTAATGGATCTAATCAAACATTTAAAGTTGATACTTTAGAATCCTAATATGATTCAGGTGCATCAGGAATGTGTTCAAGAACCTATATACCAAAATAATTCTAGATTTAGATTTACGGAGAGTGATTCCATTAATCAAACAATCAGGGGTATTCAGGATTATGCATTGAATTAATAGGATTTTAAGTCCAATTGAACCAAATGGGGTATTCAGGATCTTTTGCATCTGAGTTACTTGTGTTTTCCGATATAACCGAAGTGATTTGAGTTGATAAGAGAGAAACGAAGATTCAGGACAATTACAATCTATGTCGATCTATCGTGTTATTGAGTTAACTCAAGCTAAAGAACTCCCAGAACTAATGCATGTTGACTGATTTATTCGTTGTCCTTCCAGGGTATTCACTCTTTAATACCAAATTTTTTTCCATAGATCATCTTCAGAATCATCGCTGAATAGATCTTAAGGAGACGAACATATATTTCAATGGTCTTTATTTCATTTCCACATTGCAACAATATCAGGAATTGTCGACGTACTTAATACGTGGTTCATAACCCATAGGGACAATACATCATGTAAGTTCATTAGCGTTTCCAGACTTATCCAAATCACTTACTTAATCCTCAATCATTGAGGTTACTTAGTTCATTTAGTAGTCATGTCTATCCTGGTCACTTCGTAGTTTTCCAGAATAATCCGAACGTTTCTGTAACACCCCAATTTAGGGGCTAAATTTAAGAAAATATAAATTGGTGGATTTAATTTGGTATTTTGAAAGAAATAAGGGATTAAATTGTAAGATTTCAAAGTTGACAGACCGTTTTAAGAAGTGCAGGAAGTTCAGTGGCTAAACTCTTGGTTTAGCCATTTTTAATTATGAGATGTTATAAACCCCCCAGACTCCCGTATGTTTCTGGAAAATTTTCCAGTTTTCCTCTCCCGTTCTCCCTACTTCCAACTCCGATCTACTCGCCGTCCGACCTCCAAACGACAAGCCGAAACAACCATCGTGTTCGTTGTCAACCGAGGAACAAAACCCCTCAAACCTTTCGTCGTGAATCATCGCCGTTCGTTGTGAATTTCAGTCGGAAGTATCGTCGGTAATAACTCGGTTTTAGTTGGTTTTTCATCGATTCACGACAATCGGGTCATCCGTTTACGACACCTCCCGAACCATCGTGTTCCTTGTGCCGTTCCGAGTCCACCGGTGTTCTCCTTTTTCTCCGGCGGCGGCGGTGCGTTGGGAGGTGAACCGGTCAAACTTCCCGATTTGTTGAAATCGAGCTCTCCGCCGTTCAAAATTGTGAACCGAGCTTTGTAAGTATCTCGAAATCGATCAAAATAATTTTTAGAAATTTTTCCGGGATTTTATCACTGTTCACGCGCCCCCACGCGCCGCCACTGCGCGTGGGGAAGGGAAAAGTGACCGGTTTGACCGGTTTTGGAACTGTTTTGACCGGTTTGACCGGTCACAACCCGACCCGACCCGTTTACCCGACCCGACCCGTTTACCCGACCCGTTGACCCGACCCGTTGACCGTTGACCCGTTGACCGTTGACCGGAGTTGACCACTGTTGACCAAAACTTTGACCGGCTTTGATCGGGCATTAAACAACCTTTGACTTCGACCGAGTATACCTATCCTGACATTTTTCGACGTTCCAAATCCGATTCCGCTGTCCGTTTTTCGAAATTCGAACCCGAAGGCCTCGAAATTGTCAGTCAAACCCGTTGACTTTGATTTTGACCGAAAATTCCAAATTTCCGAAAAGTTATATTTTATGCTTTCGACGTCCTGAATCCAAATCCGAAGTCTATTTCACCAAATTCGAACCTGGTAAGCCGTCTTTCACTAATTTATCACCCGATTCGATCCGTTTATCGTAATTAAGCTCCGTTTCTGATATAATTTATGTTGATATGTATCTGAGGAATTATTGGAAGTTGAATTGAAGATCAAATGCGTTCAAATGGAATTTTTATGGTCGATCAGTATTGCACGGAAATCGAGGTAATACTTTACTACCTCTTTATGCTTTATGGAACATGTTGATATTGATAAATGCATGAATAAGATAATGTTGGTCACTTTTGTGGAGTTGAATAAGTTATTCACTCGATATGAATGTGGTAGAAATTCTGTAACTGAATACGGATCGAATGACTAATATAAGAGATTGAAAGATTGTTAGAATTAAATTACAAGTTTGTGAATAGTGATAAAGAAATCAGACATGGATTTGTAAATTATATTTTATATCATCAAAGGTTAAATGTTAAAGGTACTTGGATGGGAAATTATGAGAATACTTCGGTATGGTAAAAATACGAAATTACCCTTATATTGGAAATTGACAAGAATTGTCTCTGGAAGTGGATTAATAAATCTGAAAAGAATTATTGATCTGCTAAAACTATTGATGTGCATAAGAAATGTTAGTTTTACTTGGAAATTATGGAGAACCGGTTTTTAAACCCAAGAAGGTTTATGCAAGATACTAGAAGTGTGTTAAGGGAATTATTTCAAGATCAGAGATTGTTCAAGAAAGCAATTAATCATAGGATCTCTAAATTATATTATTTTTGTTAAGTGCTAATATCGAACTTATCTGGTTAAGAAATTACGGAAATGCCTTAAGAGGTAGAATAGTCTGAGATGACTCTGAATGAGAAAATACTTAGAGGATTCGTACTTAACTCGATTAAGTACGGATTTAATTGTTAAGATCCCGACTTAGTGCAGGAAAATTTATGATATTCCGTTTGTAAAGTCTGAGAAGACACTTGACCTAAAAATATTCGAATAATGAGTAAATACTTGAAGAGTAATTTATCGGGGTATTCTGTTGTCAGAATTGTTCGAAAGGACTGAAGTAAATGATAAGATTGAATTAAATAATAAGATCGGATGGAAGGAAAAGATTGAAATACCGTAGATCTGTAAAATGACCAAAATACCCCTGTAATGGAAATAACTCAAGAATATCACCAAGCTCAGGAATGATTGGATATCCTCGAGCTCTGAAAGGAATGGAATAAAACTGAACACCAAAATTACCAAAATACCCTTTTGGCCTATATTAAGTAAATGCCTTGGATTAATTAAGGAATCCAAATAAGCATAGGTATTGGACTACCTTTAAAAGTTATGGAACATAACTTAAGTGAGCCGATCAACCTTAATAATATGTCAGTACCTGAACGACATAGATATTACTTGAATTCGTGTTCGTCTTCTCAAGTTTGGCTCGATGACAAATTTTGGAAGTATTCAGTTCAGCTTAGATCTAGATCGTATTCAGTACTAGGAATTGGACGTTTGTTCGACAAATCAACCACGAAGACCAAATTGAATGGAATGGAAGTACAACATGTATATGAAATTCAGGAACGTTTAAATTATTCTGGAAAATCCCGAAGTAACTGGATTGGACTTGAATGTTAAATGAACTAAGTAACCTCAATGACTGAGGATTAAGTAAGAGATTGGAATAAGTTTGGAAACTCAGATGAACTTATGTGATGTATCATCCCTATAGATTTTGAACCACAAATCAAGTACGTCAGCATTTCATGGTATAGTTGAAACATGGAAATAAAATAAAGACCATTAGAATATTTGCTTGTCTCCTTAAGATCTATTCAGTGATGACTCAGATGATGATTTGTGGATAAGAATATTTGGTATTAAAGAGTAAATACCCTAAAAGGTTAATGAATTGACAAGTTGGTAAGTATTGGTTCTAGAAGCTATTCATCTGGTGTTGTTCGATAATCGGATTAATCGTTATAGATTGTAAAGATTCTGAATACCTTCAAATTTCGTAGAGCTTCAGAAAAGTGTACGAATAAGATGATCCCGATGAATCATATCCTGAATAACCGATGATTTTGTCAGTTAACAAACTCTTCTAATAGTGATTCTAATTTCCGGCATTCTATTGGTAAACTGAAGATTTGCGTTTTTCTGCCCGATAAGATTATCCTGTATCTCTAAATAATATCTGGAAACTCTAGTGTGTTCCCTACTTATATGAATATTTTATCTGATTTCTGATTTGAATTCTGTTTTGACATCTGATCTGAAATCTGTTCTGATTCCTAACTTGGATTCTGTTATGATATCTGATCTGAATTATGTTTTGATTTTTGATATCTCCGTTTACCGACGGAGAAATATTTTAAAAGGGGGGTATTGTTGAAGGAAGAAGTTCCGCAGGTTCCTCGGCTTTGTGCTCAGGGCCTTATATGTTGTGTTGGGTTGGGTGTATGGTTCTGGGGAACCTACACATTATGTTGTGTTGGGATGGGGGTATATATATATATATATATATATATGTTTTAAAAAGATCTGAAAAGTTGCATGGTTTTTGGGAATACACTAGAAGACCTATTATGATCTCCTGAACCTAGACATCCGAAATATTTCCATCTGGAATGAATACTATTTGTTACTACCTGAAATATCCGTAGAATCTCTGCTCAGTATAAAGATCTGTAAATGTCTGAATCGATAAGGAAAAATATGTTTATTTGTATCTGCATGTTCTTCAACATCATCTGGTAGTTCTGTATTACTGAGCTTTCCAAAGCTCACTCTATTACTCACATTTTCAGGTTAAAAGAATTGTACCAGTGCATCTATCGACTTCAGTAAGGGAGTTCTTCCGGCGTTGTTGCAGAGTATGGTACATGTGATTAGGGGGCATGTAATTGTATTTTTATTTATATACGAGTTTGTAAATCTGTTTTAATTTTAAATAGTGGCAAATGATTTTATAAGTTACACGTTTCAATAAAAGTTTTAAAATTTCTGCTATTTTTACGGTGGGTCACTCCGGTGGCCCAAATGTGACACCCCGGATCGGATCGGGCCACCCGCATTGGTCTGGGGGGTTACATTTAGTGGTATCAGAGCTATGGTTTGAGTCAAAATTTTTCAAGATAGATCGGCCGGTCAAATGTCAAAATATGTCTGATCAGTACATGCCCCTAGACTGCAATCGTACCTCTCTGAGCTGGATCTCCAAAGCTGAGTCCCTATCTGTATTGAGTAAACCAAAGTTTCTATCTGCTAAGGCTATACTTGTACAAAAAGGAATACCAGTAACATCTGTCTAAACGCTGTAAAGTATCTCATGAGCCATGTGAGAGTTATTCATCTGAGAATTTCTGACTCGACTCCGGAAATGAAATTGAGATATGTTGCTGCTCTACGAGCCTATTCATGTATCCAATGCTGAATTGATTTCACAAGAATAAAGTTGTTCTGATTATTTACTTGGACTGAGGGAGAATTCTGAAGAGATTGATTACTCGAGAAAATTTTAAATTCTTTTATTGAAATAAGGAAAATTTATGATAAGAATGTATGCTCAGCTGGTTAAGGATAAGTGGAGGAATCGTACTTTTATAAAAGCTATTGATAGATTTGAAAGAACTGATGGAAGTTTCATTTATGCAATTATGTGACATGAATGAATTTCGAGGACGAAATTTTTTAAGGAGGGGAGAATTGTAACACCCCAATTTAGGGGCTAAATTTAAGAAAATATAAATTGGTGGATTTAATTTGGTATTTTGAAAGAAATAAGGGATTAAATTGTAAGATTTCAAAGTTGACAGACCGTTTTAAGAAGTGCAGGAAGTTCAGTGGCTAAACTCTTGGTTTAGCCATTTTTAATTATGAGATGTTATAAACCCCCCAGACTCCCGTATGTTTCTGGAAAATTTTCCAGTTTTCCTCTCCCGTTCTCCCTACTTCCAACTCCGATCTACTCGCCGTCCGACCTCCAAACGACAAGCCGAAACAACCATCGTGTTCGTTGTCAACCGAGGAACAAAACCCCTCAAACCTTTCGTCGTGAATCATCGCCGTTCGTTGTGAATTTCAGTCGGAAGTATCGTCGGTAATAACTCGGTTTTAGTTGGTTTTTCATCGATTCACGACAATCGGGTCATCCGTTTACGACACCTCCCGAACCATCGTGTTCCTTGTGCCGTTCCGAGTCCACCGGTGTTCTCCTTTTTCTCCGGCGGCGGCGGTGCGTTGGGAGGTGAACCGGTCAAACTTCCCGATTTGTTGAAATCGAGCTCTCCGCCGTTCAAAATTGTGAACCGAGCTTTGTAAGTATCTCGAAATCGATCAAAATAATTTTTAGAAATTTTTCCGGGATTTTATCACTGTTCACGCGCCCCCACGCGCCGCCACTGCGCGTGGGGAAGGGAAAAGTGACCGGTTTGACCGGTTTTGGAACTGTTTTGACCGGTTTGACCGGTCACAACCCGACCCGACCCGTTTACCCGACCCGTTGACCCGACCCGTTGACCGTTGACCCGTTGACCGTTGACCGGAGTTGACCACTGTTGACCAAAACTTTGACCGGCTTTGATCGGGCATTAAACAACCTTTGACTTCGACCGAGTATACCTATCCTGACATTTTTCGACGTTCCAAATCCGATTCCGCTGTCCGTTTTTCGAAATTCGAACCCGAAGGCCTCAAAATTGTCAGTCAAACCCGTTGACTTTGATTTTGACCGAAAATTCCAAATTTCCGAAAAGTTATATTTTATGCTTTCGACGTCCTGAATCCAAATCCGAAGTCTATTTCACCAAATTCGAACCCGGTAAGCCGTCTTTCACTAATTTATCACCCGATTCGATCCGTTTATCGTAATTAAGCTCCGTTTCTGATATAATTTATGTTGATATGTATCTGAGGAATTATTGGAAGTTGAATTGAAGATCAAATGCGTTCAAATGGAATTTTTATGGTCGATCAGTATTGCACGGAAATCGAGGTAATACTTTACTACCTCTTTATGCTTTATGGAACATGTTGATATTGATAAATGCATGAATAAGATAATGTTGGTCACTTTTGTGGAGTTGAATAAGTTATTCAATCGATATGAATGTGGTAGAAATTCTGTAACTGAATACGGATCGAATGACTAATATAAGAGATTGAAAGATTGTTAGAATTAAATTACAAGTTTGTGAATAGTGATAAAGAAATCAGACATGGATTTGTAAATTATATTTTATATCATCAAAGGTTAAATGTTAAAGGTACTTGGATGGGAAATTATGAGAATACTTCGGTATGGTAAAATACGAAATTACCCTTATATTGGAAATTGACAAGAATTGTCTCTGGAAGTGGATTAATAAATCTGAAAAGAATTATTGATCTGCTAAAACTATTGATGTGCATAAGAAATGTTAGTTTTACTTGGAAATTATGGAGAACCGGTTTTTAAACCCAAGAAGGTTTATGCAAGATACTAGAAGTGTGTTAAGGGAATTATTTCAAGATCAGAGATTGTTCAAGAAAGCAATTAATCATAGGATCTCTAAATTATATTATTTTTGTTAAGTGCTAATATCGAACTTATCTGGTTAAGAAATTACGGAAATGCCTTAAGAGGTAGAATAGTCTGAGATGACTCTGAATGAGAAAATACTTAGAGGATTCGTACTTAACTCGATTAAGTACGGATTTAATTGTTAAGATCCCGACTTAGTGCAGGAAAATTTATGATATTCCGTTTGTAAAGTCTGAGAAGACACTTGACCTAAAAATATTCGAATAATGAGTAAATACTTGAAGAGTAATTTATCGGGGGTATTCTGTTGTCAGAATTGTTCGAAAGGACTGAAGTAAATGATAAGATTGAATTAAATAATAAGATCGGATGGAAGGAAAAGATTGAAATACCGTAGATCTGTAAAATGACCAAAATACCCCTGTAATGGAAATAACTCAAGAATATCACCAAGCTCAGGAATGATTGGATATCCTCGAGCTCTGAAAGGAATGGAATAAAACTGAACACCAAAATTACCAAAATACCCTTTTGGCCTATATTAAGTAAATGCCTTGGATTAATTAAGGAATCCAAATAAGCATAGGTATTGGACTACCTTTAAAAGTTATGGAACATAACTTAAGTGAGCCGATCAACCTTAATAATATGTCAGTACCTGAACGACATAGATATTACTTGAATTCGTGTTCGTCTTCTCAAGTTTGGCTCGATGACAAATTTTGGAAGTATTCAGTTCAGCTTAGATCTAGATCGTATTCAGTACTAGGAATTGATCGTTTGTTCGACAAATCAACCACGAAGACCAAATTGAATGGAATGGAAGTACAACATGTATATGAAATTCAGGAACGTTTAAATTATTCTGGAAAATCCCGAAGTAACTGGATTGGACTTGAATGTTAAATGAACTAAGTAACCTCAATGACTGAGGATTAAGTAAGAGATTGGAATAAGTTTGGAAACTCAGATGAACTTATGTGATGTATCATCCCTATGGATTATGAACCACAAATCAAGTACGTCAGCATTTCATGGTATAGTTGAAACATGGAAATAAAATAAAGACCATTAGAATATTTGCTTGTCTCCTTAAGATCTATTCAGTGATGACTCAGATGATGATTTGTGGATAAGAATATTTGGTATTAAAGAGTAAATACCCTAAAAGGTTAATGAATTGACAAGTTGGTAAGTATTGGTTCTAGAAGCTATTCATCTGGTGTTGTTCGATAATCGGATTAATCGTTATAGATTGTAAAGATTCTGAATACCTTCAAATTTCGTAGAGCTTCAGAAAAGTGTACGAATAAGATGATCCCGATGAATCATATCCTGAATAACCGATGATTTTGTCAGTTAACAAACTCTTCTAATAGTGATTCTAATTTCCGGCATTCTATTGGTAAACTGAAGATTTGCGTTTTTCTGCCCGATAAGATTATCCTGTATCTCTAAATAATATCTGGAAACTCTAGTGTGTTCCCTACTTATATGAATATTTATCTGATTTCTGATTTGAATTCTGTTTTGACATCTGATCTGAAATCTGTTCTGATTCCTAACTTGGATTCTGTTATGATATCTGATCTGAATTATGTTTTGATTTTGATATCTCCGTTTACCGACGGAGAAATATTTTAAAAGGGGGGTATTGTTGAAGGAAGAAGTTCCGCAGGTTCCTCGGCTTTGTGCTCAGGGCCTTATATGTTGTGTTGGGTTGGGTGTATGGTTCTGGGGAACCTACACATTATGTTGTGTTGGGATGGGGGTATATATATATATATATATATATATATATATATATATATATATGTTTTAAAAGATCTGAAAAGTTGCATGGTTTTTGGGAATACACTAGAATACCTATTATGATCTCCTGAACCTAGACATCCGAAATATTTCCATCTGGAATGAATACTATTTGTTACTACCTGAAATATCCGTAGAATCTCTGCTCAGTATAAAGATCTGTAAATGTCTGAATCGATAAGGAAAAATATGTTTATTTGTATCTGCACGTTCTTCAACATCATCTGGTAGTTCTGTATTACTGAGCTTTCCAAAGCTCACTCTATTACTCACATTTTCAGGTTAAAAGAATTGTACCAGTGCATCTATCGACTTCAGTAAGGGAGTTCTTCCGGCGTTGTTGCAGAGTATGGTACATGTGATTAGGGGGCATGTAATTGTATTTTTATTTATATACGAGTTTGTAAATCTGTTTTAATTTTAAATAGTGGCAAATGATTTTATAAGTTACACGTTTCAATAAAAGTTTTAAAATTTCTGCTGTTTTTACGGTGGGTCGCTCCGGTGGCCCAAATGTGACACCCCGGATCGGATCGGGCCACCCGCATTGGTCTGGGGGGTTACAGTTTCTAAAATTCGGATACATATGGTACTTCCCGTTCAGTTCAATTTGGTCATATAATAAAGTCATTTTGGTATTCTAGGTTGATTTAATCATTTCTGAGCTTGAGGATATTTAGTTATTCATAACTTGGAGATATTTTAGGTCATTTTATACTTTAGGGGCATTTTGGTCATTTTACACTTCATGGGCAATTCTGTAATTCCAATATAAATCCTGAAATTAATTCAATGATTCCAAAGTTCAACTGGATCGAAACATATGTTCTTAGGTCGTCTCCCTTATCATAGCAATCCATTGTGCTTTGTACTCTTTAAGTGTATCATCATCATTCCACTCAATTCTGTCAGTGGCATACTTTTGATAAATTAGGCTTTAATGAATTCTAGTTCCTTTAGCTTTCATGGTATTTTATTCCTTTGCTCATTGGAGGTTATTATAGTTAGTATGAAGCTCGAGGACATTTCAATAATTCATTTAAATTCAATCATATTCAGTTTCTCTGATAATTAGTCAAGTATGTCATTTCAGAGTTATTTTTCACCAATAGGGGAAGTCTTGGTCATTTTTCCATTACAGTGGCATTTTTGTAATTTTATCCCATGGTGCTCTTTTCAGTAATTTCATATCCAAATAACCCCGATATTTAACCTTTAAGAAAATTTATTAAATTTCACGGATCTTAAAATCAAAATATTTATTATTGAATCACCGAACTTATTATTATTATTATTTCCAATTGATCTTCCACTTTCTTCAACGAGTCATATAAATCATATCCAGTTACTAACTTTTTATAATATTCAGATCGAGTTTAGAAGGTGATCACTACATACATGTGACCAATTATACTCATCCATACTGAAATCAATACTAACATGTTCCATAAAGCATGAAACAAATAATAATGTATTACCTCAGTTTCCGTGCCATATTGATATACCATTTAAACTCTATTCGATTGCCCTCGAACTTGAATTAATTTTCCAATAATTCCTCGGATACATAGAAACCAAATTTACGTCAGAAACTGAGCTTAATTGAGAAACCATATTGAATTCGAAAGTAAAATATTAAAAAACAGCTTACCAAGTGCGAATTTGGAAAAACATACTTCGGATTCGGACTCAAGATCTAAAAACATAAAATAGGGCTTTTCAAAAATTTTGACTTTTTTCGGTCAAAGTCAACGGTCAACGGTCTGACCGGTCAAAGTCAACGAGTTGACCCAGTGAGTTGACTCAACAACTAAGTCGGGCAGGCGGGTCTGGTCGGGTTGGATCAGATGGGTCAGGTCAACCAGACCCTGTTCTAAAAATTTCCTTGGCTAAAACAAACCCCACGCACAGGCGGTGACGAAGGAGGTCTGGTTGGTCGGCCGAGCACTCCCTGTTCAAGCATTAACTAATTACAACCGAAAATTGACCTGAAACCGTGTCAAGATACCAAAATTCAATCGAAACTTACCAAACGCTGGAGACAGAGGGAAAACGACGGCGTTGATGCAACCCACTGGTCGGGTGTTAAGCGGAACCAGCTGGGGAACGGGATGGGAAGGGTAGTGAGACTCACCAGTGGCTGGAATGGCTGGAATCGAGGAGAGAAGCGACGATGAGGTTTTAAAAAAACTGAATCTTCCCGATGATTTTTACGACAAACGACGTCGATTTACGATGGGAAAAAGGTCGGGTTTTGTTCATCGTTCAACGTTGAGTATTTTGATGGTAGTGGCTCGTGCTGGGGTGGCCGGACGACGATGGATTTTGGCAGGTAACAATGGTCGGCGGGGAAGATATTTTTGGGGTTAGGGTTTAGGGACTTCAACCCGAATTTGCCTATTTTTATTACCTAGTAAAAATAAAGTTACCATAATCATATAAACCCTAATTTCTCCCTTGATGCAACTTTAATTCGACACTTTAAAAACTAAAATTGGGGTGTGACAGGAGATTGGATAGTGGGATTTTCGAAAGTGATCGACATTTGCACAACAGCTGAAGCCGAGCTATGGGGAATTTTGGAAGGGCTACAACATGCATGGCAGCTAGTTGAACGTCAAATCATGCTGGAAGTTGACAACTTAGAAGTAGTAAGACTCATTCAAACTAGAAGCAATTCCTTCCCTCTCTCGTAAATAGAATCTTCAACATTCTTGACAGAAACTACATAGTGAAGATCAAGCATACACCAAGGAAAACAAACCTCATTGTAGACCGTATGACTAAGCTTGCTAGAATGGAATCACATGAGCATCTTGTATATACAGAGACCCTCCAAGGAAAATTCGATCGTTGATTCAGTTAGAAGGCACTGCCTATGGGCAAGCCTAAATAGTTTTAATATCTAAATAGCTTTTAGTTAAAAAAAGAAGAAGAAGAGCAAATATACAAAATCACAATAAAGGTTTACAATTGTAAATTAAATGCATAATTATGGCATTTTCTTATAACAATTAACATAAAAAATTAGCCACTTGAAATCATACAAGGAAAATGTTAAAAACTAAGTCAAAAAACTCGAATAAGAGGTAGATACAAATATATATATATGATTGTATGGACAAACGAATTACAACAGATATTAAATTAGTGGCTATCGAAAACTGCAAATTAGAGTCGAGCATCATGAGAAAACTATCTACGAACACAAATTGCGTGTCAAAATTTAATCTGAAGGTCCAAAGCAAGAGATCAAATGATAACAAATAAATGTCACCTTAATCAATTGAAGCAACATCAAATCCATCTCTAAGAAAAATAAATAAAAAGAACAACCAAACGACTAATAAAAAAAAATTGAAAACATGTCAAAAGGTGAAAAAAACACGTCAAAAAGTAAAATTATTAAAAACTAAAAAAATACAATATAAGAATATAAAAAAATAAAAAAAAATATTAGTGGTCGATCACGCATACTAATGTTGATATCCACATCTACCAAACAAAGATGAAAAATAAATAAATAAGCAGCTCTGTCAAAAAAAATAATTAATTGAACTTAAAATCGATGATTTGATAGATTTAAATACCAGTTCATTTCTTTCAAAAATTATAAGGATTGAATATTGTCATGATGCCACGGTTCATTTTGTTTTTTCTCACGTACCATTGATAAGGGAACAAATGAAGATCTTGGAACATATACTCCCCATTTAACAGAAAATCAAACGGCTATGCCCATTTTTTTTATACATATCTCGTTGATTTTCATCAATTCGTTTACCTACTCCACTAAAATAGAAGAGCAATCTTTCAGACCATTTTTATTTATCAGAATAACTTTATTTTCACAAAAGTGATGAATTTCTGCAAATAACATGAATGTTATATCAACAGTGGCAAATCAATGTGACCCATACTAAGCAAACTAAAAAAAAGCATATCACAAAACTGAAAAAGTACTGAATAATACAAAATAAACTAATAAAAGAATAATTCAAAGCTTCAATCTGAATTTGCAGTTACTGGCTTTAATGCTAATGATGTTGTTTGCAGATAAACTATCAACAACCAATTTGCATTCTCCCAATATCTTCAACTTCCTCATCTTTATCTTCCATAGTTTAACTGCCACAGGGGCATGAACCCTGAGATCCAAGGGTATTTGTCATGTTTGCTTCTGTTGTTGCAAGGCCGACATCAAAGTGCTTCCCGGCTCGGCTTGTCCGGTTAACACCACATCCAACTTGGTTATGTTTTGGTGGCCTTGGTAGAACTTGGGCAATGACCCTTCACAGAGCTTTGTGTTTGTATACCACACGCTTAGTCGGCCTCCTTTCTCGTAGTATATTCCGATCTTCTTGTTCGGATTATTCGCCGTGATCTTGACGTCAAATCTCGCGTACAATGTCATATCGAAGTTGAGCCTCAAGTCGCTTATTCTCGGGCTGTCGATGGAGTTATTGGGGAGTTTGGGGCGGAAGGCTAGGTAGAGAAAACCAAAGGTGGCACCAAGGTTTATAAGGAGGAGCACAATGAGACTAATTGTCCAACATATGCACTTGCACCAACAGCTTCTCTTCTTCGGCGGCCTTGTTTGAATCACTAGAGCTGTAACCCCCAGACCCGACCTATGCATTTCGACTAAGTCTAGTTAATCACATTAATGATTCTTAAGATATTTTTCTAAAACGTTATTCGTTAATTAAAATCATATTTCAAATGACACTTATAAAATATAATAATTTATACTATAAAAACCCAAATCACGAATGTAAAAATAAAAAGGTTAAAACTTTAATTTAAAGCATGACATAAAATTTGGATCACCATAAACCAAACATCAGTAGCGAAAGCAATAGTCATCACCAAAACAAATACTTGGAAATAAAGGCCCATGTTACCAAAATAAAGTCAACTTGAAAAATAAAAACATTACAATCAGATGTACTTCAAGAGATATGTTGATCCTCCAAGTGCTTGATCAAGGGTATCTAACCAACAGTATCTGAAATGGGGAAAAACATTTTCGAAAAGTAAGCTAGGCTCAGTGTATCCCAACAGTACAATAAAATCATAGTAGGTACAATAAACGAGTAATAGTTCAGTAAATCATCATAAAATCATAAAGAAGTTTAACTTTGAAACTCGTAGTTTAAACCCTTCTCCTGTACACCCTCCGTAATTCCCCATAATTGCGTCCGTAGGGCTTACCTCAAGCACACAGTAAAAAGGAAGCCAACCTAAGGATAGGTTTTGGGGCCTGTATACTTAGGTCCGTAGGGCTTACCCTAAGCACACAACAAAGGAAGCCAACCTAATGGAACATCTTGAAGCCTGAGAGCCTACCCAAAAGTCACATTAGGTTCGTAAAGTTTACCAGCTTAATCAGAGCTATACCTTCGTAATGCAATCCAACCCAAAATCAGTATTTCAAAAATACAATTTATGCAGTAAGCATAATTTCCATAAATCCATAATCACTGTTATCATATACCAATGAAAACCAATAATCATATATCAGACATAGTCCATAAACCATCACCAGTAAATCGGTGCATCAATAAAATAGTAAACCATTGCTTCCAGTGTACCATATTTCAAAACAGGTAAAACAATTAAGTAATACATAGGGAACACACCACGATAATAGGATCAAACTGTAGATCTATTGAGTATTGGCCTCGCCACGCTCTGCTATAGTTTTTGAACCTAATTCACATCAACACTATATTACTAGTGGGTAACATAATTAATTTATGAAATCATAAGATTTACGAGTCATACGAGTGAATACTGGCACATGTGGTTTAACTGATCTAGAGGAGCTGGGTCGAGTTGTCGATCGATCAGGAGTCTCTTGTACCTTCAAACAATAATAATTATAAGTCCCAAGTCTTACTTTAATCATTCAAAATTTAAACTCTTATGCATTTTTCGGGTTTGACTAACAATTTGAAGGTTTTCGAGTTTGAATTTGGCCAAAAAGATTGGGAAATTGGAATCAGGACATCGAAAAACATATAATATGACTTTTCGAAAATTGACTTTTTGGTCAAAGTCAAAGTCAACGGGTTTGACTGATGTTTTCGAGGCTTTCGGGTTCAAATTTTGAAAATCGAACTTTGGATTTGGACTCAGGACGTCTTAAAACATAAAACATGACTATTCAAAAATTTTAACTTTTTGGTCAAAGTCAACGGGTCGGATCAATGGGTCGGGTCGGACCGGTCAAAAGCTGCCCAAACTGATTTTCAGAGCTCCCCCACGCGCAGGGATGGCGCCTGGGGGCTCGTGAGACATCTTTTGGTGCCTTAAAAATTCTCGAAAAATTTCCTAAAATTATTTTAAGCGATTTTGAGATACTTACAAAGCTCGGTTTAAAATTTTGAATGGTAGAGAGCCCGATTTCAACAAATCCAAAACTTTGACTTCCTCACCTTCCTCACGCGCCAGCGACTATGAAGACGCGACTAACACCGTTGGACTCAGAACGACACAAGGAACACTATGGTGCGGGAGGTGTCGAAAACGGAGCAATGATCGGCGATGAATTGACGATTTTCACGATGATTTTGTTAAAAAACGTTGAAACTTTAAATCAAAATTCATGGCGTTTGACAGCGTTTTGCTATAATTGGTTTACAGGGTTTTGTTCATGGGTCAAAGACGAACACGATGGTGGTTTCAATTCGACGATCGGAGGTCGGACGACGTCGGGATCGGGCTTAAAAGTAGGGTGCGGGAGGAGGAATATTTTAGCAAAATAAGCTTTTGTGTTTTCTGATTTCAATCAGAAAACACGTTTATAATACCAAACCTGTAGACACTTCTTAGAGGAATTCAAGGCTTGGTCCTTGAATTTCCTTCAACTTCTAAAATAGCCTACAAGTTTTTGAAACTTTTAATTTAATCCCCAAATTTCACCAAATTGCTCAATTATAATATTTTTTCGGGTTGTTACAAGTCTCCCCCTCTACAAGAAATTTCGTCCTCGAAATTTACCTTATGAGAATAGTTGAGGAAACTGAGTCTCTATTGACTCCAATGTCTCCCAAGTAGCTTCTGAGGGGCCTCGGTTACTCCATTGAACTTTGACCATTGGGATACGCCTATTTCAAAGAACTCGCTCATCTCTTTCTAAAATTTGAATGGGCTCCTCCTCATATGACAAATCAGGTCTCAACTCTACCAATTCAACCTGAATGATGTGACCTGGATCTGGATGGTATCGCCTCAACATAGATACATGAAAGACATCATGAATATGACTTAGCTGGGGAGGCAATTCAAGCTGATATGCAACAGGTCCTACCCTCTTCAAGATACGAAATGGCCCAATAAATCTTGGACTCAATTTACCCTTACGCCGAATCTCAGTACTTTCTTCCACGGGGATACTTTTAAAAAGAGATGTTCTCCAACCTCAAGCTGAATATCTTTCCTCATTTGATTCATATAAGACTTTTGTCTATCAGATGCCTCTTTCAGACGGTCACAGATCAAACTCAGGTCCCAAAGTCTTCCGATCATACAACTCAGTCCAATAAATCGGAGTGCGACATCTATGCCCATAGAGTGCTTCGTAGGGTGCCATACGAATGATGGCCTGGAACTGTTATTGTAAGCAAATTCTGCCAAAGGTAAAATGTTCTCCCATCTACCTCGAAAATCAATTACTTAGCCCCTCAACATATCCTCGAGAATCTGAATAACTATCTCAAATTGACCATCAGTTTGTGGGTGGAAGGATGTACGATAATCCAATCTCGTACCCAAAACTGTATGTAGCACTTTCCAAAATCTCGAAGTAAATCTCGGATCTCGATAAGAAATAATAGATAATGGAACACCATGTAATCTGACAATCTCCGAAATATACAACCTCGCCAGCTTGTCCAACGTATAATTTACCCGCACAAGAATGAAGTGAGCTGACTTTGTAAGTCCGTCAACAATCACCCAGACTGAATCCTTTTTCGAAGGAGTCATAGGTAGGCCAGTAACAAAATCAATAGTAATACGCTGCCATTTCCATTCAGAGATCTTGATAGGCTGCAACAAGCCTGACGGATGTTGATGTTCTTCTTTAACCTGCTAACAAGTCAAACACCTAGCCACAAAATCTGAGATGTCCTTCTTCATGCCGACCCAATGATACCTCTCTCTCAAATTCCGGTACATCTTATCTCCACCGGGGTGCATAACATATGGACTACTGTGAGCCTCATTAAGGATAATCTACCTCAACTCAACATCATCAGGAACACAATATCAATCTTTGAAGCATAACACTCCATCCTAATCAACATTATAATATGAGATTGTACCTTGCTTCAACTGCTCAAAAAAGGAAAGCAATAAGCTATCAAGAGATTGTTTAGCCTTGATCTCATCAACCAAGGTCAGCTTAACTTACAATTATGCTAATAGAGTGTCATCATCATATAAATTCATCATGGCCATTAAGGACCTCAACTCCATTATCGCCTTTCGACTCAAATCATTCTCTATAATGTTAGCTTTACTAGGGTGATAATCAATCACACAATCATAATCCTTTAGAAGCTCTAGTCAACGACGTTATCTCAAATTAAGCTCCTTCTAGGTCAGAAGATACTTTAAGCTCTTATGATCCATAAAAATGTAACACTTCTCTCTATAAAGATAGTGTCTCTAGATCTTTAAAGCGAATATCACTACATCTAACTCCAAATCATGGGTCAAATAATTAAACTCATGCGGTCGTAGTTGACGGGACGCATAAGCCACTATCTTACCCTCCTACATTAGAACACAACCAAGTCTTGAGTGTGAAGCATCACTATACACTATAAAATTCTTCCCGGACTCTGGTTGAATCAACACTGGTGCTTGAGTCAAAACCGCCTTTAATTTCTCGAAGCTCTCTTGTTGTGCCTCACCCTAGTTAAACATCACGTTCTTCTTTAACATCTTTGTCAAAGGAGCAACAATGATTGAAAAGCCCTCGACAAATCGTCGATAATATCTGACTAACCCCAAGAAACTACGGATCTCAGAGACATTCTTGGGTCGTTTCCAACTTACAATAGCCTCGATCTTGCTTGGATTGACTTGAATACCTCGAGCAGAAATAATATGCCCAAAAAATGACACTTCTTGAAGCCAAAACACACACTTGCTCAGCTTGGCGTACAAGCGATGCTCTCTCAAGGTCCGCAGAACGATCTTCAAATGCTCGTCATGCTCTGCCTCAGTACGAAAATAGACCAGAATATCATCAATAAAGACAACTACAAATTGATCTAGATATGGCTGGAACACGCGGTTCATCAAATCCATGAAAGCTGCGGGAGCATTCATCAAACCAAAAGGCATCACTAAGAATTCATAATGACCATATCTAGTGCGAATGGCCATCTTTACAACATCAAACCCTTTAACTTTTAATTGATAATACCCCGAACGAAGATCAATCTTAGAGAACACAGTAGCTCATTGCAATTGATAAAATATTCATTAATCCTGGGTAGTGGGTACTTATTCTTGACAGTCATCTTGTTTAACTTGGGATAATCAATACATAGCCTTAGCGACCCGTCCTTCATTTTCACGAACAGAACTGGAGCTCCCCAGGGTGAGGTACTATGCCGGATAAATCCTCGGTCAAATAATTCTCGCAATTAGACCTTCAACTCCTTAAGTTCCTTTGGAGCCATGCGATAAGGTACCATAGAAATAGGTGCAGATCTTGGATAAGTCTCAATCTCGAACTCTACATCTCTATTAGGAGGTAACCCAGGCAACTCCTCCTGAAAGACATCAGGAAATTCGCTAACTGTATGAATATCTTCAATCGTGGATAAGGAACCATTAGTGTTCAAAATACAAGCAATAAAAGTCTCATATCCTTTCCAGACCATGCAATCAATTTCTATATCTGAAACTATATTGGAGAGATAGCCGCGATGTTCACCAATTAACACAACAGTTCGACCATCAGAAGTCTTCAAAGTAGCTCTCTTATACTCGCAGTTCGAATTTTCCTTGTGTTTATTCAACCAATCCATCCCAAGAATAAGATCGAACTTCTCTAAAGGAAGCTCCATAAGATCAGCGAGAAAAATTTATTCCTGAACCTCCAGAGGACAATGCTGAAATACCTTATTTACTAATACTACTTATCCTAATGGGCTTGTAACTGTAACAGTATTATCAATGTTCTCTAACTGAATATGAAGGTTTTGAGATACTGAACTCGATACATAGGAGTGGGTGGAGCCATTGTTCAGTAATGCAAAGTATGACATAAAATAAATAGTAAATGTACCTGCAATAACCTCAGGCTTATCTTTGTCATCTCGACGTCTGGTGGTGTAAACAAAAGCTGGTTGCCTGGCCTCTAAAACTGCAGGCTCTCGACTCTGCTGGGGTCGAGCACTACTATCTACTCTGGATGCTGATCCGAAAAATCTTCCCTGACTACGACCTCTGGCTGGAGTCAAAACCGATGCATGGGAACGTGCAGGAGTTTGGTTAGCTGTCCTCTCAGATGAAGCTAATTGTGGACAATACCTCAAAAAATAACCACTGGATCCATACTGGTAACATACCCTTATTTTCTTACGACACTCTCCTGTGTGTTGTTTACCACAATACTCACAAAGGGGCCTATAAAGGAATGACGAAGAACCATCTCGACTGATAACTGAGGGTGAAGGTGGTATAAGCCTAGAACTGGTATTGCTTCTTAGGGGACCCGAAGTACGAGTCTTCTTTCTAGGACGTGCAAAAATCTCGATCGGGCCAGAAAATTTCCCAGGTCGCTCTCGATCAACAAGCTCTCTACCAGGAGCTAAAGCCTCTACCTCCTCAGCATCTTTGGCTCTTCCCTCCAACATATCAAAACTCTCATCTTGGTGGGTAACAACCTGCCTACGTAGCTCATATTTCAATCTGAGGGCAAATTTATGGCATCTATCTGTCTCGGTAGGCACCAAATGGAATCCATACTTTAGCAATTTTAATAACTTGATCTCATACTCAGAAACAGTCATGTCACCCTGAACCAGGTCCTGAAACTAATGTCGTCTCTGAGTTAAATAATGTTGTCCCAAAAAATGGCTTGTAACCCCCTAGACCGATGCGGGTAACCCGATCCAATCTGGGAAGTCACATTAGGGCCACCGGAGTGACCCACTATAAAAATAGCGGAAAATTTAAAAATTTTGTCAAAACATGTAACTCATAAAATGATTTATCAGTATACAGAAATAAAACAGATTTTCATACTGAAATATTAAAACAAAATACAATTACATACCCCTAATCACATGTAACGTACTCTGTAAACAGCACCAGAATAACTCCCTTACTGATGACGATAGTTGCACTGGTACAATTCTTTTAACCTTATATGTTGAGTAATAGAGTGAGCTTCGAAAAGCTCAACAATACAGAACTACCAAATGATGCTGTAGAACATACAGATACACATAAACATATATTTCTTTGTCGGTTCAGACATCTACAGATCTTTATGCTAAGCGAAGATCCTACAGATATTTCAGGGTAACGGACAATGAGCTTTGATTTCAGAGAAATATTTTGGATGACTGAGTTCAAGAGATCAGAATAGGTTATCTAGCGTGTTCCCTCAAAACCAGTGAAAAAATATCAATCTTTTAAAACATATTTTTTTATTCAAAAACCATAGTAATTTCACCATCCGTCACGAACAAAATATGTAGGTTCTCTATAACCATACAACCCCGTCACAAACAGTAAGGCCCTGAGCATAAAGCCAAGGAACTTGCAAGTAATCAACCCCGTCACAAACAATAAGGCTCTAAACACAAAGTCGAGGAACCTGCAAGTATTCAACCCCGTCACGAACAGTAAGGCTCCCAGCACAAAGCCGAGGAACCTACAAGTATTCTTCCCCATCACGAACAGTAAGGCTCTCAGCACAAAGCCGAGGAACCTGCAAGTATTCTTCCTCCAACTATACCCCTAATAAAATATGTTCCGTCCATAAACGAATATATCAAAAATCAAATCATAGTTCAGGTCAAGTATCAGATCAGAATCCATGTCAGGTATCATAACAGAATTCAAATCATAAATCATATAAAATATTCATGTGATTAGGGAACACACCAGAGTTTACAGATATTATTCAGAGGTATTGGATAATCTTAGTAGGCAGAGAAATACGGATCTCCAGTATACTGATAGAATATCAGAATTTAGAATCATTATTTGAAGAGTTCAATAACTGACAGAATTATCAATTATTCAGAATGAGACTTGAGTTGATAAGAAATAAATGAAGACTTAGGACATTTACAGTCTTTGTCGATTGATTTCATCATCAAACAACTTCATATGAATATCTCCCAGTGCTTATCTACTGGTCAATTCATTGTCCTTACAGGGTATTTACACTTTAATACCATAAATTCTAGTCCATATATAATCTTCGGAATAATTGCTGAATAAATCTTCCAATTTCTTTATTTTATGTTCACGCTTCCACTATATCATGAAATGCTGACGTGCTTGATTTGTAGTTCAAGATCCATAAGAATATTACATCATGTATGTTCACTTACATTTCCAGACTCATCAAATCACTTACTTAATCCTTAGTCCTTGAGGTTACTTAGTTCATTTAGCATTCAAGTCCATTACAGTTACTTCGGGATTTTCTAGAGTAATTCAAACGTTCCTGAATTTTTTATACATGTTGTACTTCTGTTACATTCAATTTGGTCTTCGTGGTTGATTTGTCGAACAAACATCCAATTCTTAGTATTGAATGCGATCTAGAGTTGAGTTGAGTACTTTCAAAATTATCATCGAACCACACTTGAGAAGATGAACACACATTCAACTGATACCTATGTCGTTTAGGTACTGACATATCATTACGGTTGATCGGCTCACTTAAGTTATTCCATAACTTCTAAAGGTAGTCCAAAACCTATTCTTATTTGGATTCCTTAATTAATCCAAGACATTTACTTAGTATAGACCATAAGGGTATTTTGGTCATTTTGGTGTTTAGTTTTATTCCATTCATTACAGAGCTCGAGGATATCCAATCATTCCTGAGCTTGGTGATATTCTTGGGTCATTTATATTACAAGGGTATTTTGGTCATTTTACAGATCCGATGTATTTCAATCCTTTCTTTCCATTATGTCTTATTATTTAATTCCAACGTATCATTTATTCTAGACCTTTCAAACAATTCTGACACAAGAACACCCTCAATAATTTATTCTTAACTCTTAATTTTCAGGTCATCGTCTTCTCAGAAGTTACAACCAGGTTATCAAGAATTTTCTGTACAAAGATAGGATTTTAACAATTAAATCCGTACTTAATCGAGTTAAGTACGAATCCTCAAAGTATTTTCTCATTTAGGGTCAACTCGAACTATTTTACCTCTCAAGGGCATTTTCGTAATTTCTTAACCAGATAATTTCAGTATTAACTCTTAACAAAAATAATATAATTTGGAGATCCTATAATTAATTGTTTTCTCGAACCTTCTCTGATCTTGAAATGATTCCTTAACAAACTTCTAGTATCTTCCATAAATCCTCTTGGGGTTAAAAACCGGTTATCCATAATTTCCAAGCAAACTACATTTCTTATGCACATCAGTAGTTATATCGGATCAATATGTCTTTTCAGAGTTATTAACCAACTTCCAGGGATAATTTTTGTCATCCTACAATATAAGGGTATTTTTGTAATTTTACCCTATCAGAATATTCTCATGATTTCTCATCCGAGTATCTTTAATATTTAACCTTTGTTTATATAACATATAAATTACAAATCCAGGGTTGATTCATTTATCACTAATCACAAACTTGTAATTTAATTCTAACAATCTCTCAATCTCCTATATTAATCATCTGAACCATAATTAGTTGCCAAATTTCTAATGTGTTCGGATCGAGTGTAAGAATTCATTAACTACACAAATGAGACCAACATTATCTTATTCATACATTTAACAATATTCACATGTTCCATAAAGCATAAAGAGGTAGTAAAGTATTACCTCGATTTCGTGCAATATTGATCGACCATAAAAATTCTATTCGAATGCCTTTGATCTTCAATTCAACTTCTAATAATTCCTCAGATACATATCAACATAAATTATATAAAAACAGAGCTTAATTACGATAAACAGATCGAATTGGGTGATAAATCAGTGAAAAACAGCTTACCAGGTTCGAATTTGGCAAAACAAACTTTGGATTCGGATTCAGGACGTCGAAAGCATAAAATATGACTTTTCGGAAATTTGAAATTTTTGGTCAAAATCAAAGTCAACGGGTTTGACTGGCAATTTCGAGACCTTCGGGTCTGAATTTCGAAAAACGGACTGCAGAATAGGATTTGGAACATCGAAAAATGTCAGGATAGGTATACTCGGTTAAAGTCAAAGGTCGTTTAATGCCCGGTGAAAGCTGGTCAACCGGTCGGGTCAGGTCGGGTAAACGGGTCGGGTTGTAACCGGTCAAACCGGTCAAATTTGTAAAAAAACCGGTCAAACCGGTTATTTGGACCATCCCCATTCGCAGTGGCGGCGCGTGAGACCCCCTCCGGTCTCCTATAAATCACGTAAAAGTTTCTAAAAATTATTTTAAGCGATTTCGAGGTACTTAGAAAGCTCGGTTCACAATTTTGAACGGCGGAGAGCTCGATTTCAACAAATTGGAAACTTAGGCCGCTTTACCTCCTCACGCGCCGCCGTCGACAGAGACCAAGGATGACACCTGCAGACTCAGAATAGAACAAGGGACATGATAGTGCGGGAGGTGTCGTAAACGGATGCTCGGATTGTCGTGAATCGACGAAAAACCAATTGAAATCGAGTTATTACCGATGATACTTCTAACTGAAATTAATGACGAACGACGATGATTCACGACGAAAAGGTTTGAGGGGTTTTGTTCCTCGATCAACAACGAACATGATGGTGGTTTCGGCTCGTCGATCGGAGGTCAGACGGAGAGTTGATCGGAGTTGAAAGTTGTTGACCGGGAGAGGAATTATGAGTGTATTTCTGCTGAAATACACGGGGAAATGGGGGTTTATATTAACTCCTAAAGAAAAATGGTAAAATCATGAGTTTAGCCACTGAACTTCTTACACTTCTTTAAACGGTCTTCCAACTTTAAAATTTTACAATTTAATCAACCGTTTCTTTCAAAATACCAATTAAATTCACTACTTTATAATTTGTTAAATTTAGCCCCATAATTTGGGGTGTTACACAACTCCTAAAGCGCTCCATAAATAAATCCCAAGTCAGACGATCAGCTGGAACACTATTGACCACTGACTCCCACAAGGTGTGGGCATTGCCATCTAACATCGCTACTGCACCTAGATATCTCTTAGTTGGGTCCAAACCCAACTAATCCATGCGTCTTTTAGTATCCTGTAGCCAATCTTCTACTTTAGTAGGAGCTCCACCAATCTGTCCCCCAAAAGTTCTAACTCCATTGGCAATCAGAGTCTGAGAAATAGGCACCTCGGATATAACACCAGTAGCTCTGAGCATTCCCTATATCAACTGCATAAACTGTCTACCAAAATTCTCATCTAATGCAACTCTGATAGACTCCGGCTCAATATCAGTCGCTCCTCCAATCGAAGTATTCATGCCAATACTAGCGGCAGGAGGCAGATTCGTCGGGTCGTAGGAGCAGGATCATCTATCAGAGGTGGTGGATCTACACGTATCTCATCGATCGGGTCTACAAATCTAACCACTCGACCTCGCCCACGGCTAGTTCGACGACCATGTCTAGCACTCATATTGGTAGATCTCGAGTTTACTACATAACATAAAACCTAGGGTTAGATAAGTACTTGGAGTCTCGAACACCATTAAAATCGTAAAACATTGTGACATGGTCTCAGTGACTTGTTTTGTAAAACATTTCAAAATCATATTTTCAGTTTGGACTCATAAACAGTCCAAGGCTTAAAAACCAAAAGCTCTGATACCAATTAAATGTTACCTCCTAGACTCGGCCTATGCAATTCGACTAAGTCTAGTGGATAACATTAATGATTCTTAAGATATTTTTCTAAAACGTTATTCGTTAATTAAAATCATATTTCAAATGACACTTATAAAATATAGTAATTTATACTATAAAAACCCAAATCACGAATGTAAAAATAAAAAGGTTAAAAATTTAATTTAAAACATGACATAAAATTTGGATCACCATAAACCAAACATCAGTAGCGAAAGCAATAGTCATCACCAAAACAAATATTTCGAAATAAAGACCCATGTTACCAAAATAAAGTCAACTTGAAAAATAAAAACATTACAATCAGATGTACTTCATGATATATGTTGATTCTCCAAGTGCTTGATCCGGGGTATCTAACCAACAGTATCTGAAATGGGGAAAAACATTTTTGAAAAGTGAGCTAGGCTCAGTTTGTCCCAACAGTACAATAAAATCATAGTAGGTGCAATAAACGAGTAATAGTTCAGTAAATCATCATAAAATAATAATGAAGTTTAACTTTGAAACTTGTAGTTTAAACCCTTCTCCTGTACACCCTTCGCAATTCCCCAGAATTGCATCCGTAGGGCTTACCTCAAGCACACAACAAAAAGGAAGCCAACCTAAGGATAGGCTTTGGGGCCTGTATACTTAGGTCCGTAGGGCTTACCCTAAGCACACAACAAAGGAAGCCAACCTAATGGAACATCTTGGAGCCCGAGAGCCTACCTAAAAGTCACATTAGGTCCGTAAAGTTTACCAACTTGATCAGAGATGTACCTCCGTAATGCAATCCAACCCAAAATCAGTATTTAAAAAATACAATTTATGTAGTAAGCAGAATTCACAGTGTTTGACATCGTTTTGCTATAATTGGTTTATAGGGTTTTGTTCATGGGTCGAAGATGAACACGATGGTGGTTTCAATTCGACGATCAGAGGTCGAACGACATCGGGATCGGGCTTGAAAGTAGGGTTCGGGATGAGGAATGTTTTAGCAAAATAAGCTTTTGTGTTTTATGATTTTAATCAAAAAAACACGTTTAGAATACCAAACCTGTCGACACTTCTTGGAGGAATTCAGGGCTTGGTCACTGAATTTCCTTCAACTTCTAAATGGCCTACAAGTTTTCAAAACTTTTAATTTAATACCCAAATTTCACCAAATTGCTCAATTATAATATATTTTTTTCGGGTTGTTACAGGAGCAGCACATATCGGCTGACGCTTGAACTGGGTTGCCTTTCTCTGACGTAGCGGAGCCACGAGTCACCAAAGACGCGGTCAGAGCCGGTGCTTCGGCATTTACCACGGGATGAATTTTCTGATGGTGATATGTCATAATAACTACAAGTTTTTTCTTCTTCAATCAGAGTTCAATTTTATTAAAATGGTAAAACCAAGCATCATATCATAATATAATAGGTCAGTTTGAGTTAGGTTACTTATTAGACTTGCCTTTATCAACCTAGACAAGTATTTGGTATGCTAAAATGATAAGTGGTAAACTATATATTTGGTCACCTATCTATTTGGTCACCTATCTATTACTTAGTTTTTGTTTTGATCACTCAATTATTATTTTTTCAAAACCATACCTAACATTACATCTTAGTTTTGTTTCGGTCACTTGTCGTTATAAAATTAACGATGATATTAACGTGTCATCACAAGGTAATATCACATCAATATTGAAAAATAATTTAACAAATGTTATGTCAGCATTACTATTAATTTTTTAACGATAAGATCAAACTAAAACATAATTTTATGTATGATTTTAGAAAGAAAAATAGTTAAGTGACCAAAACAGAAACTAAGTAATAGGTGAGTGATGAAATATATAATTTACACTGCTATAAATTATGGGTCAACAGAGGAGGATAGTTTTTCGTTCAAAAGTCAAACCGGCTTAAACCTAGTCACATGGTACAAAGCAAAGCATAGCATAGCATAAGAGGGTATTTCAGCTAAGCTGCAAGAAAGCACACCCTCGTTTTCCATGTTGGAAACATTTTCTTTATTCAATGCTGCCATTTCAAGCCCATGGTTTAAGATGACATCATATCTAAGCTTAGTTGGCAAGATTTTGTTTTTACTTATACCAAAACCTTGAATAACAAATATCATATTCGTTTGGAAGAACGATGCATTATGGGCAAGCATTAGCACTGTGACACCCTTTTCGTATTCGTCACGGAACACGAATCAATGATATCACATACTTTATAAAATATTTTTTATACTAAAAATCAATAAAATTTTATTCTTCTAAAATTCATTCATATCAAAATAATTTACCACAAATTATTTAATGTTAAATCAAAATAAAATATTCTAACATTCGAATCAAATTCATTTTCAAAAAACAATATGGTAGTTTAATTTTATATTATATAATAAGTAAAATTGTTTAATAACTATTTAAACAAAAATTCATCTCGATAGCAAATTAAATTAGTTGACTAAAATATTAATCAACAAATCATTACTTTAAGCTAATATAACGAAGTACCATTCTTTAATAATCTAACATATATAAAATATTACAAACCTGAACCAAAACATAGCCATATCAAACCCCATTAACACATATATACATATACATGCCAACTAGAAAATAAAAAACAATTGTAAGATATCATTACTGATAGTAGAGAGGTAATCACCAATAGATGATGCCAAAATTATCACAAGCTAAGTATACATTTAGTGAAACATTTTTCATAATCAAAGTAAAACATATCAATATTTAAAAATATCACATATAATAATGAATGGAGAATATCATAAAATAACATATGATAATATAATCTGACTTCAATCAAAGTCACTTTCTCATAGGATAACTTGAGAATCAACAATTCAGATATAAAGCATTCAATGCCATACCAAAGTATTATATGAAAGATTTACTTTCACTCGAATCGATCAAACATGTACTTTTTCAATTTCATTCAACCATAGTTCAATGTTTAATAAATGAGAATGCATGGTATGCATGTCATATGAGTGTGCGCAAATTACACTTGTAGTGCCACATAGGATGTACAAATATGTACCAATAATTAGGAATACCATATTACTAATATCACATTACCATGTATCCAATGCAGTTCCGTACAATAGTACTAAAAGCACATTACTATGTACATAATGCAGCTAGTAATACTCCACCTTTTGGCATGCCAATTATACCAAAGATTTTCAATGTACATACAATGTGCATTTTCATTAAATCATATATCATTCATTTATTAAAGATATCCATATATATAGATATATCAAAATATCATATAATATTGCATTGGGAAGTTCATTCCTGAAAAACATTCAAATTTCACTTAACAAAATATTATTGAAATATCATAATATAAATCAAATCATTTTTTCCAAAATGTTCAAGATCGGTTCATCGCAAACCTTCCTTACATTTTACGTAATAATATAAGATAAGAATAAGCTCACCTGGTATACTTTACAAGAAAACCTTTTTAAGTAATTCAAGCTTCACTCTTGGAATTTTTCCTTAGTTTTAAGCTTGCTCTAATATCGATTTTGATCACGATCTACACGTACACCATTCACAAAACACATGCATTCCAGAGTACATGTTAGTACCTTTACATAATAGACACATAATAGGAAAAAATTTCTAAAATTTTTTCAATGCTTATTCAATACTAAATCTTTTCATATGAAACATATCAATCTTAAAACTTCAAAATTCCATTTACACTTCACATTATAACTTCAAAACTCTTAATATCCGAATAAAAGAATAATTCACATAACCATTCCAAAATTCATAATCTAATCATCGAAATGAACTCTTTTGGAATTAATCAAATATTTCCATAATATTTATGATAATAGTATGTTGGACATACTAAGGATGTTTATGATAATAGTATGAAAGAAGTTTGGTTTCAATAATAGCGACTTGTCTAATCCTTATGGATGATATGAATTAGTTTGAAATCAAGTAACCATGATATGCTTAAGTATACATATTTGTTTCTTTACAATGTTATGTCTCACTAAGTACATATTTAACTTGTGTTGATTTCACGCGTAAGTAAAGTCAGAGATTAACTGAGTAAGTAGTGTAGCGGTAGCAGCGATGATCATCAATTAAGGTTTACTCCTTAGTGATAATAGGACAATCCAATTTATTTTGGAAAACTTATTTCGCATGTAATAAAGTACTAAAAATGCTCTGAATTTTAAATAAGTAAAACTTTGTAACAGATTATAATCAGTGTTTTGTTTTATCTTATAAATTGTTACGTTTTAAGAATTTGTAAAATAAAATTTTACGGGTTTTCAAATGAGGAACTGTTTTAAAAAGTGATGTGACATCTATATCTCGTGTATAAAAAAGTATACGAGGGATGAGTGTTACAAGTAGGACATCTTTATTGATACCGATAGATAATCCTCGATAAGTGATGCCAAGCTAAGCTCATTTCTCCACTCAATTTCCTTTATCTACGAGTGAAAGTCATCACATACTAAGTATAAACTTAGTGAGATATTTTATAACTTCAAAATAAATATGCTAGAACATATGTATATAACTAAATTTAAATCATAATACGAATATCATGTAATATCATATAATATAAAATTGACTTTCAAAACCATTTCCTCATACTATAACCTACAAATCATCAATTCATATATAAAGCATTTTATGTCAAACCAAAAATATTTGATAAAATATTTACAACCAATGAATCAATCAAACCTGCATTTTTTCAATTTTATTGAAATCATATGGCCAATGTATATCAAATGAGAATGCATGGTACATGTGTCAGATGAGTGTACGCAATATGCAATTTTACTACCAGTAAATAAATTGCACTTTTAGTACCAGAAAGATACATAGGTACTATAGAACACAACATCACTATGCATGAATTTAGTAATTAGATATGGTAATTCATAATGTTAAAACATCATGAACCCTATAATGCATATATAGTGCCAATAACTATACAAGAATGTACCAATACAATAATCAATGATCACTCTACCTCATGACATGCCAATTGTACCAATGACTCTTAATGCATATACAATGTGCTTAATATTAAAAGTTAAGAGAGGAACATGATGCTAACCTTCGAGTAATTCTTCAGACACTTCGCGAGAAGAAGTTGTATGCCAAATTGTTAAAGTGAAAATTTTGGTTAGCCGAAGTTGCTTTCCTTGGTCACATAGTCTCCATAGAAGGCATAAGAGTAGATCCTAGAAAGATCCAAGCTATAGTAGATTGGTAACCCCCAAGGAATGTTTCAGAAGTTCAGAGTTTCTTGGGACTTGCTGGTTATTATAGACGGTTTGTGAAGAACTTCTCAATGTTAGCGTTGCTGCTAACTAAGTTTTTACAAAAGGATATGCCTTTTTTCTGGAAGGATAAATCCCAAGAAAGTTTTGAAAGGCTCAAGAGAAAAGTAACAGAGGCCCCCGTTCTGGTACAACCTGAGCCAGGAAAAGACTATGTTGTTTTCAGTGATGCATCCCATAATGAACTTGGTTATGTGTTGATACAAGATGGAAAAGTGGTGGCTTATGCCTCAAGACAGTTGAAGAATCATGAGAAAAATTATCCTACTCACGGTTTGGAATTGACAGCCGTTGTGTTTGCATTAAAAATCTGGTGTCATTATCTGTATGGTGAACGGTGCCATATTTACATAGATCATAAGAGTAAAGTATTTGTTGACTCAGAAAGAACTAAACTTGAGCCAAAAAATATGGATCGAGCTTTTAAAGGATTATGATCTAATTATCGATTACTATCTCGAAAAGGCGAATGTAGTAGGGGATGCCCTGAGCCAAAAGATGTTTGCCTATCTATGGGATTTGGATGCGCATATGTCATTACAAGAAGATGGTGCCTTGATTGCTGAGCTTAAGTTAAAGCTGATGCTTTTGGATTTGGTAAAAGAACTACAAGGTCAAGATGAGAAATGTTTGGCGAGAATGACATAAATAAAAAAAGAATGAGGCCAAAGACTTCGAATTAAGAGTCGATAGATGTTTATATTAACGGGGAAGACCGTGTGTTCACGATAATGATAAATTAAAGAAAGATATTCTTTATGAGGCACATTATAGCCCTTTGATGATGCATCCAGACAGGAATAAGTTGTATCAGAATTTAAAAAGTCGTTATTAGTGACTTGGTATGAAAAGAGATGCATCGGAGTTTATGGCAAAATGTTTGACATATCAGGAAGTGAAAGCTGAACATCAAGTATCCTCTGAATTGCTTCAGGGCTACCTTTATCACCAGGTAAAAAGGACTCCATATAGGTAATTGTAGATCAATTGACCAAAATAGCTCATTTTATTCTAGTTCGAGTAGATTACTCGATGGATAAGTATGTTGAGTTGTATATAAAAGAAATAGTCTGACTGTATGGAGTTCCTATATCAATAGTATCTGATCGAGACCCAAGGTTTACTTCAAGATTCTGGAAGTCATTACATGAGGCATTGGGTACTCGATTGAACTTGAACACAAATTGTCATCCATAGACAGACGGGCAGTCAAAACGAGCTATCCAGATACTTGAGGATATGCTAAAGGCATGTGTGATTGAGTTTAAAGGATTATGGGAAAGGTATGTGCCTTTAGTTGAATTTGTGTATAATAAAAATTATCAATCAAGTATTAAGATGGCCCCGTATGAAGCTTTGTATGGGAGAAAGTGTCAAACACCTTTGAATTGGTTTGAACTAAAAGACCGAGAGCTAGTTGGGCCGGAGTTGATTAAAGAAATGGTGGAGAAAGTAACGATTATTCAGGATAATCTAAAGATAGCCTCCGATCAGCATAAATCTTATGTTGATTTAAAATGAAAAGAAATCGAATTTCAAGTGGGAGATAAAGTATTTCTGAAGGTATCACCTTGGAAGAAAGTTTTGAGATTTGGGCACAAGAGAAAGCTGAGTTCGAGATTCATTGGACCTTATGAGATCTTGAAAAGGGTCGGACCAATAACATATAAATTAGATTTGCCTCGGGGATATGGATAAGATCCATAATGTTTTCAAAATTTAAGATTTATTTGAATAAGTGGTAAAAAATGAGAAAATGATTTGAAATAGTTTTAGACTAATTTATACAGTAGATAAATTAAAAGGGCACTTTGGTCTTTTTAAGAGGGATAATGAATTTAAAATATATTCTTATCAGGGATTTTAAATAGGGGAAAAGAGGAAAGTAAGTCATTTTCTACTATTCTTCTTCTTCACGCGGGTAGTGCTCTCCTCCATAGTATAAGGTAAACTCCAATTAGTTAGTTATTCCTTTAAAGTTTGGGTTGCTTTTGTAACATTAAGTGATATGTAAACTTAAGGAAGGATTAAAGAAGATTAAAGCTAAGTGGTGGATGTTTTATATGAGATTTAAGGAAATGGGTTTTTAAAGGATATGTTGATATATGAGTTTTTATTGAGGTTTATTAGCAGAATTAACTTGTCAAAGGATTGAATAAGAGATTAGAAGGATGAGATATGATTAAAAACCTGTTTAGAAAAATAATATGATTCTTGAGTTGAGATGTTCCATGAAGATGTTAGATGTTAAAGGGGAAAAATGAAGAAAAGTTAGTTGGGTTAAGTAAAGAGGAATTTAACAGTATTGTTGGAGGTAAAAGTATAAGATTAGGGGAAATTAAGTGAAAATTGAGCTGAAAAAATGGTAAATCTGAGCAATGGTATCGATACTGATAGAACAATACTGATACTATATGTGTAAATATCGATACTGATAGGGTATTGATACCTATGCAAGTGGTAATGATACTGATAGGGTATTGATACTAACAAGGAGAAGTATCGATAGCATGGATTTAGAATGTCAAAATGGTATTGATACTGAAAGGGAGTATCGGTACCATAGTATAATAGTATCGATACTGATAGAAGGGTATCGATACCATGCAACACAGAATATAGAAATGGTATCGATATTGAAAGGGGGTATTGATACCAAAGTATAGAAGTATCAATACCAAGGTAGTAGTACCGATATTATTGAGCTTGGAACTACAAGATAGGTTGAAATTATTCTAGAAATTGAAATAATGGTACTTTTGAATATTATTAAAGTATAATGTTAAGGAGTATACTAACATTGATGTTGTGTTTACTTAATGGATGCTTGTGTAGATCGTAACCAAGCTCCTGAATCTAGAAAGAAAAAGGGGAAGAATAAAGTTGTTGATACGCCAGACATCTCTACATCTTATTTGTTGGGATTATCAGGCGAGTACATTTATTGTAATTATTTAAGATGAATAAGATTTGCAATGATTCAAATTAGAACTTTTTAATTTAATGTATATTTTATAGTAATTAATATGTTATCATTAAGGCATGAAAGGATGTCATAACTAAAATTCATGAAATGATGCATTAAGGCATGAAAGGATGCCATAACTAAAATGCATGAAAGGATGTCATAACTAATATGCATGAAAGGATGCATTAAGGCATGAAAGGATGCCATAATTAAAATTCATGAAAGGATGGATTAAAGCATGAAAAGATGCCATAACTAAAATTCATGAAAGGATGCATTAAGGAATGAAAGGATGCCATAACTTAAATGAATGAAAGGATGCATTAAGGCATGCAAGGATGCCACAACTAAAATTAACGAATAATTACTAAAGAAAAATGAAAAAAATGTACAAGAAAAAAAGGTAGGTTGGACATACTAAGGATGTTTATGATAATAGTATGAAAGAAGTTTGGTTTCAATAATAGTGACTTGTCAAATCCTTGTGGATGATACAAATTAGTTTGAAATCAAATAACCATGATATGCTTAAGTATACATATTTTTTTCTTTACAATATTATGTCTCACTAAGTACATATTTAATGTGTGTTGATTTCATGCATAGGTAAAGTCAAAGATTAACTGAGTAAGGAGTACAGCGGTAGCAGCGGTGATCATCAATTAAGGTTGACTCCTCAGTGACATTAGGAAAATCCAATTTATTTTGGAAAACTTATTTGGCATATAATTAAAGTACTAAAAATGCTATGAATTTTAAATAAGTAGAACTTAGTAACATATTATAATCATTTTGTTTTTTTTGGATAATCAATTTCATTACCCAAGAAAGCAGAATTCTGCAATAGAATACCATCCTAAACGCTTCCAGTGTAACATAATAATAGAATACAATACAACTACCCCTCCGTCAAGCAAAAGGCTAACAAAGAATAGAGAAGGAGGAACCCACAACTATGATATACCCCAGCTATCGCAGAGGGTATTGTTCCTAGAGTCACTTCTGTTAATTGTCCATCCATCTAACAGAATCTGAATATCATCTTTAATGTCCTCTAGGATATCACTCATCAACCTAGGCAATACACCATACAGCCTGCTATTCCTTTCTTTCTATATGGCATACATGTGGCTTGTCAATGCAAGCTTAAATACTCTCGTAAGAAGGGACTTGCCTTTGAAGCAGTGGGTAGCCCACGATAGCTCGCCTTCCCAGTGAATTACTCTTCGGTTAACGCCAAAGAGTAAAAGAATAGCCTTCTAAAGGTTTTTAGCATAATCACATTCAAAGAAAATATGGCTCCTATCCTCAAGCACCAAATCACAAAAAGAGACACCTATCATTCTCTATAGCTATACCCATTCGCATCCATCTCACCTGGGTAAGGAGCCTATCCAAGATAGCCATCCATAGGATTATGTTGTTCTTAGGAATACGCCCGAAAAACCAAACCAAATGATGCCCAACAACCTTTAGTGACATGATACGCAAGTCCTCCCATTTTTGTCTCGTATTGAGAACACAATCTCGATCAATAAAGAGATGGATGACCGTGTGCCTCATCTTCAACAGCTTTTTGAAATTCCAACTAGCATTTGTAGGTGGATTCATCTGCCAAAAATATTAATTTTTGGTTACATAGGACCGAGTCCAAGCCACCCATAAGGAGCCCTCCTTAGCCAATAAGCTTCGAATCAATTTCACAGAACAAGCCCATTTCCATCCTTGGCTGTGAATAACACCAAGGCCCCCTTCAGACTTCGATAGACAGATTTGTCTCCAGCTTACCCTAGAACCCTTGGCAGGTAGATCAACACCCTTCCAGAAGTACCGAGAGCATAACTGCTCAACTTTATTAATCACCCCTCGAGGAAGCATAACCTGCCTGCACCAATAATTGGTTAAGCTAAACAAGACAACACGCACTAACTGCAATCTGCCAATAAAACTCAAATGCTTATTTTCCCACATGTTCAGCCTTGCTTTGATTTTATCAATGAGACTAAGGCAATCCCTCTCCATGAGCTTCTTGGTCACCATAGGAATCCCTAAGTATCGAACAAGGAGTTTACCTACTTTAAAACCAGTGGTCTCACTAATAATATTGCATTGAGCATCAGTTAACCCAACTACAAAAATCTCACTTTTGCTAACATTAAGCTTCAACCCCGACATAAAATAGAAAACTTCCAGCACAGCTTGGACATCATTAATGGAATCAACTGAGGGTTTGCAAAAGATGAGAAGATAATTCGCTAAACAAAGATGGGTTAAGCCAATCCTTTTACACTTGGGATGAAATTTGAAGAACCCCTTAAGAGCAGCCAAGTTCAAGAGACTAGATAACACGTTCATGGCAAGAACAAAGAGATAGGGTGAAAGGGGTCAGCTTGCCTAACTCCTCGAGCCCCCTAAAATACCCAACTAAACTGCTATTTATTACAATCAAATAGTTAGGCTTGGTAAAACAAGCACATATCCAGCCAATAAATTTATCAGGAAGGCCAAAAGCAGTGATGACAACAGCTAAGAAGTCCCAGTTAAGTGAATCAAACGCTATTTGCAAATCCAACTTCATGGCACATTTAGGGGATATGTTCTTTCTACTATATCCACTAACAACCTCCTGGGCAAGGAGGGTATTATCCACTATACTCATTCCTTTAAATAAAGCAGTTTGATTCTTTAAAACCATGCTAAGAAACACAGAAGACAAACATTTAACTAAAATCCTAGTAATGGTCTTATATATCACTATGCAGCAGGATATAGGCCTAAAGTCCTTGACTAAGCTAGAGTTAGGAACCTTTGGGACCAGGGCTACAATTGTAGCATTAAAAGTAGAGAGGATAAAGGATCTATCAAAGCAATACCTAGTAGCAGCAACAAAGTCCCTACCCACAATGGACTATGCTTTCTTGTAGAAGAAAGAGTTATAACCATCAGGCCCAGGAGATTCATCATTTCCTTGCCCCCAAATGGCTTTCTTAATTTTTGCATCAGACCCATCTCTACATAGATCATCATCAGCACCTACAGGGAGATAATAGTTAAGGAGATCCCTAATAGTTGAAACATTACTTCCTTGAACATTCCCATCTACCAGACCCAACTGATTCTGAAAAAACTTTATCACCTCATTTGAAATACCATCAAAAGAGTCCAATCTGGTACCAGATTGGTCACAAAGGACTCTGATTGTATTACTTTTCCTTCTGCTAGCAACTACTGAATAGAAGAATTTAGTCCCTTAATCCCCCTCCTTAATCCAAATGGCTTTTGTTTTTTGTTTGTAAAAAAGTAACTCAGCCTCTTCAAGATATTTGAGCTCCCTTTCAGCTTGAAGTTCATTTTTAATGTTATTACCAACAGAACCCCAGTTAAGATTTGCAAGCTCAATGCTCAGCAGTTCATCTCTCTTCTATTTCACCTTGTTCGAAATGTCATTGAAATGAACTCTATTGAAAGCCTTGAGAAAACATTTAAACCGTTTCAATTTCTGGAACAAATTCTGAGCTGAGTTTCCATCAATTGGTTGCTACCAAGATTCTCTTACAATGTTCAAGAACTCCGGATGTAAAGCCCAAAAGTTGAAAAACTTGAAAGTTTTTGGCCTAGCAGTTGGGGCTGTCTTGTGAAGCCACACAAATGCAGGGAAGTGGTATGAGTCCCTAGGGGCCTGAAATTCTATAGCAGAGTCAGGAAAAACATCAATCCACATCGGATTTACCAGAACGCGATCAAGCTTGCGAGCTAAATAAGTATCATGTTGTTTATTTGACCATGTAAAGAGAGAACCATTGTAGGGATGGTAAAAAATCCCCAAATTTTCCACACAATTACGAAACTTGGAAATGTCAGCTAGGGTTGGGGAACTAACACATACAGAGCTTTCCTCATCATTCAGGATGACATTGAAGTCACCACCTATTAGCCATGGTAGATCCCCCACGATATAATCTAAAGATTTAAGCTGATTCCATAACTTCCTTTTACCATTTCTATCATTCAAGCCATAGACAGAATTAAGAAAAAAAGTATTTCCCCGAAAGCACCTCTAACAGAAACAACTAAGCAATTCATACTTCTATTCCAAAGCACCCAAATTCGACTGTTGGATGTGTGATTTTAATTACAGCAAGAATCCCAGTCGCTAAAATTACGTTTTAAAATAGCCACAGAGTTGTCCATTTTAACTATAGTTTCCAGTAAACAGAGAATATCAATTTGATAGTTGGTAGCCCATCTCATCACTTTCCTTTGCTTGCGAGGATTATTAAATCCTCGAACATTCCAATAGAAAATTAACATGAGGGATTGAGGGAAGAAGAGGCACCACCTTTATCCTCCAATTTTATGATTTTATCAACCTTCTCCTTCTTCTTTGACTTCAAATCATGGACCAGTTTAGCCACACAAAATGATGTTGCTCACTGCTTCTTACTTGAGTCCTCAATAGGTTGTAAATGTTCAGGATAAATGGATTTAAGAATCTCAAATTTGTTTTTGGAATCCCCCATGGCAGTTTTACCTGGCCTACCTCTTCCACGCTTCATAGGAGGATTACTTCCAGAAGGTCCCTCTTTAGTGGTATGCTTAGTGTCGCATTTAGTTCCTTCCCCAATAACAGTTTGAGCTTTATCTATACAAGTTTCTAACACTCTTTTAGAGTTATATAGAGCAATCTGTACAGTTTTTTAACCCTCCATTCTTGTTTCCTCCCCAGAGGACATAATTTAACAGAGTGTCCAAATCTCCTACACTCAACACAAGATGAAGGTCTCCAAGGCACAACAACCTTGATTCGGGAAATAGAATCATCACACAGCAACACATCTATGTAATTTGGAATCTTAGAATTTACAGTAATTTCTATACAAACCCTAGTAAACTCCAATCCCTCCCTAGAAACTATAATAGAGTCCATGTGTAAAGGCTTACCAATTACACTTGTGATGTAGTTGGGCCCACTCTTCGAGAATAACTCCAGGGGAACATTGAAGAGCTGAAACTAGATTGGCATGCAATCAAATTCGAAGTGTAACTCCTTCAAATTCAGCTCCCACTTTCTGAGGAAGAGTTGTTTGTGCTGAACATGCCAGGGACCATTCTCTAAAACCCAGTCCTTGGAATACGAACCAGTAAAAGCAAAAACAAAGAAGGTTGGATCCTGCCATGCTCACCTTCACCGGAGCAGCCTTGTTCCACATCAGGTTAATTGTCTTTTGCAACAGTCCAAAAATTAGGAGTTGAACCAATAAATTACCCAACTATATCATACCTCTATTCCAAAATCCCCTCTTCAAATATGTGCTTCGGAGGCTTCACAACAAGCGAGCCCCCGATCTCCATTGGAGGAAAAAATATAATTCTTATTCATTACCCGTCGCGAACAATTTCCTCCAATCCGTTGTAGATCCAGCAGACACCACCATAAAAAATCCCCAAAAATTGCAAGCATAATCAAGAGAGATTCAATCCGATCGAGAAATCAAGTAAAGAAGGATGACTTGTCTTCAATCACTATTAGTCCTGCTAACATGCATCGAGAGAAAAGGCTTAACGTACGCCATCCGATTGTTTCACACTCACTACTATTAATTATCAAATTTTCCGTAATCAGTTTTTTGTTTTATCTTAGAAATTGTTATATTTTAAGAATTCAAAAAACAAAATTTTACGAGTTTTCAAATGAGGAACTGTTTTAAAAAAGTGATGTGACATCTGTATCTCGTGTACAAAAAAGTATACGGGGGATGGGTGTTATAAGTAGGACATCATTTTTGATACCGGTTGATAATCCTCGATAAGTGATGCCAAGCTAAGCTCCTTTCTCCACTCAATTTCCTTTATCTACGAGTGAAAGTCATCACACGCTAAGTATACACTTAGTGAGATATTTTATAACTTCAAAATAAATAATCTAGAACATACGTATATAACTAAATTTAAATCATACTAAGAATATCATGTAATAACATATAATATAAAACTAACTTTCAAAATGTTTCCTCATACAATAACCTATAAATCATCAGTTCAAACATAAAGCATTTTATGTCAAACAAAAATATTTGATAAAATATTTACATTCAATGAATCAATCAAACCTGCATTTTTTTTTCAATTTTATTGAAATCATATGCCCAATGTATATCAAATAAGAATACATGGTACATGTGTCAGACGAGTGTGCGCTATATGCAGTTTTACTGCCAATAAATAAATTGCACTTTAGTACCAGACAAATACATAGGTACTATAGAACACAACATCAGTATGCATCAATTTAGTAATTAGATATGGTAGTTCACAACGTCAAAACATCATGAACCCTATAATGCACTTATAGTGCCAATAACTGTACAATAATGTACTAATACAACAATCAATGATCACTCTACCTCATGGCATGCCAATTGTACCAATGACTCTTAATGCATATACAATGGGCTCAATATCAAAATCATATAACATTCAACTTTCAGAAGCATCGATAGATACGTATATTTCAAAATATCATATAACATGTATTACCCAATTTTTACCTAGCCTACCTTTTTTCCAAGGCCCATAACATTTTATTGTAGCCGATTTTGAAGTTTGAGACATTAGCCTAGTTGTAAAAACTCTTCAAATAAGATCCAAACATTTTCAGGACATGATGTCTCCTCAGATAGAACCAGATTTTAGTTAGCTTTCCAACACATTTTGAAACACCTAAATCGGACATCGGAAACTCAAGATATACTAATTTTAGCAAAGATAATGCATGTAGAAAATTAGATACGAGTCCAATTCGGGAATTTTAATTTATTCCAAATTTTCAATTACTTTATTGATTATTTGTTAATAAATTCAACTTTATACTTTTCATTATTTATTTAAGGTACTTTGGGATCTTTTTATTATTTTAATATTACTTTTCTTAATTAGTGTATCTAACATCAATGAAAAGATTCTTGGGTTTGTTACTTTTAGGGTTTTTAGGTGCCTATAAAGAGGCCCCTTATTTTCTAATGAGGGGGATTATAACATGAAAGATACGAGCAATAAAAAAAGGATTTTAACTAAAGTTATTTTGTGTGTGTTCTTGTTACTTTTTTAATTTTGGTCTTTTTTCATTTAGTTTTTTTCTTCTTTAATTTTTTTTGGATGTGAAAAACTGAGGAACAAGGAAAAAATCCTTTTAAAAAAATCTTCATTGATTAAGCCTTGCTTGAGGTTTCTCAATGAATATCAATGGTGGATTTTGAATAATTTTTTTTCTTTCATTTTATTTTTTATTGATTTATTTTGATCTAATAGTGGATCTTTTTTAGTTGTATTTATTTAAATGATCGGAGGACTCGATCCAGTTCTTATAGGATCTTTGTATTTTCACATGGGTAGGAGTAATTATTATCGCCGTCTCTTTTATTTCTTTAGAAAAATTAATATTTTCATCTTCCCATTATCTTGTTTTTAATTTATTTTAAACTAGATTTTCAACTTCATTGTTATTCATTTTAACTTTTATTTTTTAAAATTTATTTTGTTTTACGTTTTTTAACTTTTAACTTTTGTTTTCTTAATTTGATAGACTTCTGTCATTTACTTTTTCAATTTTGTTTTATGTTCCCATTTTCTAATTTGCTAGAATTTTGTTAACTTCTTTTTAAAGTTTTATTTTATTTCATTTTTTAATTTTAATTCTGTTACTCCTTTTCTTAATTTGTATTTTCTTTTTTCATTATAATTGACTTATCTTTATATTCTTTCTAAAATTTATTTTAATTTTAATTTTTATCTTAATATTATAACAATCATTCTTTACGCTAAGTTATTTTTTTATTCATATTTATGGTCCCTTTATTTATTTGTTTATTTATTTTGGGTATTTCATATTAACTTATCTCGTATGCCCTTCTAACTTTCTGTTCTTTTATTTAATTTTAGTATTAATATCTTTCATTTGTATTTTTAATTACTTCCTTATTTTGATACTTGTGACCCTTTTGTCCCACTTTTGTAAATTTAATCCAAATTATTCTTTTTTAGTTTTAAATCGTTACATTATTTTATTTCACAATAGCCAATTCTTAAAGGTAAGTAATTCGGATAATTTTTTAAATTTTGGCCTAAATTCTTTAAATTTTGGCCTAAATTCTAATTTTCACAATTAAGACAACCGAGTAATCGTGTTGGTACCGAAAGGGAAATACGGGGGTGTTAATCATTGATCGATTGTAACCGACTCTCGAATTCGATATTTCTCTAGTAAGATGAAGATCCAGTAAAATGGTAAGTTTGAGGTGTCTGATCTACCTATTTTGAAAATGACCGGTGGCGAGTGCATCACAATTCCAAGTCGAATCGCGAAACTGGGACTGCTCGAAGGACCGTTGCGACAGCTTGGCAACTCTGCTGGGGATTTTTAGAGTCAGATCAAAATTGGTTATTGGTTGTCTTCTCAGGCCAAAATTGTAAGTTTAGGTTTTAATTAATTTTTGATCCCATTTAATTACCTTTGATTATTTTTTTTCAAATAAATAGTTGTACTGATGTGTGCTCTCAAAGTTTTCAGTTTTTTAGAAAATGTTCATTTCAAGCTCTGAACTCGAGCTCCAAACCCATTTAAGAGGGGGTGAACGCGATGCTTTCGTTAGAATTTAATCGTCTTATTAGGCTTAGCAATTAGCCCTTGGGATTCATATACCTTATGTCTTCATAGGAATTTATTCCTCATACTAGACATAAGAAAATGCATCCCCTCACGTTTAACTCGATCTGCATAAGCTTGTGATGTGTTTATCATCAAGGGTCTAGAAGGCCCAATGAGGCACCAACAAGGAGAACTCGGGCCCCTTTTTATAGAACTAAACCTTTTTGGGGTGCAAGATTAGAGCCCACCGTAAAACCACATACAAATCCTATGGTGCTTGTTTACTTATTTTCTGCTTTAATTTCACTATTCCAAGCATATAAACTAGAAATTCATGCGGTTAGGTTATTTTCTATTGGAAAACATGTGGGATAGAAAATCATAATTGGGTTGGAACAAAAGCATGTAAGGTAGATATCATGTGGGGAGGAATTTTCATAATGTTTATCTTAATTATTAATTCACTGTACTTACTTTTTTTCTTTGTTTCCTTCATTTTTATTTATTTTCATTTGCATCATTTCATAGAGGTGTTCATCCATGAAGTATTTGTCAACTCTGAATAGTTTTCATTAATGGATAAAAGAATGTAAGAGGTTAAAAATTCACATGCACAAATTTGGTCTAGGAAGACTCGGAAAGAAACGAGACAAGATGCAAGAAGACTACGTTAGCTGGTTATACCTCAAGAAGAACGACATCCAGAAGCTATGAATCATATGGGGTAAGTGGAAGAATTAGAGGAATGAAAGATTTTTAGTATCCGCTTTATACACGAGTCAATAAGACTCTTAATCAAGCATTAATATAATTTTGAAATACACAGTACAATCGAAAGCATGAAGCCCACTATCAAGGGACGCATGGCCCTTTTGTACTACAAGAAAATCTAGATAAGGAAGAACAAAATGATTGAACCCAAAGTATCCTGAAATGACAAAAGAAAAATGAGAAAATTCTGGATAGTTTCTTGCTATGGAGGAGTTCAATAGGGAACATACCAAAGGAAAGTGAAATTAAAAGATGTAGTCATTCGAGAGTTCCTAGGCATGTTCAAAAATGACTTATTACCTATAGGGGTTAATGAAAGAAGTTGTGGGCGTGAGACATGGCATGTCACTAAGTCACCAGTGAAGCAAAGAGACTTGTCAGCTAGTCCAAAGCTATCCATAAATGTTTGAGTATTTGTTGTAATAACACTTTTGTCTCAATGAAAGACTATCATATTATGTCAAGAATTTTTGGACCAACAAATCGAGGTCATCACGTATTTATCATGTATTTTTTCATTTTAATTTTTCTAAATTTTCATTATGTATTCATGATTAAACCCTAAATGACTATCAAAGATTATTTCATTTACAAAGGAAAAGCATTGGTACCATCTCATCCCCATAAGATTCAAATCAAAACCAAACAAATAAAAGCCAAGATTAAAGAGATTGAGGATAACTTCGCCAAGTTACAGAAGGATTTAAAGAACACAATTAGCCAGAATTATAGAGACATTATGCAGACCATCGCTAAGAGTCAAATCAGACTAGTTCATCAAATTATGGTAAGACAGATAGGCTTGAACATTTTTAAGATGGGGGATCTGAATAAGTTGTGGCACCGCCACCACCACCAAAGCTGATAATCATACCCAGAGGTTTCCAAGAGTACCCGGGGGACTCCTCTACCATGAAACCATATGCTTCCATGATGAATCATTTAAATAATCCGAAGGAATACCACATCCAAGACTTTGACAAAGAAGATAATTCTAGAAAGATTAAGGAGAATATAAGATAGTTGAAGGACCAAATGAAAACTGTCAAAGGAGAGGAATGTTTCGACTAGATTAATGCTATAGAACTGAGCCTAGTCCTGAATCTCGTATTTCCATCGAAGTTCAAAGTTCCCGAGTTCAAAAAGTTTGAAAGGAACTGTTGTCCATCGGCCCATATAACTATGTTTTGCCAAATTATGATGAGGCATGATGAAAATTACCAAACTCCTGATCCACCACTTCTTGGATATTTTATCAGGTTAAGCTATTCAGTTGTATAACCTACTAAGCAGGTGATAACTCCATAAAAAGGTTATATTTTAGGTATTTTTACTTAAGTTATTGATTGTCTAAAAGCCATTGACATAGCATTTTAGCTGCATATAGTTACACTTAGGACATATTTTCATGTGGTGGATAAGTTTTGTCGATGCAAAGTTTATTTGATTAAACTGATTCTGCTGATGAGAAAGGTTGTTTGTTGATTGTGATGAAGCAGCAAATGACTGAGGAAGAATTTATTTGCTAAGAAAAATTAATTTGCTAGGGCCAGTGGAGCAAAATACGACAACAGTGAAGAACAAATTTTCTTGCAAAGGCGAGTTTTATCTCACCAGTCTGACGTAGTACAAGACAAAATTGCTAACATCACATGGCCAGTTGTCTAATCTACCTCACATACAATCATGCCTTCATCAAGGAATTTGAAACCACCACAAACTATTATGTTATTCACAAAAGGGTTTAACTTCAAGGGTATATATGGAATATCCAAGTGTAATAAACTCTAGAAATTCCCACTATAAATATCCCATTATAACTCTTCATAAAGTGTTCAAAATCATATAGATAAAATACCCCATGTTTGGAAAAAGTGGTCGCGGTGTCCTCTTTTCCACCGTTCCCCACTCGTCTGTCCTTGGTGCCCTCCATAGTCAGGCTTCATCAGAACAACGGCCAAGCCCTTCGTGAGAGATTAGAGCAATCATGGTGGTGGTTTGATGTCATGGAAGAGCATTGTTCTGGAGTTTTTCTCCCTTTGTTCTTGATTTCCATATCACTTAAGGGCTTGTACTTAAAGAGTAATTTTTGGGATGATATTTACCACACCATAAATTGTTTTATTTAGTGTTGGATGATGCTTGGATAACACTTTATTTGATTTTTAATGAATGATTAAGTTTGATTCTTTGTGATTCTTTTAACATGGTTGTATGTTTTCTACGCTTAAGGTACTTAGAAAATTTTTAGGATAGAACTTTTATGTGTCGTGGCATCAAATGATTGAAAAGATTAAGTTGAACTCCTTAGTGTTATGAATTGAAAATTTATACCTCGGCATAACTATAGAGGGACACTGCTCTGTGCATCGACCTTAGCTGGAAACCCCCTTAAATAAATGGTAGCCTTGGCACATTAGTGAATGAATGTAGTAACGAGATGACTTTACCTGACTAGCTAGGGATGGAAGGTATGATTCCTTTCACCTAAAGTGTTGGATGGTAGGTGTAATGGGATGAATCCCTCGTAGCAGTTGTTAAAAATGGCAGTGTTAAAAAAATCTCTAAAATTAAATGTTGAATAAACAGGACTGACGTTATCCTTAATGAATAATTTTATTCCTTGGAAAAACAAAAGAACTTAGTTATGTTTTTTTCTAAATTCATTAAGCATAGACTAGATACAATCACACACATACACTGACAAAGAGTCATGACCTAGGGAAAGGTACTTGACTTCTCGTTCAGTCTAGCATGTTGATGCCAAACTTGTTGCTGAGGGCTAAAATTTCAAACCACTTTACTGTCCTGATTTAGACTTTGCCATAGCATTTCATTTTTCTATAGCCCATTATCCATTTCTTGAGGACAAACAATACCTTAAGTTTGGGGTGTGATAACTCTGTAAAAGACTATATTTTAGGTCTTTTTACTTAAGTTATTGCTTGTCTAAAAGCCATTGACATAACATTTTAGCTACATAGAGCTGCATTTAGGACATATTTTCATGTGGTGGATTAGATTTTCCTTTATTTGATTAAACTGATGCTGCTGATGAGAAAGGATGTTTGTTGATTGTGATGATGCAAGAAATGACTGAAGAAAAATTTATTTTTCGAGAAAAATTAATTTGTTAGGGCTAGTGTAATTAAGACAACGACAGTGAGGAATAAATTTTCTTACCAATGTGAGTTTTATCTCGTAGTGTGATGCAGTACAAGACAAATTTACTGACATCACATGACCAGCTGTCCAATCTACCTCACGTGAAATCATGCCCTCATCAAGAAATTTGAGACCATTGCAAATTGATATGTTATTCACAAAAAGGGTTTAACTTTAAGGGTATTTAGGGAATTTCCAAGGGCACTAAACCCTAGAACAACAATAACAACAAAAAAACCCTATTCCATATGCAATGGGGTAAGGGGGAGGTAGGGTAGTAGGCTGCCCCCAACGCATGGTTGAGAGCAGCTTCCGTGGAAGACCTCCGACAGTCAGAAAATTAAAAATAAAAATAAAATGCAATGCATGTATAAATAAATAAATACATATTTGAACAGTCTTCATATACAGTCTTCATATGTGCGTCTGTAATGGGAAGTAACCCCTGCTAATAAATCACTGCATAATAATCTCTGCATATAGACAGAAACGTAAGACCCGAATAAAATTAAAAAGAGGAAACATGAAGAGAATGATACACATAAGTCAACGATAGAAAGCTACGAGAATGAATAAAGTCAAATGGGTTAAAACCCAAACTAAGGCAACACTAATCCGATACCCTAGTTCTAAGCCTTTATTAATTCCAATGACAGAAACGTATAAAAAGTAGAAGTCATGGAAATTACAACAAAGGCATTAAAAGAACACAAAAATGTTACACCCTATTGATGTGACCCGCACTAATCGGCTACCCTGGTCTTAAGTCTCCATACTTTCCTATAGAGGTCATGTCATCCGTAAGGGCTAAATCCTTCAAATCAGATCTCAAGCAGTCTTCCCACTTCCGCCTTGGTCGTCCTCTCCTTCTGGCACCGTCAACTGTAATCGACTCTACCCTCCTGAACGCATTCGACGGTTGTCACCTAAGGACATGCCCAAACCACCGTAGTCTTCCCTCCCTCAATTTTTTGGATACATGCACCACCCCTAAGGACATCCTAATAGCAGAGTTTGGTGTCATGTCCCACAGAGTCCTACCACATGCCCATCGAAGCATTCTCATTTTTGCGGCTTCTATCATCCTTACGTGATCCTTCTTGATTGCCCAACATTCTGATCCATACAACAACGCTGGTCTTATTGCCATTCTATAAAATTTTCCCTTAAGTTTTTGAGGCACCTTCTTGTCACACAAAACTCCAGTAGCAGCCCTCCACTTTAGCCATCCCACCTTTATATGGTGTGTAACGTCATCATCTACACCCCCATCCTTATGTATCATAGACCCTAGGTACTTAAAACAATCCTTTGATGGGAGAACGTGTCCTTATATGTATACTTCTACATCTTCATCGTTTTGGTTCCCATTAAAGTTTGAACATAAATACTCTGTCTTTTCAATATTGATCCTTATACCTTTTTCTTCCAAAGCAGCTTTCCAGGTAGCCAGTCTACTATTCAGCTCAGTTTTTGTTTCAGCAACTAGGACAATGTCGTCAGCGAAAAGCATACACCATGGAACACCGTCTGGTGTCGCACAATAGATGTCATCCATAATCAAGACGAAGATGTAAGGGCTAAGAGCCGACCCCTGGTGGAGTCCGATTTCCACCGGGAATGCCTCGGTGTCGCCAACTGTAGTCATGACGTATGTAGTAGATCTACAATACATATCATGAATCGCCCAGATATAATCAGTTGGGATCTGTCTCGTTTCCAAGGTCTTTCAGATCGTATCGCGGGGAATGCTATCATACGCCTTCTCAAGGTCAATGAACGCCATGTGAAGATCTCTATTTTTTCCCTATATTTCTCCATAAGCCGTCGAAGTAGATAAATCACCTCCGTAGGAGACATGCCTGACATAAAGCCAAATTGGTTTTCCGAAACCCAAGTAACCTTTCTCAACCTAGGCTTTGAAAAAACAGTCGCGGCGTCCTCTTTTCCACCGTTCCCCACTCGTCTGTCCTTAGTGTCCTCCATAGCCATGCTTAATTAGAACAGCGGCCAGGCCTCTCATGAGAGGCTAGAGCAGTCATGGTGCTGGTTTAAGGTCACAACAGAGCTTTTTTCTGGGAGTTTTTCTCCTTTTGTTCTTTATTTCCATATAACTTAAGGGCTTGTACTTAAAGATAAATTGTTGGGATGATATTTACCACACAATAAATTATTTTTTAGTGTTGGATGATACTTTATTTAATTGTTAATGAATGATTAAGTTTGTTTATGCTAAGTGTTGTTTTTTTCATTATTTTAATATTTTTTCTTGGTATTGTAAGAGCTTTTGAGAGATTACTTGGTGCGACAAAAAAACATTCCTAGTCATTGTTAGAGCTTTTGAGAGATTGTCATTTTTCTAGGAGTTAATACCTAATATCGAGAGAGTTAGGTTAGATCTACGTGAACAAGGGAATGAATATGAGATGTAGAGTTCTAATCTACCTTAGAGATAAAGAGAGGGTTATATTCGACTAAAAAGGGTAAATACTCGAGTAAGATAGGTGAAAAAACTACAGTTTACGCTAAGGGGTATTACCGCAGCAACAGTTTGACAAACCAAGGGTTGTAGTTCACATCGAGTAGTATTGTCACAATATAAGTCCTAGAATACTTTAGTAAATCCTGTCGGACAGCATAGACATATCATACTAGATCATCCTAGCCGTAGATTAATTTATTGTCGCAGTAAATCCAACCAAAGTACTCCTATAGAAGTCTGATTGTGTGAGGCTGCCAGTTTATTTCCAGATTTTTGATAATTTTAGCCTTAGTAATTTTTGTTTATTTACTATCATATATTTTTCTTGCCACGACAAAATTTATCTACGTACATTACTTCACACTCTTCTTGCCTCGAAAAACTTTTTGCATCTGTTCATACCATTTACTGCTGCATACTTTCCTTGTTTATATAATTAGAGTTAGATACTTACGATTATTTAGTGACACATATTCCTAGCTATAACAATCTTTAAAAAGCCTTTCAATCCCTGTGGAGACGATACTCACTCACTACTATATTACTTGCATCGATTGTGTATACTTACACATATTTGGGTGCCATAACACACATTTACACACGATCAAGTTTTTAGTGTCATTGTCGGGGATTAGTGATTGGTGTTTTTAAAAGTTTTGTTATAACATTTTCTTGTTTCTTTGATATGGATTTATTCACTATTTTTGTTTACCCGTTACGGGTGTTGTGTAGTTGCATGACTTGTTGAAGTCCAAGGAACCATTATCTCATTTTGAACCTGAGATCGGAAAAAATTCCGTGAAAGAAGATATGTTCAAAGAGCTCAAAAAGTTATATACGAAGTTCAAAATGAAGTGGAGGACCCTGAATAATTAAATGCCATGGAAAATAAAAATGTGCAGAATGCTGCAAGACCACGATCTATTAGAGATCACTTAGCTCCAACTTTGTATGACCTTAAGCCTACTATTATAGCTCCCAAGATTCAGGCAAACCACCTCGACCTCAAATCTGTTATGTTCAAAATTTAAGACTTGATTGGATAGTTTGGTGGTGCTCCTCATGAGGATGCAAGGCAATATGTTCGAGTATTTTTGGAGGTCTGTGACTCCTTTCGACAGCAAGGTATGCATGAAGATGTGCTGAAATAGAAGATATTTCCATATTCTTTGAAAGATCTTGCCATCTGACTCGATAAAGTCATGGGTAGACTTGTACAAAGTATTTTTGCTATGGCATAATCCATTAAATATGAAAAACCATTTTAGGAATGTCGTAGCATCTTTTCTCCAAGGCGATGAAGAGTCTATGTATGAGTGTTGGGAATGATATAAAAGTTTGGTTCGCAAGTACCCCAATCATGGATTCCATGATTGGACTCAAGTTATGATGTATTACAATGGAGTCAACGCACCCACTCGCATAATGTTGGATGCCTCAATAAATGGTAATCTTCTTAATAAATCACCTGAGGAAGCCTTTGATATCCTTGATAGGATATCCAACAATGATTATCAATTCCCATCTACAAGGATTAAAACTAGAAGGAAAGTGTCTGAGGCATTTGAACTTGCTACCAAGGATTCAATTTCTGCCCAACTTTCTTCCACAACTAACATGTTGAAAATTTTGTAGTGTTCCAGTAAGGTGAATAAAGTTAAGGTAGCAAACTCAGCAAGTATTCTTTGTCATAGCAACCATCATGAGAGTGAACGTCCTGAAAGCCAAGAGTCCATGAATTTTGTGAGTAACTTTAATACATACAATCTTGGATGGCGAAAACATCCAATTTTTTCATGAGGTAATCAAGGGAACAACAACAACTATACAGGCAACCTTAATAGGCCACAACAAAATATATATGAACCAACAAATTTTCAACATCAATTGATGCCCTTGCAAAATATTAACAAGGGTTCAATATATTCTTTAAATGCTACCTCCTTTGAAGCTTCTCTTCAAGAATTTATGGCCTTCAAAAAAGATTTCACGACCTCAACTACGGCCTTGCTGCACAAATGCTCTTCAACAATTAAAAGCCAAGGCACACTATTGCAAAGTCAAATAACTTTATTACAAAGTCATAGCTCATCATTGAGAGCATTAGAGAACCAAGTGAGCCAAATCACCACGGATTACATTCTCTCCCGCAAGAATGCCTCCCTAGTGATACTGAGGTCACTAAGCCTCATGGAAACGAGCAATGTAGTGCGCTTACACTGAGGAGTGGTACCAAAAATAATCTGGAAGATAAGTTTAGGGGGAAGAAACAAGAAATTTCTCACCTTGGCATTACATATGAAGAAGACGAGTTGCCTAAGGAGAAAGAAAAGGACGAGGGTTACACAAGTAATCCTACTGATGGTGGAAAATTTATTACCACGTTAAAAGTTGAACCCCACCCGCAGCAGATAAAGTCAGACCTCACCATCTGTCCCTCAAAGGTTGAAGAAGCTTAACGAAGAGATCTTATTCCACTACGATTCAGCTTCATACGGAGAGCACTTTAAAGGATAGAGGGCTACTATAAAGGTCCTACAATTCAGATGTGAAAGACACGAACTGCCAGGGTAAAATATTTTGAAGGTGGAACTATTATATGTGTGGGCATTTTGGTCTATACTAGTGCTCCGATCGAACTTGACAAAAGTGCCATATCAATTCAGGATGTTTTGAGTTTGCATCCCTTCAACCCTCTTTCTTTCTTTATTGTTTTTGTCATGGCAAACTTTTTTGTGTGTGTTTGTTTTTCTTTGCTTTATTTCTTTATTAGTTTTTAGAAGAACACGATCTCAAGCATGTGGATAAGGCCCTATGGAAGTTGTACCTCTTTAGAAAGAAGACTGAATTGGTGTTGACACAAATGATGGCATTGCTGATAATGTCCACCCATCTCCACAAATGCCATGGTGAATTGCAACACCTCTGATCAAGCATCAGCTGAAGAGGATAGAAAATCACGTTTGGACTTCTCCATCTCAGGAATTTGCGTAAACAAACCCCACCACCATAAAAAAAGATGTTAGTCAAGGTACCATGCATTACATTTCATCTTTAGTTTAGTATTCACGTATTGAGGATAATGCATCTCTCAAGTTTGGAGGAGGTATTGTTCACAATTAGTCATTTACATTGATAATGTTTAGTAGAATGTTTTTTGATATGGAATTACTTAGGATCAGGTTAGTTACTTGGAATAAGTTGATGATGCCCGATGATGGAAAACATATTGCCTAGGCCATAATTATTGTACATGATTGTTTATGAGGATATAACCAACCTTAGGACTTGATTCTTTTAACACGACTGTATGTTTTCTATACTTAAGGTACTTAAAATTTTTTTAGGATAGAACCTTTATGCGTCATGGCATCAAATGATTGAAAATATTAAATTGAACTTCTTAGTGTTATGAATTGCAAATTTATACCTCGGTATGACTGTAGAGGGACAATACTCTGTGCATCGGCCTTAGCTGGAAACCCCCTTAAATAAATGATATGCTGGGCACATGAGTGAATGAAAGTAGTCATAGGATGACTTTACCTAACTAGCTCAGGGTGGAAGGTATGTTGCCTTTCACCTTGAATGTTGGATGGTAGGTGTAATGGGCTGACTCCCCTTGTAGCAGTTGTTATAAAAGGCAGTGTTAAAAAAATCTCTGAAACTAAATGATGAATAAAAAAGAGTGACATTATCCTTAATGAATTATTTTATGCCTTGGAAAAACAAAAAAAATTACTTATGTTTTTTCTAAATTCGGTAAGCATAGACTAAATACAATCACACACATACACTGACAAGTTGATGCCTAGGAAAAGGTACTTGACTTCTCGTTCAGTCTAGCAAGTTGATGCCAAACTTGTTGTTGAGGGCTGAAATTTCAAATCAGTTGACTGCCCTAATTTAAACTTTTCCATAGCATTTTATTTTTGTATTGCGCATTAACCATTGCTTGAGGACATGCAATAACTTAAGTTTGGGGGTGTGATAACTCTGTAAAAAGACTATATTTTAGGTCTTTTTACTTAAGTTATTGATTGTCTAAAAGCCATTGACATAGCATTTTAGCTACATATAGCTTCATTTAGGACATATTTTCATGTGGTGGATACGCTTTGCCGAGGTAAAGTTTATTTGATTAAACTAACACTACTGATGAGAAATGATGTTTGTTGATTGTGATGATGGAAGAAATGATTGAAAAAAATTATTTGCCAAGACAAATTAATTTTTTAGGGCCAGTGGAATAGAAGACAATGACAGTGAGGAATAAATTTTCTTATCAAGTTGAGTTTTATCTTGCCAGTATGACGCATTACAATAAAAAATTACTGACATCACATGACTAACTATCCAATATACCTCACATGCAATCATGCCCTCATCAAGGAATTTGAGACTACTGCAAACTGATATGTTATTGCCAAAAAGGTTTTAACTTCAAGGGTATTTAGGGAATTTCCAAGGGCACTAAACCATAGAAATTCTAACTATAAATACCCCATTATAACTCTTCGTAAAGTGTTCAGAATAATATAGAGAAAATGCTCTAGGTTTGGAAAAAGCGGTCATGGCATCCTCTTTTCTACCGTTCCCCACTCTTTTGTCTTTGGTGCCCTCCATAACAAGGCTTCATCGAAATAGTAGCCAGGCCCCTCGTGAGAGGCTAGAGCAGTCAAGGTGGTGGTTTGATGTCATAGCATAACTCTATTCTGGCATTGTTTTCTCCTTTTGTTCTTTATTTCCATATCACTTTAGGGCTTGTACTTAAAGATTAATTTTTGGGATGATATTTACCACACCATACATTTTTTATTTAGTGTTGGATGATGTTTGGATGATACTCTATTTGATTGTTAATGAATGATTAAGTTTGTTCATGCAAAGTGTTATTTTGTTCACTATTTTAATCTTTTGCCTAGGCACTGTAAGTGCTTTTGAGAGATTACCTGGTGCCACGAAAAAACATTCTTAGTATTTGTAAGAGCTTTTGAGAGATTGTCATTTCTCTAGGAGTTGATACCTAAAATCGAGAGAGTTAGGTTAGATCTATGTGAACAAGGGAACTAATCAGGGATGGGGAGGTTCTAATCTGTCTTAGAGATAAGGAGAGGGTTTCATTCGACTAAAAAGGGTAAATACTCAATTAAGATAGGCGAAAAACTATAATTTATGTTGAGGGGTATTACCGCAGCAACAATTTGACAAACCAAGGGTTGTAGTTGACATCGATTATTATTGCTGCAACAAAAATACTAGAATATTTTAGTAAATCCTGGTGAACAGCACAGGCATAGCATACTAGATCATCCTAGCCAGAGATTGATTTATCGCCGTAGCAAATCCAACCCAAGTGCTCCTTTAAAAGTATGATTGTGTGAGGTTTCTAGTTTATTTCTAGAGTTTTGATAATTTTAGCCTTAGCAATTTTTTTTATTTCCTATTGCATATTTTTTCTTGCCACGACAAAATTTATATTCTTACATTAATTCACACTTTTCTTGCCTCGAAAAACTTTTTCCATCTGTTCATACCATTTGCTAATGCATACTTTCCTTGTTTATAGAATTAGACTTACATATTTTGGATTAGTTAGTGCCACATATTCATAGCTGTAACAATCTTTAAAAAGCCCTCCTATCCCTGCGGAGACAATACTCACTCACTACTATATTACTTGCATCAATTGTGTATACTTGCACATATTTACGTTCCATAACACACACATTTACACACGATCAAGTTTTTGGTGTCGTTGTTGGGGATTAGTAATTGGTGTTTTAAAAAGTTTTGTTATAGCATTGTCTTGTTTCTTTGTTATGTATTTACTTGCTATTTTTGTTTACCCTTTTCAAGTGTTGTGGGGTTGCAGGACCTACTAAAGTCCCAAGGAACCATTATCTCTTTTTGAACATGAGATCCAAAAAAAAATTCCATCAAAGAAGATATGTTCAAGGAGCTAAAAAAGCTTTATACGAAGTTCAAAATGAAGTGGAGGAACCTGAAGAATTAAATGCCATGGAAAATAAAAATGAGAAGAATGTTGCAAGACCACGAACTATTAGAGATCACTTAGCTCCCACCTTGGATGACCTTAAGCTTTCTACTGTAGCTCCCAAGATTCAGGAAGACCACTTTGAGCTCAAACCGATTACGTTCGACATGTTAAACTTGATTTGATAGTTTGGTGGTGCTCCTTATGAGAAAGCAAGGTAACATGTTCGAGCATTTTGGAGGTCTTTGACTCCTTTCGACAGTAAGGTGTGCATGAAGATATGCTAAAATTGAAGTTATTTTCATATTCTTTGAAAGATCGCTGACTCGATAAAGTCCTACATAGACTTGTACAAAATATATTAGCTACGGCATAATCCATCAAATATGAAAAACCATCTTAGGAATGTCATAGCATATTTTCTCGAAGGCGATAAAGAGTCTATGTATGAGTGTTGGAATGATATAAAAGTTTGCTTCGGAAGTGCCCCAGTCATGGATTCCATAACTGGACTCAAGTTATGATGTAATAAATGGAGTCAACACACCCACTCGCATAATGTTGGATGCCTCGGCGAATGGTAATCTGCTTGAAAAATCACCCGAGGAAGCCTTTGATATCCTTGATAAGATAGCCAATAATGATTATCAATTCCCATTTACAAGGATTGGAACCAGAATGAAAGTGTCTGAGGCATTTGAAGTTGATGCCAAGGATTCAATTTCTACCCAACTTTCTTCCATAACTAACATGTTAAAAATTTTGTATTGTTCCAGTAAGGTGAATGCATTTAAGGCATCAAAACTCAGCAAGTATTCTTTGTCGCTGCAACCATCATGAGAGTGAATGTCCTGAAAGCCAAGAGTCCACCAATTTTGTGGGTAACTTTAATACATACAATCCTAGATGGTGACAACATCCAATTTTTTCATGGGGTAATCAAGGGAACAACAACAACTATACAGGCAACCTTAACAGGCCACAACAAAATATTTCTGAACCAACAAATTTTTGGCATCAAATGATGCCCTGGCAAAATATTAACAGGGGTTCAATATCTTCTTCAAATGCTACCTCCCTTGACGCTTATCTGTAAGATTTTATGGCCTTGAAAAAAGATTTCACGACTTCAACTAAGGCCTTGCTACACAAACACTCTTCAATAATTAAAAGCAAAGGCAAACTATTGCAAAGTCAGACAACTTTATTACAAAGTCATAGATCATCTTTGAGAGCATTAGAGAACCAAGTGAGCCAAATTACCACGGTATTACATTCTCGCCCGCAAGAAATCCTCCCTTGTGATACTGATGTCACTAAGCCTCATGGAAAAGAGTAATGTATTGCACTTACACTAAGGAGTAGTACCCAAATTAATCTAGAAGATAAGTTTAGGGGAAAGAAGTAAGAAATTTCTCACCATGGCATTACACAAGAAGAATGTGAAAGTCAAGTATAAATTGTTGAACAAGATGAGTTACCTATGGAGAAGGAAAATGATGAGGGTTCAACAAGTCATCGTACTAATGGTGGAAAATTTATTGCAATTGTAAAAGTTTCACCCCCACCCATAGCAGATAAAGTCATACCCCACCACCTGTCCCTCAAAGGTTAAAGAAGCAAAAGGAAGAGATCATATTCTACTACAATTAAACTTCATGCGGAGAGCACTTTAAAGGAGAGAGGGATACTACAAAGGTCCTACAATTTTGACGTGAAAGAAACAAACTGCCAGGGCAAAATATTTTGAAGGTGCAAATGTTATATGTGTGGGCATTTTGGTATATATTAGTACTCCGATCGAACACGAAAAAACTGTCATATCAATTCAGGATGTTTGGAGTTTTAATCCCTTCAACCCTCTTTCTTTCTTTATTATTAATTTTATATCATGATTTTTTTTTGAGTGTTTGTTTTTCTTTTCTTTATTTCTCTATTAGTTTTTAGAAGAACATGCTCCCAAGCATGCGGATAAGGGTAAAGCCTCTATGGAAGTTGTACCTTTTTAGAAAGAAGACTCAATTGATGTTGGCACAAATGATGACATTACTGATGATTTCCACCCATCTGCACAAATCCCACGGCGAATTACAACACCTTTGTTAAAGCATCACCTGAAAATGACAGACAATCACGTTTGGACTTCTCTACCTGAGGAATCTGTGTAAACCAAACCCACCACCATCAAAATAGGTGTCAGTCAAGGTACCTTGCATTATATTTTATCTTTAGTTTAGTCTTCATGCATTGAGGACAATGCATCTCTCACGTTTGGAGGAGGTATTGTTCACACTTAGTCATTTGCATTGATAATGTTTAGTAGAATTATTTTTTTGTTATGGCATTAGTTAGGATCAGGTTAGTTACTTGGAATAAGTTGATGATGCCGATGATGGAAAGCAATATATTTTCTAGGTCATAATTATTGTACATGACTATTGAGGAAGATAGAACCAACCATATGACATGATTCTTTGTGATTCTTTTAACACGACTGTATGTTTTCTAGGCTTAAGGTTCTTAGAAATTTTTAGGATATAACTCTTATGTGTCGTGGCATCAAATGATTGAAAAGATTAAGTTAAACTCCTTAGTGTTATGAATTACAAATTTATACCTCGGCATAACTGTAAAGGGACACTACTCTGTGCATCGGCATTAGCTGGAAACTCCCTTAAAAAAATGGTAGCCTTAGCACATGAGTGAATGAAAGTAGTCACGGGATGATTTTACCTGACTAGCTCGGGGGCGGAAGGTATGCTCCCTTTCACCTAGAGTGTTAGATGGTAGGTGTAATGGGTTGACTCCTCTCGTAGAAGTTGTTTAAAAAAGGCAGTGTTAAAAAAATATCTAAAATTAAATGTTGAATAAACAGGAGTGACACTATCCTTAGTGAATTATTTTATGCCTTGGAAAAACAAAATAACTTACTTATGTTTTTTCTAAATTCATTAAGCATAGACTAGATACAATCACACACATGCACTAACAAAGAGACAGGACCTAGGGAAAGGTACCTGACTTCTCGTTCAGTCTAGCATGTTGAAGCCAAACTTGTTGCTGAGGGATGAAATTTCAAACCACTGGACTATCCTGATTTAAACTTTGCGATAGCATTTTATTTTTCTATTGCCCATTATTCTTTGATTGAGGACAAGCACTATCTTTAGTTTGGGGGTGTGATAACTCCGTGAAAAGACTATATTTTATGTCTTTTTACTTAAGTTATTGATTGTATAAAAGCCATTGATATAACATTTTAGCTACATATAGCTACATTTAGGAAATAGTTTCATGTGGTGGATAAATTTTGCCGAGGTAAAGTTTATTTGATTAAACTGACGCTGCTAATGAGAAATGATGCTTGTTGATTGTGATGATGCAAGAAATGACTGAAGAAGAATTTATTTACTGAGATAAATTAATTTGTTTGGGCTAGTTGAATAGAAGGCAAAGACATTAAAGAATAAATTTTCTTACCAAGGTAAGTTTTATCTCACCAGTTTGACGCAGTACAAGACAAAATTACTGACATCACATGACTAACTATCCAATCTACCTCACGTGCAATCATGCCCTCATCAAGAAATTTGAGACCACCACAAACTAATATGTTATTCACAAAAATATTTTAATTTCAATGGTATTTAGGGAATTTCCAATGGTACTAAACCCTAGAAATCCCCTCTATAAATACCTCATTATAACTCTTCATAAAGTGTTCAAAATAATATAGAGAAAATACCCTAGGCTTGATAAAAGGTGGTTGTGGTGTCCTCTTTTCCACCTATTCCCACTCGTCTATCCTTGCTGTCATCCACATCCAGGCTTCGTTGGAGCTATAGTCAGGCCCTCTAGAGAGGTTGGTGCACTTGAGCAATCATGGTGGTGGTCTAATGTCACAGCATAGCTTTGTTATTGGAGTTTTTCTTTCATTTTTCATTATTTACATATCATTTATGGGCTTGTACTAAAAGATTAATTTTTGGGATGATATTTACAACACCATAATATGTTTTATTTGGTGTTGGATGATACTTTATTTGATTGTTAATGAATGATTATTTATGCAAACTGATGTTTTGTTCATTGTTTTAATCTTTTGCCTTGGAACTGTTAGAGCTATTGAGAGATTGCCTGGTGCCACGATAAAACATTCCTAGTCTTTGTAAGAGCTTTTGAGAGATTGTCATTTTTCTAGGAGTTGATAGCTAATATCGAGAGAGTTAGGTTATATCTATGTGAACAAGGGAACTAATCTGAGATGGGGAAGTTTTAATCCGTCTTAGAGATAAGGAAAGGGTTATATTTGACTAAAAATGGTAAATACTTGAGTAAGATAGGCGAAAAGCTACAGTTTATGCTGAGGGGTATTATCACATCAATAGTTTAACAAACCAAGGGTTGTAGCTTATGCCGAGTAGTATTGTCCTAGTAAATCTCCTAGAATACTTTAGTAAATCCTATCGAGAAACATAGGCATACGATACTAGATAATTCTAGCCATAGAATAATTTCTCACTGTAGCAAATCCAACCTAAGTGCCCCTTGAGAAGTCTGATCGTGTGAGGTTGCCAGTTTATTTCCAGAGTTTTGATAATTTTAGCCTTAGCAATTTTTGTTTATTTACTATCTCATATTTTTCTTGCCACAACAAATTTATCTGGTTACATTATTTCACACTTTTCTTGCCTCGAAAAAGTTTTTCCATTTGTTCATATCATTTGCTACTGCATACTTTCCTTGTTTTTATCATTAGACTTAGATACTTAGGATTAGTTAGTGACACCTATTCCTAGATGTAACAATCTTTAAAATCCCTCCAATCCCTTTGGAGACGGTACTCACTCACTACTATATTACTTGCATCGATTGTGTGTACTTGCATAGATTTGCGTGCCATAACACACATGTTTACACGCGATCAGCAGGACTCATATCTGAACTTGGAAGGATCTTACTTACTCATTTCTAGAGTAATACAAGCACATAAACAAGATGAGGCCAAACCATGTAATGTTGTAAGAAATAGAGAAAAAGACCAATGAGACTTTCTGACAATATGTGTAGTGATGGAAGGATGTAGTTGTGCAAGTTCATCATTCCTTGGATGAAAAAGAGATGAGGAAACTTTTCTTGCATACACTCAAAGCTCCTTTCCTCGGAAACTTGGTTGTGATCACTCTCGGGAGCTTCGCTGACATTGTGATCGTTGGTGAAATGGTAAAAATGACCATCAAACAAGGAAATATTGAGAAAAATAAACCCCATAGAAGACCATCCTCACAGAATAAAGAAGGAAGGTAAAAAGTCACTACCTCTCCTCTAAAGTAGATTAACCCTATTCAAATGATGTATCGAGAGTTATTTCACAACTCTGTGATAAGCATTTAGTATCGCCCTATCCAGTGGATCCTCTAAAACCACCATACACTAGGTGGTACGATAAGAACACATATTGTGAATATCACGGTGGTGTTCTGGTGTATTTCAAAAAAGACTGCCCTTCCTTTAAGAGAGTCATCCAAAGATGGTGCAAATCTCTATTCATGAGGAACATGAGCTAAAGCCATAATAGGGGATGATTAATAGGTCTAGAATTCATCCTTCGCATGGGGTTGTGTCCTAAAAGAATAATATGTCTTGTTTAAATCTATTTTTTCCATATATATGATTTTTTTAAAATAAATTTGAGTAATTAAGCTTTTTTTTATTTTAGTTAATATAAAATATAATGAAATGTATATTTAGGAATCGATGTTATAGCCTTCTGACATATGATGATATTAAATTCCTTGAAAAACAAATTCCATTAACCATTGACTTATTATCATACTCATACCTTTTATCCAAAAAATGAAGGTAACCTACTCTTTATAATGAAGCCATTTAGTGCCCATGAAAGTATGAAAGTAGACATGATAAGGCATCTTCGGTACATGATGTTGCAAGACCTGTTAGTTTGCATAACTGTTGAGGACGTTCAGTGATGATCTATAATTTTCTCAAATGGAATAGTGAAATAGATGAATTTGGGTTAGATTAGTTGCTTGGAAATTGAACTCTAAGGATGAAATTTCCTGACTTTCATCGATACTAAGAATATAACAGATTCTTCTTGATTAGCTTAAGAAATATTGAAATTGAAAACTCAAGGAATTAATGTGATACTAATGAGATAATTTTTCTGGGGGCACTCCACTTAAAGTAAGAAACTATTAATCTTCAAAGGTAATTTTTGAAGCATTTGTGGAGATAATATCCGAGCTTTATGAAGTGAGTTCCATTAATAATGTCAAGTTGAAGACTTTATAACATTTGAATCCTCTAATTAGAGGTATTTCACTAAAGTAATGGGCTATCTGAAAAGCCTTAACTTTATGAATATGATTAAATTCATATCATGACACTAGTCTCTATGTATCGAGATGAATATCCCAGCAAAATCAAAGCAAAGTTAAGGACATCAAATTTAATGAAGTAAAATTTAATGAAGGGGTAAGGTCTAAAATGGTGTGTGAGATCCGATGAAAGGTGGACTAAGAGAGTTAAAAAAATCTATTATAGCCGACTACACAAAAGCTCTCAAGAATTTTGCTTTTAGGTCGATATTTCTGAACTGTCTATACTTAAGAAGTCTATGAAACTTGAACAAATTGAAGATTCCTGAGAACTAAAACAGAAATGGTCTCTAAAAATAATAGCAATATAATGTACCCGTTGCAATATTATGATTTCATCCTATTTGAAAATCATAAAAGCTAAAAAAGAAATAAGGTCAAACCAAACCAAACTAAATTGCCTTCCCAGATCACCCATCGATCTTAACACTTATCAAAGGGCTATAATTTTTTTTTAAATCAATATATGATTTATTTATTTGATATTCGGTGAACCGATATTTTGCTTCAATTGCTCTGACATTATTTTTCAACACTTTAAATAAAAGACATTTTTCAAACATGAAATATTTTCTCACGAAGTGGCACATCTCTAGAATCCCTATTTATTCCATCATTGTGTTTCCCGATGTGTTTCCACTCAAAATTAGAAACAATAAAGAAGAAGATTGCGCAAATCATCATAAAGAGCATGCTTCATATCATTGAGTAAATTTGAATTTTTTTTTTGCATATGACAAACAACAAAAACCACTCATGAGTTAAACCTAAAGATGATATATCTAACGCAAAACCTTGATGGATAACATGAACATAAGATGAATCAAGTAGAGAGAAAATTTTCTACAAAAGTTCCATGCAAGATACCTAAAGGATCTAAAGAGAAATTTTCATTCAAAATCATCCAGTAATGTCTCTAATTCAACGTGAATCCACAGTGGATTCATAACTTGTCAAGGTAAGGCTGAACGAGTGCCTCGAGGTGTGAAGATAAAGTTAACCCATTCAAACAAGAATAGAAGATCTCTGAGAACAATGATAAATTTATTTTCCTTGAAGTAATGTCATCTGATTTATAAAGACTGCATCAATATTGGGGCAAGATCGACTTTGAGAAATATGAGAGAAGATCAAGATTGACAGAAGAAGATCGAGAATTCTATTTGAAACTGAGAATGCTAAAAAAAATATACATTTACATTTTAGGCATAATTTAGGACATTACATTCATAACATTACAATTTTGCAGGTTGTTCGAGTTAGTTCCAACTTCACAACAAAGGATATTGCACTCGAAGCATCTAGGATATACTTAAATCAAGATGGAGGAGTCATCCACATCATAGATCAACTCAACGATCAGGGGCTATTTTCCAGCCAAGGTCTTCAAGTCTAGAATAAGACCCCAAATTAACTGTGATATAGCTTAACTCAACAACCAGAAGCTGCTTCCCAACCGAGATTTTGAGCAAAATTTCAGCTCCACGATTAAGGATATCAAGCTCGATGTCAATTAAGACTGGCTTAGACCCACGAAGACGATTTGTCTCATTTGACTTAAACCCATGAAGGCATCCAAAAAAATAAAGACTAGATTAGACCCATGAAGGGGAGTCATCCAAAAAAATCAAGAATGACTTAAACCACGAAAGGGAGTCGTCTCATTTGAATTCACCCTACGAATGGGAGTTGTCTCACTTGACTTAAACCCTAAAGGTGAGCCATCCGAAAAACCTAACTTAAACAAATGAATAGGAGTCACCCGAAAAATCATTTCACATGACTTAAACCCACGGGGGGAGTCATCCAAAGCATATGATATAAACTCGTGAAGTGGGTTATCTAACGAGCCCGACTTAAACCTATGAAGGGGAGTCACCTGAAGAATGTTTTCTTTATTCAACTTTTAGGGTTTTTAGGAGCCTATAGATAGACACTCTTATTTTGTAATGAGGGGGATTGTAACCAAAAAAGATACGAGTAATAAATAAGGCTTTTTAATAAAGGTATTTTGTGTGTGTTATTGTTACTTTGTTAATTTTGGTCTTTTTTTCTTCTTCAAAAAAACTTTTTAAATGAGAGAACACTGAGGAAAAAGGAAGAAAGGCTTTTAAATAAAATCTGCATTGATTGAGCCTTTCTTGAGGTTTCTCAATGAATATCAATGGTGGATCCTGAATGAATTTTTTCTTTCCTTTTAATTTTTTAATTTATTTTTGATATAATATTAGATTTTTTGGTTTTTTATCCAATTAAATGATTTGAGGACCCGATCGAGATTCTTATAGGATTTGTGTATTTTCACATGGATAGGAGATAATTACTATCGTCGTCTCTTTTATTTCTTTTGAAAAATTTATCTTATTCCTTTTCCCATGATCTTGTTTTTAATTTATTTTAAATTAGTTTTTTTAATTTCATTGTTATTCATTTTAACTTTTTTTAGTTTTTACATTTTTTAACTTTTTGTTTTGTTTTCTTAATTTGATATACTTTTTCCATTTACTTTTTCAATTTTGTTTTATGTTCCCATTTTCTAATTTGTTAAGATTTTGTTAACTTATTTTTGAAGTTTTATTGTATTTCCTTTTTTTAGTTTTAATTATGTTACTCGTTTTCTTAATTTGCATTTTACTTTTTCATTATATTTGATTTGTATTCTTTCTAAAATTTATTTTAATTTTATTTTTTAACATAATATTCTAACAATATTTCTTTACTTTATATTATTATTTTATTCATATTTATGGTTCATTTATTTATTTTTTGTATTTCATTTTTACTTATCTCTACGCCCTTTAAACTTTCTGTTCCTTTATTGAATTTTAGTATTAATATCTTCCATATATATTTTTAGTTACAACCTTATTTTGGTACTTGTGACTCTTTTGTCCAAGTTTTGTAAAGTTGATCCAAATTATTCTTTTTTATCTTTAAATCCTTAATTTATTTTGTAATACCACAAAATTTTGGCTAATGATCAAAATGTAAATTTTGAAAGTTTGATGGCTAAGGTATTAATTTTGGAAAAGTTTAGGGACCAAAATATAATTTAGAAAAGTTTGGTATTGGTAGGTGATTTAATTATTAATGTTGGTCCTTACTAATGTAAATTAAAAATGTGGTTGTGTTATATGTAAGAAGCGGAATCGTTTCGAACGATCGATTTTAAATTTTAGAATGAAGCTAAGTGTAATGGCAAGAAAGCTAATAATGCTAAAAAGAATATTGATATTGTAATCGAGCTAAATAGACTAGAGAAGACTTTAGTATTTCATCCTAGAACGATTGTAGTTGTAAGAGCTTTTCTTTTATTTTGTGGGGAAAATGACATGCCTCTTTATGAGGAAGAAGCTAAGATTGATTACAATTGGATCATTTAAAGAATAAGGCTATCGATTTAGAAAGATCTACTGATATGTTTGAGGGATATGCAAGAGAATCTGAGACTGAATATGATCCAGAGATCATTGAATTTATTTTGAGTTAAGTATTAAGTGGATTAAAGAGATATCTGATCGCTTGTGAATGTATATGCTAAGGCAAGCTAATCTATGCAAGTATACACAATCGATGCAAGTAATATAGTAGTGAGTGAGTATCGTCTCCACAGGGATTGGATTAGAAATATCATTCCACCACAACTAGAACTAATGCTACAAATTAATCCTATTAAGTATTAAATATAAAAACTAATATTAAGGAGCTAAGAATAATGATTCAATGATTGCAGACAAGTGTGGTCGAGACAAAGAAAATATGCGACAGATAAAACAAAACAAATATTTGATTAAATATAATGCAAACAACCTCACATATTCAGACTTGTCACAGAGCACTGATGCTAAACTATTATCTCGGCAACAATTATTTTAAGCCCAGAATTAATTATTATGACTCGCTAAACTACCCAATAGGATTACTAGGTATTCTTAGACGGTTGTTATGGCAATACCTCTCGGCATTAACTATAGACGTTGTCTTAACCTACTCTAGCCTTTATCCCTTTTAGTTGTTTGAAACTCACTCCTTATCTCTAAGGTAGACAAGTTAGAACTTCACCATCCCAGATTCATTCCTTTGCTCACGTTGATCTCTCTTAATTCTCTCGAATTCAAGAATAACTTTCTAGACAAAAGGCTATTTCTTGATGCTCTTACAATGACCAGACATGTTTTATCGAAACCCCAGGCGATCTCTCGATGCTCTTACAGTGTTAAGGAAAAATATTTAAACTATGAGCAAAACAATCATAAGCAAACATAATTCATCATTCATAAACATAAAAATATTATTCAGGCAAACAAAGTTTAACACCAAGTAAAGCATTCATGGTGTTATCAAAGATCATCCAAGATTAAACCATTTAATACAACCCTAAATGAAATAAGAGTTTAAGAACAAAGGAAGAACGACTCCCAAAACCTGGGCTATGTCACGACAATCCTGATCAGCACCATGCCTGCCTTGGTGATCACCCTCTCTCGAGGCCTGATCACCGCTCTTCTATCGTCTGGTTATGGAGGACACCAAGGAAGACTGGGGGGCAGACGGAGGGAAAGCACAACAGTTGCTTGCTCACGCCTAAGGTAAAGTTATTCTTTCTTCTTCCTTGTCTCTCTCTTTTTGCGTCTACGACTGGTAATTATAAGGAGAATATCTTAGGGCTTTGCATGCTTTTGGAGTTTCCTTAATTAGTCGTTATTAATTTCCCAAACTTAAAAAGGAAAGGCGGCTGGCTGCTGGCGGCTGTTAGAATGATCAAGGCTTGCTTTCACATGAAGTAGGTCATCTAGCTGGCATGTGACATAGGTGGTTTCACCACATATGCTTCAGACTTCTTCAGATAAATCTGCTCCTCACGTTCTCATATGCACCATTGGCCTTTGCAATGTTTCATTGTCACGATTGAAATGTTCTTCCTCTGTAGAGTTCCTTAATAAACACAACTCAAACAACCCCTTCTCCTCAGCATCATCAGTTAAGCATAATAAATCTTTCCTAGGCAAAACTTATCCACCACAAGTAATTATAACCTATATGCAACTAAATGCAACTAAAAATGCAATGCATACTTTGTTTAGACAAGAAATAACTTAAGTAAAAAGACTATAAATTAAGTCTTTTTACGAAGTTATCACACCCCCAAACTTAAGCTATTGCTTGTCCTCAAGCAATGGATAATAGCTAAAAGAAAATTAAAATTATCATGGCAAAGCAATATCAAAAACATCATCAGGTTTGAGATTTCAGGTTTGAGATTTCAGCCCTCAGCAAAATGTGTGGCCTCAACATGTTCGATAGTCATATTATTCAAGTCCTCTCCCTAGTCAGGATCATTTTCTATTGTGTGTGCGTGATTGTAACCAGTCTATGCATAGAGGTAATTAGAAAACTTAAAGTAAGCACTTCTTGGTTGTCAAGGAAACAAATTATTCATCAGGCTTAGTTTATACTCCTAGTTATTTATCAACTTATATTCTCTTTATTCACATTTTTTATAGGGGAGCTAGCTCATCATAATTGCCGTTCCACACTCTAGGTGAAATGGAGCATACCTTCCACCCCCAAGCTAGTCGGGCAGAGTCATCCTATGACTACTTTCATTCACTCATATACCTTGGCTACTCTTAATTTCTTTTGGAATTTTTATTATTCATGCCTTTGCACAGAGGAGTGCCCCTTTGTATTTTTTGAGTTTTTAAGTTTTTAAACACTAGAGAGTTTTTACCTTACCCTTAGAATATTTTTGAAGTCTCGACAATTAGAAAGTTCTTTCCCTAAAATTTTATAAATTACCTAGAGCAAAGATAACCTACAGTCGTGTTTATAAGTTTCAAAGGATCAAGCCTAGGGTTGGTTATCTTCTTCAGACAGCCTTTACAATATTCAGGCCTAGGCAATAGAATTTTGCATTTATCATTGGGCATCCCTAATTCATTCCTAACAATAATCTTAACCAGCTTATGTCATGGCAACCAAAATTTTCAACCAATTAACATCCATTACTATTTAACAAAGTATGGAAGAATGGACAACACCTCCCCCAAACTTGAGGAATGCATTATCCTCAATGCATGAAAACTACATTAAATGCTACTATATGAAAATACGAAAATAAAAATAAAAACGAAGACTAAAAAACTTACTGTGCTGGTGTGGCTTAACTTAACGCCCTCGTGCAACATCGTTTAAGATGGGAAAGGCTCTCGGATCCCGCGTCTACTACTTCTGGATGAGAAGGAGATGGATGAAGTATACGGCCCGCCGTTCTCTTGTATCGCTTCTTGCTGGTCGAAGTGCGGGCTGGAGTGGACTGCTCGGTCGTGGGAGTCTGTTGTGATGGAACTAGGGGTGGACTAGGAGCTTCTGTTGGGGCTGGTGGTGTCGATTAAACTGGGAATGGAATGGGATCATGCTCAGGCTGCTTCGGTGCTGGCATGAAGTCTTCATCAGTGAAGAAGTGGGGTGGAGTATCACTGCTGCTTTCGGTGGTAGAGAAGGATGAGGAACTGAGGAACTCCTCGGTCTCATTATGGCTTTCTTCTGGTACGGGTGACACATGGGTTGCGAATGGTGGCACATCAGTGGTCACCCCTGGTGGAACGTCTAGAGGGACATTAGATGTCGAGGCATGAAATGTACTACTGCCCGCATTATAATTGAGGATTATACTGGGGAAGGTTGGCAGTCTGATCATTGTGGTTGGGAAAAACTCCTTGATGAAGGCGTTGAGTTGCATATCCCTTGCCTTGGCGTACTCAATGTAAATTTTCATGTGGTCCTCCAGGCACCCAATCTTTTCATGTGTCTCACGCGTGTGTGTGACCACAACAACCATTCTAGTTGCGGCAACCAATTTTGCTCCTCGTTCCAAACCCTCATTTGGGTCATCATCATTTAAACACATCAACTCGGGGACCTTTTTCATTGTAATACCCTCATTGGGTTTGATGAAGTCCTCGAATGGGTCCTTAGGAACCTTTTTCTTTCTGCACAGTGCGGTTATAAGGTTTGGGAATAGTAGGTTACCACAGTTCCACTTGGCACAGTCATGGATCTGCTCAAAGATGATTTTACCCACATCAATTGTCCTGTCGTATATGATCGAGTGCAACAACATCAACAACTTGACGAGGACAGTGGTGTTGTGGGATGTTGGCATCAACTTGCCATTAAGAAAATGGTTCCACAGTTTCACATGTGGCTTGAGGACTCGGTGATCTACTCACTTTCTTGTGGGGGCATTCCCTTCGAACTTAGCCCACCCAAAATATAAATCCTATAGAACTCCACTGTACGTTTCTTGATCTGCCTCGGCCATAAATTTCTTATGTGAGTCATCCACCTTCCCCAACTTAAAGTATTTGTTAAGTGCAGAAGGGGAAAAGTGAATCAGTTTTCCTCGAACATATACCGTGTGGTTGGAAGTGTCCGTGAGGTGGGCATAGAATTCCCTCACCATTGTCGGTGTTACTGCATTAGGATTATGAGCAAACTTCTCCCATTTATGCTTTTTTATGACATCCATCACCTCAGGGCCAAACTGATCTTATCCCTTGGCTGGAAAAACGAATCCATCTTCCAAATAGACTTGGCATTGCTGAATAGTTTTGAAGAGTACCTCTGCTTCGGCTGTTTGGAAACGTTCAAAACTCTATCTGTGGGTGGGGCCGATCTCAATCTCACCATTTTTCTTGGCTGATTTTAGTGGTGGCGATAGGGAGGTATTTTTGAGAGAAAGAAAACTAATTTTCTAGTTTGTGGAGAAAGATGGAAACACGATGAAGAAGTAGAAGATTGGGTAGTTTTTTCTTGGAAAGTGATGGTTGGTTTCAGAGTATTTGCGTCTTTTCTTGGTGGGGAAAAGATTTCTCATTAAATGAGAAATATGTGATTTGACGTAAAGGAGAGGAAAAGATTTCTTTCCCTTTTTTTCTTCCGCCAAAACCTTTTACCCAAGCTCGTCCTTTCTCCTTCATGAATGCTTCAACTCCCCATGTTGGCACGTGTTCCTTGTTTGCTTACAATATGAGAGAATAGAATAATAAAATAAAACATATTAAAGCATAAAATAACTTAAATTATTTATGTACATAATTTATATTTTCTTTGCCTAGGCAACGAATATTTGCTCAATTAAGAAAAGCAAACTCTTGGGCATCGTGTGCCAACGTTGTCGGTTTGTCGCACATGACTGGGGCTTCTTTGTACTCCTTGAGTCTCTGCCCATTCACTTTGAAGATGGAACCGTCGTTTTGGTTCTGAATTTCAATCACTCCATTGTCATGGACTTGGTGTACGATAAATGGTCCTGACCATCGTGATTTTAGCTTGCATGGGAATAACTTAAGGTGTGAATTGTAGAGCAGTACTTGTTGTCCAGAATAAAATTACCTCGGCAATATTTTTCTGTCATGCCATCATTTTTTTTCTCCTTGTAAAGACGAGCATTCTCGTATGCATGTGCTCTAAATTCATCCATCTCGTTTAGTTTCAATAGTCTTCTTTCTCCAGCAAGCTGAGCATCCATGTTTATTTTTTTGATGGCCCAATAAGCATTGTGTTCGAGTTCCACAGGTAGATGACATTCCTTTTCATAGACTAGCTTGAATGGGGACATTCCCAGCGGTGTCTTGAATGTTGTGCGATAGGCCCATAGTACTTCATCTAGCTTCGGCGACCAATATTTTCGACTTCGGTTTACCACTTTTTCGAGGATCTGCTTGATTTCTAGGTTTGATACTTCGGCTTGTCTATTCGTTTAGGGGTGATACGCCATAGCAATTCTATTTCATACTCCATATCTTTTCAGTGCCTTAGCAACCAATTTATTATCAAAACGTGTCCCTTCATCACTAATGAGAGCTCGTGGTGTCCCAAAGCGGGTGAATATATTTTTGTGCAGAAACTTCAACACCGTCTTGGAATTGTTCTTAGGTGTTGCAATGGCTTCAACCAATTTTGATACATAATCCACTGCCAAGAGAATGTACATATCTCTGAATGATGTTAGAAAAGGTCCCATGAAATCTATGTCCCATGAAATTTTGATCTCCAGAACGTTTTGCCATGGCATCTCATGTCGTTTCGAGATGTTTCATGTTTGTTGACATCTATCACATGATTTGTAGAATTTATGCGCATCTTTGAACAGGGTTGGCCAACAGAATCCCGACTGAAGCACTTTTGTTGTTGTTCTCATCCCACCAAAATGCCCTCCATATGATGACGAGTGGCATTGAAGTAGGATATCTTGTTTCTCTTCTTCTGGAATGGACCTTTAGATTATTTGGTCTCCGTACTGCTTGAATAGAAATGGTTCATCCCAATAGAAATGTCGTATATCGTGTCAAAATTTCCTTTTTCCCTGGCTAGATAAATCAAGAGGAACAATACCACTAACAAGAAAATTAACGATGTCAGCATATCACGGTGCAACCGTGACAAATAATATTTTTTCATCAGGGAAATCCTTTTTAATATATGTGATGTCAGGACAATAAGGTTTGTTATCTAGCCTAGACAAATGGTCTGCTACTTGATTTTCTATACCTTTTCTATCCTTGATCTCTAAATCAAATTCTTGCAGTAATAATATCCTCCGAATTAGTCTAGGCTTTGCATCTTTTTTATTAATCAGATATTTAATAGTTGAGTGATCTGTGTGAACAATTACCTTAGTGCCTATTAGATATTGCCTAAACTTATCGAATGCAAATACTACTACTAAGAGTTCCTTTTCAGTGGTGGTATAGTTCACTTGAGCATCATTAAGCGTTTGGCTTGCATAGTAGATAACATGAAAATTTTTACTTTTTCGTTGCCCTAGCACAGCTTCGACTGCATAGTCACTAGCGTCGCACATAAACTCAAATGGTTCGTTCCAATCTGGTGGGATAACTATTGGCATTGCTGAAAGCTTTTTCTTCAAATCTGTGAAGGCATTCAAACGTTCGTTAGTAAACTTAAATGGATGTTTTTGTTGAAGCAAAAGGCATAAAGGTTTAGAGATTTGAGAAAACTCTTTTATGAACTGCCTATAGAATCCTGCATGTCTAAGGAAACTGCGTACACCTCGTACATTAGTGGGTGGGGGAAGATTTACAATGACATCCACCTTGGCTTTGTCGACTTCGATGCCATGGCATGAAATTTTGTGTCCCAACACTATTCCTTCAGTTACCATAAAATGGCATTTTTCCCAATTCAGTACTAGGTTGGCTTCTTCACAACGTTTCAACACATTGGATAAATTGTCGAGGCATCAGTCAAAGTCATCACCCGAAATGGAGAAGTCGTCCATAAATATTTCTATGCACTCTTCCACCATTTCTGAAAAGATTACCATCATGCATCATTGGAATGTAGCTGGAGCTTTACACAGTCCAAACGACATTCACCTAAATGCATAGGTAGCATACAGGCATGTGAACGTTGTTTTTTCTTGGTCTTCGGGTGCTATGGCAATTTGATTATACCCCGAGTATCCATCTAGAAAGCAATAAAATGCCTTTCTTGCTAATCTATCCAACCTTTGATCGATGAAAGGGAGGGGAAAATGATCCTTCTTGATGACTTTGTTGAACTTCCTATAATCCATGCATATGCGCCAGCCCCTGACTGTTCTTTTGGTTAGTAAGTCATCATACTTGCTTTTAACCACGGTTACACCACTTTTCTTTGGCACGCATTGGACTGGGCTTACCCATGAACTATCAGATATAGGATAAATCACTATTGCATCCAGCCATTTTATTATTTCCTTCATGACAACATTCTTCATGATCGGGTTGAGTCATCTTTGGGGTTCCACCGTGGTGCTATGGCTATCTTCAAGATTGATTTTGTGCATGCATATGGTTGGACTGATTATTTTCAAGTCTTCCATCGTCCATCCTATAACTTTTCTGTGCTGTGACAAAACATGCAACAAACTCTTCTCATGTTCGGAGGTTAGGTTGGCAGAGATTATCACTGGTAAAGTTTCATCAACTCCTAAATAAGCATATTTCAAATGTGATGGTAAAGTCTTAAGCTCCAATTTCGGTGCATGTTGTGAAGATGACTCTTGAGATTTAACTTCATTATAATCTAAAGGTTCAAATTTCACACCTGACATATTAAGAAATCTTAATTGATCCTTTGTCTTTCCTCCGTGTTTTGTATTGTCGTCACTTTCAGGGTGTTCATTGTGCATATTTTTGTTGTTGTGGCCATGATTATCAGAACCGCCTTCTGAAAATAGTTCATCTAGGTCAAAGATTTCTGCTTCATGCATCTCGGTTGTAGGTTCATGGTACAAAGTACTGTACTCATCGAGCCTTAGGGATTCACCTCGTCCAAGGATTGTCTTTTTTCAATCTTACTAATGCATTGATATTCTTCTGGATTTTTAACGTATTTCATAGTGTTGAAAATATTGATCGTGACGCTTTGCTCGCTAACTCTCATGGTGAATTCTCCCTTTTCACAATCTATTAAAATTCTCCCGGTGGCTAAGAATGGACGTCCCAAAATGATCGGTGCATTTTCATCAGCTTCGCAATCCAGAATGAGAAAATCCATTGGAAATATGAATTTATCCACCTTTACTACAACGTCTTCAATTCTGCCCTCGGGTCGCACATAAGACCGATTAGTCAACTGTAGAATGACCGAGGTGGGATAGGCGTGATACCCGTCTAGTTTCATGAATATCGATTTTGGTATCAAGTTTACACTTCATCCCAAGTCAATGAGAGCTCGTCCGATGAAGTCATTACCAATGGAACATGGTATTACAAAGCTGCCAGGGTCTTTTTGCTTTGGTGGGAATTTTCTTACTGCTGAGCAGATTTCTGTTGCCGTGGCGATACGTTCTACCTTCATTTTCTTTGTAATAATTTCTTTCAGATACTTGGCATAGGAAGGTATTTGCTCGATGGCTTCGAGTAGGGGCACATTGATACACAACTGGTCCAAAACATCAACGAATTTCTTGAACTGGATGTCATCATCATGTTTCTTTAACCGCTGAGGGAACGGTGGTAGAGGTCTCACATCGACTACTGATAGTACAGGGTAATCGCTGGCCTTGACCATGAATTTCTTGTTATCCGATTGATGCTTTTCTGAGTCTTCACTTATTTCCTTCTTTTCATGCGCTTTTTCTTGTTCAACATTCTCAGATTCCTCATCCAGTTGTGTTACGCCTTGGCGAGAATTGTTCAGTTATTCTCTTCCAAACTTGTCATCTTGATCAACTTGTTTTCCACTCCTTAGCGTAAGTACATTGCATTGCTCTTTTCCTTGATGCTTAGTGACTTCAGTATCACTAGGGAGATTTTTGTGTGGGCGAGAATGTAGTGCCATGGCAATCTGTCCCACTTGATTCTCCAATGCTCAGAGAGATGAATTATGGCTTTGCAAAAGTGTTACCTAGCTTTGTAACAAATTTTCTTATTTTTTATTTTTTCAGAATGTTCATGCATCAAGGTCTTTGTAGACGCCATGAAATCTTTTATCGAGGCCATAAATTCTTGCAAGGATAATTCCAAGGAGTTAGTATTGGAATGAGTGTTAAAGGAAGAAGATATACCTTTATTGTTCTGTCAGGGCTGCTGATGATACTGATTCTGAATATTCTGATGGTCCAAATTATTTTGTTGTGGTCTGTAATTTGTGGCTTGATTTTTTTTGTTCCCTTGATTATTCCACGAAACATTTGGGTGTTGTCTCCAACCAGGGTTGTACGTGTTCGAATAGGGATTATTGTTGTTTCGATTATAGTTGCTCACAAAATTAGTTGACTCATGATTTTCAGGACATTCACTCTCGAATGGTTTCCATGACACAGTAAACATGCATGATTGGTTGCCTTGATTTCTCTTACCTCATTAGGACGTTGCAAAGTTTTCAACATATTGGTTATTATAGAAAGTTGGGCTGCTACCAAATCTTTGCTTTATAATTCATATGCTCCAGAGGTTTTTCTGTTGGTTCCAAATCTTGTACTTGGAGATTGATAGTCATTATTCAATATCCTGTCGAGGATGTCAAAAGCTTCCTCGGGTGATTTGTCTAGTAGGGTGTCATTTGCTGAGGTGTCCAGCATCATTCGAGTTGGTGCATTGACTCCATTGTAAAACATCACCACTTGCGTCCAATCATGAAATCCATGATTAACACATTTGTGAAGTAAAATTTTATATCTATCCCAACATTAGTACATTGATTCATCATCGCCTTGGCAAAAACTTGCAATGTCATTCCGAAGCTGTGTATTCATATTGGGCAGATTATATCAGAGTAAGAAACTCTTTCATAAATCTTCCCATGACTCATTTGATCCGGTAGCAACTCCGCTGAACCAAGCTCTTGCTCTATCACTTAAGGAGTAAGGAAAAAGCTTCAGTTTGAGCATATCTTCATGTACTCTTTATTGTCTAAATGAATCGCATACTTCAAGGAAAGCACGCACATGTTGTCTAGCGTCTTCATTGGGTGTACCACCAAATTGGCCGATAGAGTTCAGTATATTAAACATCACCGATTTGAGTTCAAAATGAGTGGCTTGTATATCAGGTGCCACTATGCTATGATGGAGGTCATCGATAATTGGGTTCAAGTGATCTCATATCGTTCTTGGTCTTGCCACTTGATCTCCTAAATCTCCCATGTCATTTTGCAACTGATTCAATTGTTCTCTAGTTCTTTGGGTCTAAATGATTGCTCAACTTCAGGATTGAATGGTTCCAAAGGCTTACCAGCAGATCTCAAGGTCATGCAATAATAAAAACCTATAAAAGAAAATAATAAACTACGTTAGGCTAAATAATTATAAAGTGACACAAAGAACTTGTTATGGCTAGAAATTTTGTCAGCTGCCAATCCCCGACAACGGCGCCAAAAACTTGATCGCTTGTGAATGTAGCTAAGGCAAGCTAATCTGTGCAAGTATACACAATCAATGCTAGTAATATAGTAGTGAGTGAGCATCGTATCCACATGGATTGGATTAGAAATATCTTTCCACCAAAACTAGAACTAATGCCACATATTAATCCTACTAAGTATTAAAGCTAAAAACTTGTAGACACTGATTTTTCCATTATTCATTATTATTATTATTATTATTATTATTATTATTATTATTATTATTATTATTATTATTATTATTATTATTATTATTATTATTATTATTATTATTATTATTATTATTATTATTATTATTATTATTATTATTATTATCATTATTCATTATTATTATTAAATTTTATTATTTCAGATCCAAAATACAAATAACCCATGCCCCAAATACATTGCAAGCCCAACCTGGATACATCAAGTCCAACAGTGACCCAAACATGGTAGCCCAGATCCAGATGGCCCAGCTAAACCCTAAAACCATATTAAGGTTTCGATCTCAATACCCTAGCCGCCTCAGCATCATAGTCGTTGGATCTGAGAAGAACCAACGGAACCCATATGCACCAAATGAAAACCCTAGGGTATGATACCCTAGGGCCACGTCGCCTCTTCTGCTGCTTCCAAGAGTTCTAGTGAGTTCCACCTGCCCCACGTTTACACTGCCGACACTCCCACTGCCAGGTGACCCAACCCGCCGCAGCCACGACGCTGCCGCCTCGAAGAAGACTCCAGGACTGCCACAAATCCACCCACATCTTGCTCTATGGTGAGTCACTGTAAACCTCCTCTGTGACCAATCCAAATAAATTTTCATGGTGGCCTATAAAGCCACCACTAAACCTGCAAAATAAGGATGGGAGAAAAAAAAGCAAGACAGAGAGACAACGACGAGGATAGAAAAATAGAAAAAAAGAGAAATAACGAGGGCAACCAACCACGACAGCAAGCAAACAACACATCAACCAGAAGCAAAAAGAAAAGAGAAGAGAGTGGAGTAGCTTACCATCATCGAAACCTCCAAACCACCGTCGAACCCGCGAAGAACCAAAGGTATAAACCTAGATCTAGGAAATTTTAAAGGTTTTTAGGAGAAAATGAGGCTAGATTCGGCTTTGGGATTTTTTAGATCTACGTTTTGGGGTATGTTTGTAAATTTCGGCCACCGTTGACGGTGGCCGACAGCGGTGGTCGGAGCCCGAATACGGTGGCGGGCTGGGACTGGTTTCTCTCCGGCGTGGGAAATGAAGAGAGATGGCAGAGAGTTTTCATCTCTCTCATTTAGAGATAGAATGAAAAAATAAAAAATGAAGAAGGATGGCCCAAAAGGGCCAGTTTAAGGGTTTATATACCCTTCTCCAAATGGCTTCGTTTTGGGGAGGGTTATACCTGTAATTTTGGGAATCCACATATACATCTCGTGGTCCCTTCTAGTTTACAACTTTGCATTATAGTCATTAAAATCAATTTATAATTATTTCAATTAGGTCTTATAATTTTATTTAATTTATAATTTAGTCATTATTAGTATACTTACATATTTAGGATAAATAACTATTTTAGTCCCTTATAGTTTTATAAATTTTATTTTAACCCGAATAATTAACATTTCTGGCTAAATTACACTGTAGACCTCTAGATCTTGTGATATTTCGAATTAGAGCATTAAGTTTAAATATTTTAATACTTTTATTTTTAACTACAAGTTTTATTACTTTTTATATTTTAATCCTATTGTTTTAATTTTATTTATTTTAGTCACTATTTAATTGCAATTTAATTTATATTATTATCATTTCAATTTCAATATGTTTAAATTATTACTTTAATCATTATTGTTATTATTATTATGTAGTCATATAGACATATATAATAAATAATATTTGTTTACTTATTTTTTATATATATTAAATAAAAATCCTATTTATAAATTTAAATTTATATAAATTACTTTTAAGAAAAATAATCATATTTTAAATATTTATTTATTTGGGCTGTCTTAACACACCTAGAAGTCATTTTATGATATTCTTAAATAAATAAATATCATATTTTTATAAATTATATATATTAATTTATTTTTATTATTTTTATAGAAATGTTTTATTAATATTTATTTAATTTTTAATATTAAGAAATGGGCTGTTTAAAGCACCTAGAAGTCATTTTTTGATATTTCTAAGTAAATAAATATCTTGTTTATAAATATATATATATATATTAATATATTTTCTTAAATTTATATTAATAAATTTGAAATAACAGGATTATGAATTAAATATATTTTTTAATTTTTAAATTTCCAATAATAGAGACAATTTATAATTAATGAGTACCAATTTTGAGCGTTGTGGGGGTGTTAATCCTTTCCCAAACGTAATCGACCACGAATCCCTTTTATTGTTAAAAAGAACGAATTTTTGGTTAAAACGCAAACCAGTTTATCTTTTAACTGATGTTTTCTTAAAAACTCTTTTAAAAGATAATTTTTAGGTATTCGACCTACCTGACCCAAAAGGTCGATGGCGACTCCCAAAACATTTTAAAAACCATTTATTCACATCACATTTCCCGCCAAATAAAAATTTCGTGCCCGGGCGAAAACCGGTTACGACAGCTTGGCCACTCCGCTGGGGACCAATCTAGCTTTGAAATTAATTATAAATTGTCTCTATAATTAGAAATTAAAAATTTATATTTATTTAATTTATAATTCTTTTCTTTCAAAAATTTTATTACTCATAATATTTATTATATTTTTTTATTATTATTGTTTTTATTTTATTTTTAGATATTAAATTTCTTTTTTATTTGTTTGTCAAAGGTTTGAATATTTCTCCTCACACACAACACTTGCATTGCATAACATAAGCTTTATAATCAAGCTTGTTACTTTTAAGTGGGAGTGAAAGCGACGTCTTCGTAAGAATTTATTCTCTATGTCAGACCTAGCAAGTAGGTTTCGGGGTTCATATATCCTATGTCTTCGTGATAATTTATTCTCCGTGACAGACATAGGGAAATATGTCCCCTCCAATTGAACTCGATCTGCTTTAGTCTGTAATGGACTAGGATTGAGGGTTTGGTAGCCCAAGGGGGCACCAACAAGGATAGCTCGATTACCTTTACTCCTAGAACTGAAACTCTGCATATAATAAACCCTAGAAATTCTCCTGATCTAAGACAATACTGAAACCCTGTCTGTAGGTGTACACAAAGGAGAAATAAGCTCTAACTTTTAATTTATTTTTTTTCTCTCTGCATAAATGCCTGCGAACTAGTAGTCATGCGGTTAGGTTAATTTTTCCAAACAAAGCATGGAACTAGAAAGCATGAGGTTAGGATTTATACCTTGATAGATAGAATTTTTTTGTCTTTCCATTAATTGGTACTAACCATTTTATTTTTCTTCTTATTTTTTATACATTTTGTTTTGCTCTAACTTGTTTATATTGATTTCTTTTGTTTACATTTCATGATCATAGCATAACCAAAATATGTTGACTTGAAAAACTGTTCATCAAATTGGAAAGAATTCATAAATGGACAAAAAGTTTTATGATCAAACAAAATATGACGCAGCCAAAGAAAGACATCCTGAGGAAACTCCAAGGATTGAAGGGAGTTCTGCACACAAAGATTCGGTTATATTAATACCAAAAGTATTACACAAAGATCCTGCCAGATTGATACCAAAAGCAGTCTACGGTAAGAGCATCAGTCGGGGCATTCAAAATAAAGGAGGTTTTTATGAAACTCAAGCATGTTATTTGAAGGATCAAAATAAGAAATTGAGCACAGAAATGGAAACCATGCATGAAGATTTCCAGAAGATCAGTCAAGCCTTTCAAAATACTGGCATAGGAAACTTTCCAGAAGACTGGATAAAAGGGGTCACCAAACTGAAAAAGAACTGCAACTTATATGAAGATATTGTTAAAGAACTTCTTGGACATAAAGGTTCTCTTATAAGGAAAATGAGCAACTCCGAGAACTGATACATAAGGAAAAAGATAAGGTCATGGAAGAAGCTGTAATTCAGCCAAGCAATATGGCCCATAAGCTGATAGACTAACTTGGCTTTAGAGAAGTTAGGAGGGAAAGTTATCCCCTATATGTAAAGTTTTATTTAAGTTAGGACTGAAAGCTGCCCCCTACATGTAAAAGTTTTGTTTGATGCACATAAACTTTTGTGTTCAATGAAATATGTTCTAAGATGATCACTCTTGAGTAACACCTTTTCATATATGCATTTTCATTTTGTATCTTTGCATTTTCATTTATACTTTCATGTTTGCTTTTGTATTGCACAATTTGCATTCTTATTGTTACATTCACATATTTACATTTGCATTTGCATTTTTGCACTTTTACGTTTGTATTTACATTTTCATTTTTGCATTTTCATCTTTGCATAATTACATTTTATTTCAAATTATTTTACATGCATTTAATCATGACAACGTGGAATAATTCGTGGAGAATTCCATGACAAAATTTTTGAAATCAAAGTGGAGTTAACTTGGTCTACCTAAAGAGGCATAATAGCCATGAATGATATTTTACCAAGGGTTGGCAGAATCGAGAAACTACAAGAGCAACTTATCAAGACTCAATAAGAGATGATGGATCAAGCAAAACAATTCCAAGATGATTCAAAAGAGCAAATGACAAAACAAATGGATATGGTGAATATTGTGATCCATGGAGAGAAATCCTTAGAGGATCCTATTGTGAAAAATTTGAATGGGATTATGAATGATGTAGCTGATGCAATAGAAACAAATGACTAAGAACTTGTCAAGAGATGTGGAAATCCAATATAGCTCCAGAAATAGCGACAGAGATCAAACTGAAGCGAAGCATAGAAGAGGTTCAAAGACCATTGAAGAAAACTAGGAAAAGAAAAAAGAAAATGATACCTCTCATTCCAATTCCAATCTCATATTCAGATTTATTACCATTTCTTTTTTAAAATGACCTCATAACACCAATTCCTCCAAGGCCTAATACTTATTTGCGTCCAGATTTGCAGGGTGTCAAGAATTCATGCAATTATCATTCTGGAGAGTTTAACCACTCTACGGAGAATTGTAGGGTTGTGAATTTAAAGGTCCAAAACCACATTAAAGAAGGGTTGTTATGTTTTGAAGATAGGAAACCTAAACTCCTCAAAAGCTCAAAACTGGTCGAGAAAGAGAAATTTTTGAATTACTGTCTGTCTCATGATGTTCAAGAGTCAAACATTCAAAGCAAACATTTTAGTCATCATTCACATGGTCTTCAAGAAAGCAAAGAAAATAATTGTAAAGAGACAGTGATGTCAAAGGAGAATCTACCTAGTTTTCCTTCAGTTTCATGCAGCAAGGTATATCACAAGTTACTCCAAGCCCAGATTATTACTCCATGTCGAGCTAAGCCTTTGTTGCATCAATACCCGAGTTGGTATAATGAGAAACTCTCTTGTGATTATCATGCTGGAGCCCGATGACACTCCATTGAGAATTGTGGTAACTTCAAACTAGTGTTTCAAGACCTTTTGGTTAAGGGAATCATAGAAGTGGATGATCAATCTGTTTTGTTCAAATAATTGGGAATCAAACCTTAAAATATAGTTGGTAGTATCAAAGCAAATGAAGTACGTGCTGCTAAGGAAGAGGAAAACAAAGTACTTGAGCCAAAGATAAAACGTTCAATTTTTAATACCTCTCTGATTATAAATGATAAAGAAGTAAAAAGAGAGGTAATTCGAGACTGGCCCACAAGTTTAAGAATAAATGGGAAAGATGCAACTCTGAAGAAACCTCAAACGCCTATATCAGATTTTCTGAGGACCAGTGAAAAGAGTCTGGATACAAAGAGTCTAGTGAATATTACTCTAATTACAGTCGCAATATGTGTTCAGAATCAGGACAAGGTTATAATCCTTAGTAAAAGTTGTTTCGAATCTAAAAATGAACTCAATTTCCAGCCAAATAAGAAAAATATGATGATGGAGACTACTCATGAGGGTCAAATAAAGATGAAAATCTTGGGCCATGTAAACACCCAACATTAGAGGAATGATATAGCAAGTTAAAAAAAACAAGTGGAAGTTATTATCTACCACTGTAGTACCTTTCTATTTTCAACATCCTGTTTAAACTTGTTTTTTGTTCCTTTCTCCACCTTTTATTCAATAAATAAATTTGTATTGCTTTTAAGGTTGTGAGCATGGAGTCGATTTTGCAATCTTGCAGTTCTTTGAATATCAATTGGATTAAAAAAGTTTAAATGATTAGAGTTATAATCTTTGACAAAATATGAGGATTGAAAACCAGAAAAGCAATGACCCTTGACCTTACCTTAAAACAAATACACCCAAACACTATCCTATTACAAATATGAGATAGCCTTCTCCTATTCAAAGGAATTACAAAAAGGCTTGGTATTTATATATATGAGCGTACAACATGGGGCATCGTTGGTGTATTACATTGCAAAACCGACTAGAGTACATTTTCTATTAATGACATTCGATGATGAATATAATTTTTACAAATAGGTAAATCTCGCTTAAGTCAGTAGCTTGGGAATTGAACTCTAACAAAGAGATTTTCTAAATTCCACCAAAACACCTAGACTATAACATGTTCTTCTTAACAAGCCTAAGAAATTGGATTTGGATACCCATGTTATATTATTATTATATATACAATAAAGCTTGAGTTATCCCCCTAAAGCAATTGGTTAATAGCCCTGGCTTTATGGATAATATTCAGCTAATATGTTATGCTTGAGTTATCCCCTAAAGCAATTGGTTAATCGCCATGGCTTTATGGATAATATTCAACTAACTTATTATACTATTATATGCAATAAAACTGCCCCTCTAGAGCAATTGGTTAATCGCCCTGGCTTTATGGATAAGTTTCAATTAGCCTGATAAAGATGATTATATTATTATATACAATAAAGCTGAACTCAGCTAGCCAAAATGGAAAATGTGTTAAGAGATGGACTAAGGGAGTTATGAAACACCTGTTATAGTCAACTTCACACAAGCACTCGGAAATTTCATTTTTAGACCGATATTTTCGCACTACTTTGGTTAAATGAGTCTAAATGAAAGATTCCAGAGAATTGAAATGGAAGTATTATAGAAAGTCTTGTAGCCATTATGCTAGATTATGTCATTTTGTACGCATCCGGTTAAAATACCAAGTCCTTAAAGTGAGGCATGTGACAAAGTTCACAAAGAGCGAGAGAGGAGTGACATCTTAAATAGATGTAACCATAGAAAATAGGAAAGCCATCCCGAAACTAACCCATAAATCTTGATACTTGTCAAAGAATTATAACTCTCAAACATTAAAGAGTTGTTGATTCTTTTGATATTCTTTGAATTCATGCTTATGATTTGATTTTATTATGAATCTGTGATAGGTAATATTTTAGAAAATTCTTTCATTCTTTGATAAAGAAAGGAGAAAAACATTTTCAAATAGGACAGTCTCAAATGAGGAAGGTTCTCGAAACAAGTTGTTGTCCATTCTACCTCTATTGAAGAAAAAACATTATACCACGATATTGGCTCATGTCTTGATGTATCATTGTTACCTCTTCCATGTCGATTATTTTCCTTGTCAGGATTATATCCATTATATCCTTCAGAATATTGCTGAACTTGAAATTGAGAACTTATGGAACAAAATAAGACATTGGAACAGATTCTACACTTGTATGCCTTTCATATTGGGTAACATTGGTTACAGGATTCCAAAAGTAAAGATAACCAGTTTTACTAGCAACTAAATCTTTCCATGGTTCGGGAAGAGTGGGATATGTAGGTGGGTATCTTGAAGCAGCAGAAGAGGCAGTCAATGTAGCAGTCATTGCAAGAAAATGCACCAACAAAAATTTTATAGTTCATCCTGATGATGTTTATTTCTTTTGGTAAGGTTATTACACTGGATGCCACCGACAACAAGGTCTAATTTATTGCTACAACCGATCACCATTCAGTTCTTATGCATATATTTTCAAAGGTATGCCAAGACAGTAGAAGGCAACCTCTGCATCACTGATCTCAGAGAAAAGAGGCAGGACATTGGTACCACCAGGGAACATGTCCCTAGTAGATCTTCCTCCTAATGTATGGTTTTTAGGGAAACGTAAAAGCATTTCCACCTCATCAGGTTCAAGTGGACCAACTTTATTCCTTCCAACTCATACCAAATTCCATTTTCGGCACTCATTAAGAACATACTTCTGGATACTCGAAGGTGGCTCATCGTCATAAGCTTCAAGAGCCTTACAGATCCTTTCTGTCAATTTGGCACTTCCTGTACATGTTTGTAAATAGTTCAACTTTGTTCTTGGATCCCATGAAGGCCATTATTTTTTTTGTCAGTGGAAAAGCATCATGTATTGTGCGTGGAGGAGGCGGAACAAGAGAAAATCTATTCTCAATTGGTAGATTATGAACATAGTCCCTTTTCCGTGCAGCAGCACAAAAATACTTCGAATCTACAAATTCTGGCTCTACATCGTATAAGTACTATGACATTTCGGTCCAAACACCAACTGGAGCAAGTGCCACGTTCTCGTAGTAAAAATAATGAGGCCCAATAGCATATTCTTGAAGTGTTCTTTGAGTTATCTGATCTGGTTCAGTAGGAACCCCAAAACCAATCATTAGATTTAGAAGATGAATTGCATGATCGTTGTCATTAAGAAGCTTCTTTTCAAGCTTCCTGTGCTTCTTCCCTTTTCCAAAAATAATAGCCCGAGTTTTACCTTTTCTTGTAATTGGGGTCATTGCATAATGACTTCTTATTTTCTACTGGAAGAAGGGTGTCAGCAGTCTTAGCCATTTGAGCAGCACATATAAAATCTGTCAACTCTGCAATTGATGAATCATGACCACATCTCTCCATGGCTATTGAAGCCTCAGCCTCTGAGTACCCTATTTTCGTCAAGTATAACAGTTTATTCTCCTCATCAGAATCAGAATTCAGGATTTCCTCGGTATCAGAAGAACTATCAATATATGTGAAATCATCCTAAAAGATTGCTTCATAATTAGATGAGTAGTTATCATAATCAACATGTTGCATGGCTGCGGATTTTTCAAGAGCCTGTACCACTGTATATGTAGTCTTGCTATTACATCAGATTAATGTTCACATAAATTGGTTTCTCTCCCACAGAAAAGTATATTCTAGAAATAGCCTTCACTGAAAATAAGGTTCAATGTGTCAGCCTGGAATGAATTACCAAGCAATTTATACCACTCTGCCCAACTAGATCCCTCCAGATCCAAAAATGGGCACCTCATTCAGAAGAGGCACATATCTTAGACATTTTCGTCAAAATGATTGATTACTTCTTAAGTTTGTGACAACATGAAGAGAATTCCTCAAGTTACTTGACAACTGCTGTTTAGTTACATCAGAATGAGAATATTCAAGATAAACAAATTTGAGGCACATATAAAGCTCTAAGTACCCACAACAGTACATTGTCAAAATTGGACCTCGTGGGGATCATGATATTGAAATCAAACAAACATTATAAGGTTGGGGGCATTTTGAAGGCCTAATTCATACAGATTCATGTGGGACGTCTTGAAAGCCCATTTCAACCAGAAATATAATGGTGGGGCATTTTGAAGGCTCACGGTAATATGAATATTTGGGCATTCTTGGAGGCTGATCTCAGCAAGAAGTAATGTTGAGCACACTTTTAACATCTGTATCAGCAAATGTTGGGGCATTTTAAAGGTTACTTCAGACAAATCCAAGTGGGGCATTTTGAAGGCTCATATTAACAAGAAGCAAATGATGGAGCATGCTGAAAGCCCATTTCAATCAAAATCAGGAATATTGACACATTTTGAACGTTTGTATTAGCCAATGTTGGGGCATGCTGAAAGCCCCTTTCAATCAAGAAACATGAATATTGGTGCATTTTGAACATTCGTATCAACAAATGTCGGGGCACGCTAGGTCCATATCATCTTATGGAAAGATCATTACTTTGAGCAAATATTACCAATAAGATAGAAAGACATGAAGAATGAAAATGGTGAAACAGTGACAGTAGAGCTGACTATACATAATTGCTTCGTTCATCAGGTAGTTACATTAGGATCAGGTTGTTGAACAAATATTTACTCAGCAAGTATGGTTTCAAATACCTAATCTTCTTAACCATGTGTCACATGACAACGTATTCTTTGTTAAGCTACATCACGGTTGCATGGATAAAGATAGTCCCCATACAGACCATTCGATCCAGGGTTCCATTCCTCAAGATCTCGGCTTTGAAATTGGACTTTTATGTGTCGATGATGATTAGAAATATTTCTTTGAGGTTCATGATAGTTAGTTTCAATCATACTGTTGGGGTTGTTTTTCACAACAATTTTTGCCTACTTGATGACATTAAAGAGAGAGGCTCGGCCTACGTACATTACCCTTATTCCCATTATTACTGGGGTTATCATTGCCTGCCAGGGTGAATTGAGTTTTCATCTATTTGGTTTATCATGTGTGTTTCATCTACAGCAACAAGAATTCTATGGACCTCTTTCTGTACATGCCTCCTATAGCGGATGTGTTTCTACTTCCTACAACACTCATTATGGAAGAAAACATGAATCTCACTTGTATTCCCACTGACTTTTGCTCAAGTGGTCTTGTAACATCATACAAAAGCTTTAAACACTATGCAAAGAGCTTCATTGATGAGAAATCTAGGCAGAAGCCACAGAAAAGGATGAATGTGTTGTCAAATATTTACGAAACATCTGTGCAGAACCCATATGAAAGGATGAATATGTTGTCAAATATTTTACGAACCAGTTATGGTGCTGAACCAATGTTGCGATCATATGGTGTTTCCATTTTTGATTCAAGATAAAGTATGTCTTCTTCAACCCCAAGGTTAGAAGTGAGATATGATGAAGATTTCTTTCCACAGAAGGGAACAAAAAATTTTAACAACAAGAAACTAGTGGAACCAAGTAAGGTTAAACAATAGGTTGTTGTTAAACATCTCGACATGATATGGTCCAAGTTTCCTTGTTCGAGATTTGATTAGATGCAGAGACATGAAAGGAATTAGGATAAATCCTCCTTGTATTGTGTTTCAAGAGTCAAATCAGAATAGACTCTACTCTCCTAATTAATCCATGTTGAGTTAGGCATATCTACATATACATTCTTCAAATATGATAGATTCTCTCTTCAAAGATGATAGATTCTCTCTTCAAAGATGATAAATTCTCTTTTCAAAGATGAAAGCTTTATTGGATTTCTACACAAGTCCAAGCAAAGAAAACTGGTGTTATCCAAAACAAAATGGGGCATCAAGGTCATAATTCTGATTACGGCAAGAGTTCCATAAACGAAACATTTCTTTTGAGACTTTAATGAAACAAAGAAGATAGAAAGAGGCAAGTGGATCAGATGGTTCATCATAAATGCCAGCTTGAAATGATATTTTGATTAAGTGAAGAAATACCGAGTTCACCACTTTGAAGTCAAATAAAGATGGATTTAACATTTATGCATTCATAAGAACATCATTTGCATAATAGAAAATGCATTACATTGATACATTTGATTGCATTCAAACACAAGGTTTTTTCAGATCTTTATATGAAAAAGAAGATTCATGATGAAAAATACCTTACAAGAGGAAGGTAGAATTCAAAACCTCAAATGTAGAAATCACACAAACATATGAAGAATAGATGGACACAATCCCCAGAAGAAACATTGATACACAAACGGGGCATGTTACCCAATCAACAAGTTATTTTGAAAAATGAGAAAACAATTTCCAAAGTTTCTCATTCAATATTTTCTGAAAATGAAATTGTTGAATAGTAAGAAAACGATTTCCAAAGTTTCTTACTTAGTAAACTATTTCCCAAATTTATTACGGGCCATCCATAAGACCTTCAGTGCATGATTTTTCAAATAACAATTTATCTCACTTGAGATTGTTTTTCTTAAAACAAATTGCGTCTCGCTTGAGACAGTTTCACTCGAAACAACAAGTTATCTCACTTGAGATTGTTTTTCTTAAAACAAATTGCGTCTCGCTTGAGACAGTTTCACTCGAAACAATAATTTATCTCACTTGAGATTGCTTTTCTTAAAACAAGATTCGTCTCGCTTGAGACAGTTTCACTAGAAACAGAAATTTCCATCACTCGATGGATCAACATTTCCAGAGGAAGTTCATAATGAGAAGAACTCATCTGAAGAGGAAGAAGAAGTTCATAATTAGAAGAACTTTTTCAACCTTTTGCTATATTCTATCACAGAAAGAGATAGATTAGCATCAACATTTCCAGAGGAAGTTCATAATGAGAAGAACTCATCTGAAAAGGAAGAAAAAGTTCATAATAAGAAGAACTTGTTCAACCTTTTTCTCAATTCTATCACAGAAGGAGATAGATCAGCATCAACATTTCAAGATGAAGTTCATAATGAGAAGAACTCATCTGAAGAGGAAAAAGAAGTTCATAATGAGAATAACTTGTTCGACCTTAGCTGGATTCATCATCTATGGAGTTGAATGAAAGAAGAACCTCCCTGGAGGATCAACATTTTCAGAGAGTTCATAATGAGAAGAACTCATCTGAAGAGGAAGAAGAAGTTCATAATGAAAAGAACTTGTTCAACCTTGCCTTAATTCATCACATATGAAGTTGAATCAACGACACCTCTTTTGAGGATCAGTATTTCCAGAAGGAGTTCACAATAAGAAGAACTCATCTGAAGAGGAAGAAGAAGTTCATAATCTGAAGAACTTATTCAACCTTTTACTCGACTCATCGCAGAAGGAAATAGATCAACATCAAGATTGTTCAACCTTTTGTCAAATCAATCACAGAAGGAGATAGATCATCATTCCCAGTAGAAGAGTTCATAATGAGAAGAACTCATCTGAAGTGAACAAAAAGTTCATAATGAGAAAAACTTATAGCTCAGAAGTTCGAACATTTCAAGCTAAAAATGGTGTTTTATGTCTTTTCTCCATTCCTGTTCCACAACAACGAGCAAAGAGGGGCAGCTGTAATCACCTTTTTTACCTTGATCCAGCTGGTTCCCTACTCAAATTAGCATTTGCCAGTAGCTTCACATTCCAGTAGCTTCACATTCCAGTAGCTTCTAACAACAAATAGAAACACTCTAGCAGTCTCTACAACAGCAGTAGGAACAGTTTCCCCCTCCACCACTGCAGCATTCCAGCAACTTCCACGAACAACAGCTGGTTCTCTGCTCCACACCGTAGTTGCCAGCAGCCTAGCTCCACTAGCTATCCCTTCACGTCCCGGTTACATCTCACAAGAAAAACAAACAACAATCATCATTTTTGTTTTAAACATGTAAATGAGTTAATATATAACTCATACAAATCTCATTGTAAAAAAAAAGGGACAGAACATTTCAAAATAAAAAAAACACAATTGATATAGAAGAGAGGATTGAAAATAAAAGTAAAAGGTTCATTTCCATTTTGTTTTTCGTTTATTTTCCAACTTTATTTTTCATTTCATTTTATTTTCGAAATCAAACAGTAGGTTAAATAAAAAAATAGAAAAGTGTTTGAACGTTTACCTTAGCTCGAGTTGTATCTTTGTCGGAGTAGGTTCCGTTTTTGAGTTTAGAGTTGAAGGGGAGAAAGTTTGAGGGTATAGGGGTTCGTATTGGTAGTCTGACCATCGGTGATGGTGGTCGGAGAGTGTTTACTACTGATTTGTGGCTTTTGTGGGGGTTGAATGTTCTCGATCGAGAGAAATAAAAAAAAAGGAAGAAACTTTTTGTCTCTTAGACCTTTGCTTGATCTTCCTCGGTCACTAGGGTCGCTGGTCGGAGCGTGAGGGCCACCAAATCGGTGGCCAGTGAGGGTGGGCTATTTTGGTTGAGTGTCACCGAAGTGAGGGGATAAGAAGAGAGAAAAGAGATGAGCGGGGAAGAAAGTGAAGAAGGTTTTTTTTAGGTTTTAATTTTAGCTCTTTAGATAAATATATTATGTTATATTTTAATTTTGAAAAAATTCGTCTCATGACCCTGAACATATAGCTCATGTTTACATTTTAGCCATTATTTTTATGGTTAAATCGCTTATAATTCCCCATATGTTTGATGTGTTTTGCGTTTTGGTCATTGGGGGTTTAATTTAGTTTTAGGGGTAAATCACGCTCAGGTCACTGGACTTTTAGCATTTTTTACATTTAAATCACTAATTAGTGGGTTAATCACCCATAAACTATTCTAGTTTAGGCATGTTTTTTATTTTGGTTTTTAATATTATTTCTTTATTTTATTTTGATTTTTGCATGTTAATTTCTATTTTATTCCATTTTAGTCATTAATTAATTATGTTATTATTTTATTTTTGAATATGAGGTTATAGTTTTAAATTCTTTTATTTTGATCACTGTTTAATTGAAATGTTATTTTATTATTGCCTTTTATGTTTCAATATTTTAAATTTAATCCTTTAAGTTATTGCTCTTTATTTTTATTCATTCCATTTTGGTTACTGAAATTAATTCCTATACGTTTTAATTATGTCATTTAATTTTGTTTTATTACAATTTAGTCACTGCATACACTTATAAATATTTAGGATAAATAACCTATTTAGCCCCTATTAATTTTAATAAATTTTATTTATATCCTGAAATTAATTAACATAGGTCAAATTACACTGTTAATACTTAGTTTTCATAATATTTTGAACTAGAGCCTTTAATTTTAAATTGTTATAATTTAATCTATCATTTTAATAACTTTCATTTTTACCCTAAGTTTTTTTATTTTTTATTTTAATCCTATTATTTAAATTTTATTTGTTCTAGTCACTGTTTAGTTATGTTTAATTTTATTTTTATTATTACTTTTGATATATCTAAATTATTACTTTTATTATTATTTTAGTATTATTTTAGTCATATATATATATATATTTTTGTTTAAATAATAATATTTATTTATTTTCAAATATTAAGAAAATGTAGTCTTAAAGCAACTAGATGTCTTTTTCTGATGTTTTAAATAAATATTTTATTTATAGAAATTATTTTAAATATTTTTCTTCCTTATAATTATCTGATTTAATATGAAAAGATCATAAATTTATATTTGAATTCTTAAATTCTATTATTAGAGACAATTTATAATCAATAGGTACCAATTTTGGGCGTTGTGGGGGTGCTAATCTTTCCCCAAACGTAACCGACCACGAATTCATTTTTATTTCTAAAAAAATTCATTTTTGGTTAAACGCAAACCAGTTTATCTTTTAACTGATGTTTTCTTAAAAACTCTTTTAAAAGATGATTTTTAGGTATTCGACCTACCTAACCCAAAAAGGTCGATGGCGACTCTAAAAACATTTTTTAATCAAAATCATTTTTCTATCCACATTATTTTTCCCGCCAAGTAAAATTTGTGCCCGGGCAAAAACCGATTACGACAAAACTAATATTAAGGGGCTAAGAATAATGATTCAATGATTGCAGACAAGTGTGGTCGAGAAAAAGAAAATATGTAGACAGATAAAACAAAACAAGTATTGGATTAAATATAAGGCAAACAACCACACATATTCAGACGTGTCACAGAGCACTGATGCTAAACTATTGTCTCAGTGACAATTATTTTAAGCCCAAAATGAATTATTATGACTCACTAAACTGCCCGATAGGATTACTAGGTATTCTTAGACGATTGCTATGGCAATACCTCTCGGCGTTAACTATAGACATTGTCTGAACCTACTCTAGCCTTTATCCCTTTTAGTCGTTTGAAACTCACTCCTTATCTCTAAGGTAGACAAGTTAGAACTTCACCATCCCGGATTCATTCCTTTGCTCACGTTGATCTCTCTTAATTCTCTCGAATTCAAGAATCGCTTTCTAGCCAAAAGGCTATCTCTCGATGCTCTTACAATACCTAGACATGTTTTACCGAAACCCCATGAGATCTCTTGATGCTCTTATAGTGTTAAGGCAAAATATTTAAACTATGAGCAAAACAGTCATAAGCAAATGTTGATTAGGATTGTCATAACAGAGCCCCAGTTTTGGGAGTCGTTCTTCCTTTGTTCTTAAACTCTTATTTTATTTGGGGTTGTATTAAACGGTTTAATCTTGGATGATCTTTGATAACACCATGAATGTTTTACTTGGTGTTAAACTTTGTTTGCCTGAACAATATTTTTATGTTTATGAATGATGAATTATGTTTCCATATGATTGTTTTGCTCATAGTTTAAATATTTTGAACTCAAAACGATGATGTTTAATATGATGAACTCTATCAGCAAATTTGGTTGTACACCCAATGAAGACGCTAGACAGCATGTGCGTGCTTTCCTTGAAGTATATGATTCATTTAGACAACAAGGACTACATGAAGATGTGCTCAAACTGAAGCTTTTTCCTTACTCCTTAAGTGATAGAGCAAGAGCTTGGCTCAGCGGAGTTCCTACCAGATCAATTGAGTCATGGGTAGATTTATGCAAGAGTTTCTTACTTCGATATAATCCGCCCAATATGAATACACAGCTTCGGAATGAAATTGCAAGTTTTCTCCAAGGCGATGATGAATCAATGTACGAATGTTGGATAGATATAAAAGTTTACTTCACAAATATGTTAATCATGGATTTCATGATTGGACGTAAGTGGTGATGTTTTACAATGGAGTCAATACACCAACTCGAATGATGCTGGATGCCTCAGCAAATGGCACCCTACTAGACAAATCACCCGATGAAGCTTTTGACATCCTCGACAGGATAGCAAATAATGACTATCAATTTCCAAGTACAATATTGGGAACCGGCATAAAAACCTCTGGAGCATATGAATTAGAAAGCAAAGATTCGGTAGCAGCCCAACTTTCTACCATAACCAATATGTTGAAAAATTTGCAACGTCCTAATGAGGTAAGAGAAATCAAGGCGACCAATAATGTGTGCTTACTCTGTCACGGCAACCATCATGATAGTGAAAGTCCTAAAAATCATGAGTTAACTAATTTTGTGAGAAACTATAATAGAAATAACAATAATCCCTATTCGAACACATACAACCCTGGTTGAAGACAGCACCCAAATTTTTCGTGGAATAATTAACCAAACAGCAATAATCAAGCAACAAATTACAGGCCACAGCAAAATAATTTGGACCATCAGCATATTCAGAATCAGCATCATCAGCAGCCCTGGCAGAATAATAAAGGTATAGCTTCTTCCTCTATCACTCATTCCAATACTACTCCTCGGAATTATCCTTGCAGGAATTTATGGCCTCGATAAAAGATTTCATGGCGTCTACAAAGACCTTGATGTTGGAACATTCTGCAACAATAAAAAATCAAGGAAATTTGTTACAAAGCCAGCCAACAGTTTTGCAAAGCCATAGTTCATCTCTCAGAGCATTGTAGAATCAAGTGGGATAGATTGCCACGGTACTACATTCTCGCCTACACGGAAATCTCCCTAGTGATACTGAAGTCACTAAGCATCATGGAAATGAGCAATGCAATGTTACGCTAAGGAGTGGAAAACAAGTTGATCAAGATGATAAGTTTGGGGGAGAATAGCTAAACAATTCTCGCCAAGGCGTAACACAACTGGATGAGGAATATGAGAATATTGAACAAGAGAAAGCGCATGAAAAGATGGAAAGAAGTGAAGACTCAAAAAAGCATCAACTGGATAACAAGAAATTCATGGTCAAGGCCAGCGATTACCATGAACCATCAGTAGTCAATGTGAGACCTCCACCATCGTTCCCTCAACGGTTGAAGAAAGATGATGATGACATCCAGTTCAAGAAATTCATTGATGTTCTGGACCAGTTGTGTATCAATGTGCCCTTACTCAAAGCCATCGAGAAAATGCATTCCTATGCCAAGTATGTGAAAGAAATTATTACAAAGAAAAGGAAGGTAGAACGTGTCGCCATGGCAACAGAAATTTCCTCTGCAGTAAGCAAACTCCCACCAAAGCAAAAATACCCTGGTAGCTTTGTAATACCATGTTCCATTGGTAATGACTTCATCGGACGAGCTCTCATTGACTTGGGATCAAGTGTAAACTTGATACCAAAATCGATATTCATGAAACTAGACGGGTATCATGCCCATCCCACCTCGATCATTCTACAATTGGTTGATCGGTCTTATGTGCGACCCGAGGGCAAAATTAAAGACGTTGTAGTAAAGGTGGATAAATTTGTATTTCCAGTTGATTTTCTCATTCTGGATTTCGAAGCCGATGAAAATGCACCAATCATTTTTGGACGCCTATTCTTAGCCACCGGGAGAATTTTAATAGATTATGAAAAGGGAGAATTCACCCTGAGAGTTGACGAGCAAAGCGTCACGATCAATGTTTTCAAGACTATGAAATACGCATAAGATCCAGAGGAATGTCAATGCATTAGTAATATTGAAGAAAAGGCAATCCTTGGACGAGGTGAATCCCTAAGGCTCGATGAGTACAGTACTTTGTACCATGAACCTACAACCGAGATGCATGAAGCATAAAACTTTGACCCATACGAACTATTTTTAGAAGACGGTTCTGATAATCATGGCCACGACAACAAAAATATGCACAATGAACACCCTGAAAGCGACGACAATGCAAAACACAGAGGAAAGACAAATGACCAATTGAGATTTCTTCATAGGTCAGGTGTGAAATTCGATCCTTTATATTATGATGAAGTTAAATCTCAACAGTCATCTTCACAACATGCACCGAAATTGGAGCTTAAGACTTTACCATCACATTTGAAATATGCTTATCTAGGAGTTGATGAAACTTTACCAGTGATAATCTCTGCCAACCTAACCTCCAAAAAGGAGAAGAGTTTGTTGCATGTTTTGTCACAGCACAGAAAAGCTATAGGATGGACGATGGCAGACTTGAAAGGAATCAGTCCAACCATATGCATGCACAAAATCAATCTTGAAGATAGCCATAGCACCTCGGTGGAACCCCGAAGATGCCTCAACCCGATCATGAAGAAGGTTGTCATGAAGGAAATAATAAAATGGTTGGATGCGGGAGTGATTTATCCTATATCTGATAGTTCATGGGTAAGCTCAATCCAATGCGTACCAAAGAAAGGTGGTGTAACCGTGGTTAAAAGCAAGCATGATGAGTTACTCACCACAAGAACAGTCATGGGCTGGCGCATATGCATGGATTATAGGAAGCTCAACAAAGCCACAAAAAAGGATCATTTTCCCATCCCTTTCATCGATCAAATGTTGGATAGATTAGCAGGAAAGGCATTTTATTGCTTCCTAGATGGATACTCGGGGTATAATCAAATTTCCATAACACCCGAAGACCAAGAGAAAATAACGATCAAATGCCCGTATGATACCTATACATTTAGACGAATGTCGTTTGGACTGTGTAACGCTCCAGCTACATTCCAACGATTCATAATGGCAACCTTTTCAGAAATGGTGGAATAGTGCATAGAAATATTTATGGACGACTTCTCCGTTTCGGGTGATGACTTTGACCGATGCCTCGGTAATTTATCCAAGGTGTTGAAACGTTTGAAGAACCCAACCTAGTACTGAATTGGGAAAAATTCCATTTTATGGTAACTGAATGAATAGTGTTGGGACACAAAATTTCATGCCATGGCATCGAAGTCGACAAAGCCAAGGTGGATGTAATTGTAAATCTTCCCCCACCCACTAATGTGCGAGGTGTACGCAGTTTCCTTGGACATGCAGGATTCTATAGACGGTTCATAAAAGACTTTTCTCAAATCTCTAAACCTTTATGTATTTTGCTTCAACAAAATCATCCATTTAAGTTTACTAATGAATGTTTGAATTCCTTCATAGATTTGAAGAAAAAGCTTTTAGCAATGCCAATAGTTATCCCACCAGACTGGAACGAACCATTTGAGCTTATGTGCGACGCCAGTGCTAGGGTAACGAAAAAGTAAATTTTTTCATGTTATCTACTATGCAAGCAGAACGCTTAATGATGCTTAAGTGAACTATACCACCACTGAAAAGGAACTCTTAGCAGTAGTATTTGCATTCGATAAGTTTAGGCCATATCTAATAGGCACTAAGGTAATTGTGCACACAGATCACTCAGCTATTAAATATCTGATTAACAAAAAAATGCAAAGCCTAGACTAATTGTCTAGGATAGAAAATGTATAGAAAATCAAGTAGCAGACCATTTGTCTAGGCTAGATAACAAACCTGATTGTCCTGACATCATAGATATTAAAGAAGATTTCCCTAATGAAAAAATATTATTTGTCACGGCTGCACCATGGTATGCTGACATCGTTAATTTTCTTGTTAGTGGTATTGTCCCTCTTGATTTATCTAGCCAGGGCAAACGGAAATTTTGACACGATGTACGACATTACTACTGGGATGAATTATTTATATTCAAGCACTGCGGAGACCAAATAATCCGAAGGTGCTTTCCAGAAGAAGAGCAGCAGGATATCCTACTCCAATGCCACTCGTCACCATTGGAGGGCATTTTGGTGGGATGAGAACAACAATAATAGTGCTTCAGTCGGGATTCTATTGGCCAACCCTGTTCAAAGATGCTCATAAATTCTACAAGTCATGTGATAGATACCAACGAACAGGAAACATCTTGAAACTACAACAGATGCCATGGCAAATCATTCTGGAGATCAAACTTTTCGACGTATGGGGAATAGATTTCATGGGAACTTTTCCAACATCATTCGGAGATATGTACATTCTCTTGGCAGTGGATTACATATCAAAATGGGTTGAAGCCATTGCAACACCTAAGAGAGATTCCAAGATAGTGTTGAAGTTTATGAACAAAAATATATTCACCCGCTTTGGGACACCATGAGCTCTCATTAGCGATGTAGGCACACATTTTGATAATAAATCGATTGCCATGGCACTGAAAAGATATGGAGTACGACTTAGAATTGCTATGGTGTATCACCCTCAGACGAATGGACAAGACGAAGTATCTAACCGAGAAATCAAGCAGATCCTCGAAAAAGTGGTCAACCCAAATTGAAAAGATTGGTCGCCGAAGCTAGATGAAGCATTATGGGCCTATCGCACAGCATTCATGATACCGTTGGGAATGTCCCCGTTCAAGCTAGTCTATGGAAAAGAATGTCATCTACTGGTCGAACTCGAACACAAAGCTTATTGGGCCATCAAAAAGATAAACATTGATGCTCAGCTTGCTGGAGAAAGAAGACTATTGGAACTAAACGAGATGGATGAATTTAGAGCACATGCATACGAGAATACCCGCCATTACAAGGAGAAAAAAAAATGATGGCATGACAGAAAAATATTATCGAGGTAATTTTATTCTGGACAACAAGTGCTGCTCTACAATTCACGCCTTAAGTTATTCCCAAGCAAGCTAAAATCACGATGGTCAGGACCATTTATCATACACCAAGTCCATGACAATAGAGCGATTGAAATTCAGAACCAAAACCATGGTTCCATCTTCAAAGTGAATGGGCAGAGACTCAAGGAGTACAAAGGAGCCCCAGTCATACGTGACAAACCAACATTATTTGTACACGATGCCCAAGAGTTTGCTTTTCTTAATTGAGCAAATATATGTTGCCTAGGCAACGAAAATATGAATTCTGTACATAAATAAGTTAAGTTATTTTATGCTTTAATCCGTTTTATTTTATTATTCTATTCTCTCATATTGTAGGCAAATAAGGAACACGTGCAGCATGGGGAGTTGAAGCATTCATGAATGAGAAAGGACGAGCTAGGGCAAAAGGTTTTGGCGGCAGAACAAAAGGGAAAGAAATATTTTCCCCTCCTTTACGTCAAATCACATATTTCTCATTTAATGAGAAATATTTTCCCCACCAAGAAAAGACGCAAATACCCCGAAACCATCCATCGCTTTCCAAGAAAAAACTACCCACTCTTCTTCTTCATCATCGTGTTTCCATCTTTCTCTACAAACCATAAAATTAGCTTTCTTTCTCTCAAAAATACCTCCCCATCGCCACCACTAAAATCAGCCAAGAAAAACGGTGAGATCGAGACCGGCCCCACCCCTCAGACAGAGTTTTGAACGTTTCCAAACAGCTAAATCAGAGGCACGCTTCAAAACTATTCAGCAACACCAAGTCTATTTGGAATATGTATTCATTTTTCCAGCCGAGAGAGAAGAGCAGTTTATCCCTGAGGTGATGGACGTCATAAACAAGCATAAATGGGAGAAGTTTGCTCGTAATCCTAACACAGTATCACCGGCAATAGTGAGGGAATTCTATGACCACCTCGCGGACACCTCTAACCACACAGTATATGTTCGAGGAAAACTCATTCGTTTTTCCCCTTCTACACTTAACAAATACTTTAAGTTGGGGAAGGTGGATGATCAGCATAAGAAATTTATGGCCGAGACAGATCAAGAAACGTACAGTGGAGTTCTACAGGATTTATGTTTTGGGTGGGCTAAGTACAAAGGGAATGCCCCCACAAGAAAGCTAGTAGATCGCAGAGCCCTCAAGCCACATGTGAAACTGTGGAACCATTTTCTTAAAGGCAAGCTGATGCCAACGTCCCACAACACCACTATCCTCGTCAAGCGGCTGATGTTGTTGCACTCGATCATATACGGCAGGACAATCGATGTGGGTGAAATCATCTTTGAGCAGATCCATGATTGTGCCAAGAGGAACCGTGGTAACCTACTATTCCCAAACCTTATAACTGTGCTGTGTAGAAAGAAAAAGGTGCTTAAGGACCCATTCGAGGACTTCATCAAACCCAATGAGGGTATTATAATGAAAAAGGTCCCCGAGTTGATGAGTTTCAATGATGACGACCCAAATGAGGGTCTGAAGCAAGGAGCAAAATCGGTTTCCATGGCTAGAATGGTCGTTGTGGTCACACATACACGTGAGACACATGAAAAGATTGGGTGCCTGGAGAACCACATGAAAATTTACTTTGAGTACGCCAAGGCAAGGGATATACAACTCAACGCCTTCATCAAGGAGTTGCTCCCAACCATAATGATCAGACTGCCAACCTTCCCCAGTGACATCCTCAACTATAATACGGGTAGCAGTACATTCCATGCCTCAACATCTAATGTCCCTCCAAACGTTCCACCAAGGGTGACCACTGATGTGCCACCATTGGAAATCCATGTCTCACCCGTACCAGAAGAAAGCCACGGTGACACCGAGGAGTTCCTCAGTTCCTCATCCTTTTCCACCACCGAAAGCAGCAGTGATACTCCACCCCACTTCTTCACTGATGAAGATTTCACGCCAGCACCGAAGTAGCCTTTGGAGGATCCCATTCCATCCCCAGTTCAATCGACACACCAGCCCCAACAGCAGTGAACTAGGTTGCACGACCAGTTCCAGCACAACCGACTCCCGCGACCGAGCAGTCCACTCCAGCCCGCGCTTCGACCAGCAAGAAGCGATACAAGATAACGGCGGGCCATATACTTCAGCCATATCCTTCTCAGCCAGAAGTAGTAGACTCGGGATCCGAGAGCCCTTTCCCTCTCAGACGATGCCGCACGAGGGCGTCAAGTCAAGCCACACCACCACAATAAGTTTTTTTTATTCTTCGTTTTTATTTTTATTTTCGCATTTGCATATAGTAGCATTTAGTGTAGTTTTCATGCATTGAGGATAATGCATTCCTCAAGTTTGGGGTAGGTGTTGTCCATTATTCCATATTTTGTTAAATAGTAATGGATGTTAATTAGCTGAACATTTTGGTTGTCATGACATAAGCAGGTTAAGATTATTTTTAGGAATGAATTAGGGATGCCCAATGATGAATGCAAAATTCTATTGCCTAATCCAAAATTATTGTAAAGATTATCTGAAGAAGAGAACCAACCCTAGGCTTGATCCTTTGAAACTTATAAATGCGATTGTAGGCTGTCTTTGCTCTAGGTAATTTGTAAAATTTTAGGGAAAGAACTTTCTAATTGCCGAGACTTAAAAAATATTCTAAGGGTAAGGTAAAAACTCTCTAGTGTTTAAAAACTTGAAAACTCAAAAAAATACAAAGGGACACTCCTCTGTGCAAAGGCATAAATAATAAAAACTCCAAAAGAAATTAAGAGTAGACAAGGCATATGAGTGAATGAAAGTAGTCACAGGATGACTCTACTCGACTAGCTTGGGGGTGGAAGGTATGCTCCCTTTCACCTAGAGTGTGGAACGGTAGTTGTGATGAGCTGACTCCCCTATAAAAAAATGTGAATAAAGAGAATAGAAGTTGATAAATAACTAGGAGTATAAACTAAGCCTGATGAATAATTTGTTGCCTTGACAACCTAGAAGTGCTTACTTTAAGTTTTCTAATTACCTCTATGCATATACTTGTTACAATCACACACACACAATAGCAAAGGATCCTGACTAGGGAGGGGACTTCACTAATATGGTTGTCAAACATGTTGAGGCCACATATTTTGTTTAGGGCTGAAATCTCAAACCTGATGATGTTCTTGATATTGTTTTTCCATGACAATTTTAATTTTCTTCTAGCTATTATCCGTTGCTTTAGGACAAGCAATAACTTAAGTTTGGAGGTGTGATAACTCCGTAAAAAGACTTAATTTATAGTCTTTTCACTTAAGTTATTGCTCGTCTAAACAAAGTATGAATTACATTTTTAGTTTCATTTAGTTGCATATAGGTTATAATTGCTTGTGATGGATAAGTTTCACCTAGGCAAGATTTATTTGGCTTAACTGATGCTGCTGAGGAGAAGGGGTTATTTGAGTTGTGTTTGTACAGGAACTCTACAGAGGAAGAACATTTCAGTCGAGACAATGAAACATTGCAAAGGCCAATGGAGCAGATGAGAACGTGAGGAGCAGATTTATCTCGCCGAGGCAAGATTTATCTGAAGAAGTCTGAATCACATGTGGTGAAACCACCTATGTCACATGCCAGATGGATGACCTACTTCACGTGCAAACAAGCCTTGATCATTCTGACAGCCACCAGCCGCCTTTCTTTTTTAAGTTTGGGAAATTAATAACGACTAATTAAGGAAACTCCAAAAGCATGGAAAAGCCTAGGAGATTCTCATTATAATTATCAGCCGTAACCGCAAAAAGAAAGAGGCAAGGAAGAAGAAGTAAAAGATTTACCTTAGGCGTGAGCAAGCAACTGCAGTGCTTTCCCTCCATCTACCCCCTAGTCTACCTTGGTGTCCTCTAAAACCAGATGATAGCAGAGCGGTGATCAGGCCTCGAGAGAGGGTAATCACCAAGGCAGGCGTGGTGCTGATCAGGATTGTCACGATAGAGCCCCAGTTTTGGGAGTCGTTCTTCCTTTGTTCTTAAACTCTTATTTTATTTGGGGTTGTATTAAGCGGTTTAATCTTGGATGATCTTTGATAACACCATGAATGCTTTACTTGGTGTTAAACTTTGTTTGCCTGAACAATATTTTTATGTTTATGAATGATGAATTATGTTTGCTTATGACTGTTTTGCTCATAGTTTAAATATTTTGCCTTAACACTGTAAGAGCATAGAGAGATCTCCTGGTGTTTCGGTAAAACATGTCTGGGCATTGTAAGAGCGTCAAGAGATAACCTTTTGTCTAGAAAGTGATTCTTGAATTCGAGAGAATTAAGAGAGATCAACGTGAGCAAAGGAATGAATACGAGATGATGAAGTTCTAACTTTTCTACCTTAGAGATAACGAGTGAGTTTCAAACAACTAAAAGGGATAAAAGGCTATAGTAGGTTAAGGCAAAGTCTATAGTTAACGCCGAGAGGTATTGCCATTGCAAACGTCTAAGAATACCTAGTAATCCTGTCGGGCAGTTTTGTGAGTCATAATAATTCATTATGGGCTTAAAATAATTGTTGCCGAGACAATAGTTTAGCATCAGTGCTCTGTGACATGTCTGAATATGTGAGGTTATTTGCATTATATTTAACCCAATACTTGTTTTATTTTATATGTATGCATATTTTCTTTGTCTCGGCCACACTTGTCTGCAATTATTGAATCATTATTCTTAGCTCCTTAATATTAGTTTTTATCTTTAATACTTAGTAGGATTAATTTGTGGCATTAGTTCTAGTTGTGGTGGAAAGATATTTCTAATCCAATCCCTGTGCAGACGATACTCACTCACAACTATATTACTTGCATCGATTGTGTATACTTGCACAGATTAGCTTGCCTTAGCATATACATTCACAAGAGATCGTCTGGTTATGAAGGACACCAAGAAAGACTAGGGGGTAGACGGAGGGAAAGCACTGTAACTGCTTGCTCACACCTAAGGTAAATTTCTTCGTTATTCTTCCTTGCCTCTCTATTTTTTGTGGCTACGGCTGGTAATTATAAGGAGAATCTCCTAAGGCTTTGCATGCTTTTAGAGTTTCCTTAATTAGCCGTTATTAATTTCCCAATCTTAAAAAGGAAAGGCGGCTGGCGGCTGTCAGACTGATCAAGGCTTGTTTGCACGCGAAGTAGGTCATCCAGCTGGATGTGACATAGGCGGTTTCTCCCCATGTGCTTTAGACTTCTTCAGATAAATCTTACCTTGGCGAGATAAATCTACTCCTCACGTTCTCATCTTCTCCATTGACATTTGCATCGTTTCATTGTCACGACTGAAATGTTCTTCCTCTGTAGAGTTCCTGCACAAACACAACTCAAACAACCCCTTCTCCTCAGCAGCATCAGTTAAGCAAAATAAATCTTGCCTAGGCAAAACTTATCCACCACAAGAAATTATAACCTATATGCAACTAAATGGAACTAAAAATGCAATGCATACTTTGTTTAGACGAGCAATAACTTAAGTGAAAAGACTATAAATTAAGTTTTTTTACGGAGTTATCAATATCCAATTAGAATTGATTTTGAGTGATAGAGTAAAGATTAAGCCCTTAAGATTAGAGGGCAAAGGTAAACAGTATATAGTTATCCACTAAAAGTTCAAAGATTGTTAAGTTCTTAGTGAATCTCATGAAACTATTGTATCCTTCAGAGAATTCAGATTAAGTTTGAAGGTAAAGTAGTTATTTCCTTATCATATATTATTAGACTGTTGTATAAAGTTATTAAATTCAAAAGACTCAAACTAATTTTGAGATCATAGTAATTGGAAGGAGAAAATAGAGATGAGAAATTGTTTATGAACTAATCGCAAGTGATGATGTAGCGATTATTCAAAGTTAGAATGTGTGAGTAAGTTTTATTGGTAAAAACTGCTCAATAAGGATTCAAGAGAAGTTAAAAATGTAATTATAGTAATTATTGAGTTAGAGTGAGATTGAAATTATTGCCTTGGGGTTTGTATATATTTATTTTGAAGAGGAAAGATGATTTTATGTGGTCATACATAAATTATCATTAGTTAAGTGAGATGATAGTAAAAGATGAGTATCCTTCCAAAGGATGGATGAACTTCTTGATTAGCTAAAAAGTACGTTGGAATTTTCTAAGACTAGTCTTTGATTTTAATATCATTAGTAGCGATTAAAAAGAAAGATATTTATAAAATGGATATTAGAATCTGATGCGACTAGAATGAGTTTAAGAAATGCTAAATGGATTGAACAATACTTTTATAACAATTGTGTAGTGGATAAATCGAGTTTTGATTGTATTTGGATCGGTTGGGACAATATTGTTGAATGATATTTCTATTAAAGATAAAGGAATGATGTGATACACATCTTAGTATAATATTTCAGAATCTTATAGGGAAATAAGAGTAGTTCATTGGAAAGTACAAGTCATAGTTGAGTAGGAACTTCCAAGATTTTTTTTGAAGTTTGAAGTTTCTTAGAATTCTCTGGTTATCAAAGGTTGTGAAGAATTTCTTATTGATTCCCTTTATATTATTCAAGTTATGGAGAAAAGATATGTCATTTATTTAGATTGATAAGTATCAAGCATGATCAAGATGCATAATAATAAAGTCTACCAAGATTCAATGACTTTAAGGGTAACTTTGAAAAATAGCCATAAATTCTATTAAAAATGATTAGAAAATGATTTTTATACTATTGAATTTGTATATCAGTCTATTGTTTTTAAATCGAACAACTATTGATTTGGAAGTATACACAGAAAGATATCAATGTTTAACCGAGGAAAGGTCAGAAAGTAGGGCAGTAGATTATGCTCAAAATAGATTTTGTAAACTGGATTAGAAAATTCACCATAAATTATACAAGTTAAACTAAAGAAAGTGCCTTTCGAGTCTAATTTCTGATGGAATAAACAAAATAATTTTTTGGTACATAGATTAATACATAATATTATTTCTTTACCAGTAGCACAAACTGATAGAGTAAGGAAATTGTGATAAATCATGAAAAGATTGTATCTTTCATGGTGTCGCATTTCATAAAGGTTTGATATGCATAACAAGGTAAGAAGTAAACGATGCAATTTATATTTTGAGGAAATTATGGTCAAGAGTTTATAGTTATTGTGCTTCCTTAAAGATTTAATGGCACTGTGGAAGCATAGTGAGTAATGATATTATAATACTAATCATAAAGATATGAAAGTTTGAAGTATTGATTCAGTCAAAAGAAATTGAATTTGGGATGAAAAAGAAGAATTGAATTTTTTAAATATTATAAGATAGTTATCAACTATCGTTCGGGAATGCTAGTGTAGAAGTTGATATTATGTCGAAAGACTTTTCTGCATTGAAGTTTTGGAAATGCTAGATGGTCAATGACAGAAGATAAGAAGTTCATAGTAAGAATGTATCAAGAAAATGATGATAGAATTAAAGATTTTAAAGTTAAGTCGAAGGGATGTTTATATCATAAAATACAAAATAACAAGGAATTGGAGAAAGAATTTCTCTCCAAAATGTATGGAAATATTTCGACTATGTGCCCTAAAGGAACTAAGATGTATAGGGAATAAAGTAGTTGGTATAGAAGGTTAAGCATGATAGGACAACAAGCTGAAAAAAGGTATAAAATGTCTTCGGGATTTCGACATTTGATTTTCATACTTAGTGGAAATGGAAGAGAATTGTAACACTCCAATTTAGGGGCTAAATTTTAGAAATTATAAAGTATTGGATTTAATTGGTATTTTGAAACAAACAGTGAATTAAATTGTAAAATTTTAAAGTTGGCAGACCGTTTTAAGAAGTGCAGGAAGTTCAGTGACTAAACTCATAATTTAGCCATTTTCTTTTATGAGAGAATTATAAGTTCTCTTCCCCGAGTGTTTTCTGTAGAAAATTCTCCATTTTCCTCCTCCGATCAACCCACTTTCAACTCCGATCGACGAATCGAAACCACCATCGTGTTCGTTATCGACCGAGGAACAAAACCACTCAAACCTTTCGTCGTGAATCGTCGCTGTTCATCGTTAATTTCAGTCGAAAGTATCATTGGTAATAACTCAATTTCAGTTGGTTTTTCATCGATTCACGACGATTCGATGATCCATTTATGACACCTCCCACACCATCGTGTTCCTTGCATCGTTCCGAGTCTGCCGGTGTCATCCTTGGTCTCCGTCAACGGCGACGCGTGAGGAGGTGAAGCGGTCAAAGTTTCTGATTCGTTGAAATCGAGCACTCCACCATTCAAAATTGTGAACCAAGCTTTGTATGTTCCTCGAAATCGCTTAAAATAATTTTTAGGATTTTTTCCGTGATTTATAGGCTGCCGGAAGAGGTCCCACGCGCCGCCACTGCGCGTAGTAAAGGAAAAAATGACTGGTTTGACCGATTTTGGAACTGTTTTGACCGGTTTGACCGGTTCCAACCCGACCCGTTTACCCGACCCGACCCGACCCGTTGACCGTTAACCGTAGTTGACCAAAACTTTGACCGGCTTTGACCATGAATTAAACGACCTTTGACTTTGACCGAGTATACCGATCCTGACATTTTTCGACGTCCAAATCCGATTTCGTAGTCCGTTTTTCGAAATTCGGACCTGAAGGACTCGAAATTTCAGTCAAACCTGTTGACTTTGATTTTGACCGAAAATTCCAAATTTTTGAAAAGTCATATTTTATGCTTTCGATGTCCTGAATCCGAATCTGAAGTCCGTTTCGCCAAATTCGAACCTGGTAAGCTGTTCTTATCTAATTTATCATCCGATTCGATCTGTTTTTTAGAATTAAGTTCCGTTTTTGATGTAATTTCTGTTGATATGGATCCGAGGAAATATTGGAAGATGATTTCAAGATCGAGGGCGTTCGAATGGAATTTAATGGTCGATCAGTATTGCACAAAAATCGAGGTTATACTTTACTACCTCTTTATGCTTTATGGAATATGTTGATATCGGTAAATGCATGAATAAGATAATGTTGGTCACTTTTGTGGAGTCGAATAATTTATACACTCGATATGGATGTGGTAGAAATTCTATAATTGAATACGGATCGAATGACTAATATAAGAGATTGAGGAATTATTAGAATTAAATTACAAGTTTTTGATTAGTGAATAAGAAATCAACCCTGGATTTGTAACTTATATTTTATATCATCAAATGTAAAATGTTAAAGGTACTTTGATGGGAAATTATGAAAATACTTCGGTAGGATAAAATTACGAAAATACCCTTATATTGTAAGATGATAAGAATTATCCCTGGAAGTTGGTTAATAACTCTGAAAAGACATATTGATCCGGTAAAATTTTATATGTGCTTAAGAAATGCTAGTTTTTCTTAGGAAATATGGATAACCGGTTTTTAAACCCAAGAGGGTTTGTGCAACATACTAGAAGTCGGTTAAAGAATCATTTCAAGATCAAATAATGTTCGGGAAAGCAATTAATCATAGGATCTCTAAATTATATTGTTTGGTTAAGAGTTAATACCGAAATTATCTGGTTAAGAAATTAAAAAAATGCCCTTGAGAGGTATAATAATCTGAGTTGACCCTGAATGAGAAAGTACTTTGAGGATTCTTACTTAACTCGATTAAGTATGGATTTAATTGTTAAGATCATGTCTGTGTACCAAAAAATTCATGATATTCCGTTTGTTAAATCTGAGAAGGCACTTGACCCGAAAATATTCGAGTTATGAGTAAATACCTGAAGAACAATTTATCGGAGGGTGCTCTTTTATCAGAATTGTTCGAAGGGACTGAAATAGATGATAAATTGGAATTAAATAATAAAACCGGATGGAAGGAAAAGATTGAAATATCGTAGATTTGTAAAATGACCAGAATACCCCTGTAATGGAAATGACCCAAGAATATTACCAAGCTCTAAATAATGGGATATCCTCGAGCTCTATAATGATTGGAATAAAATTGAACACAAAAATAACCAAAATACCCTTATGACCTAGACTAAGTAGACGTTGGACTAATTAAGGAATCCAAATAAACATGGGTGTGGTACTGATCTTAAAAGTTATGGATCACATATTAAGCCGAGCAACCAATGCTAGTGTTATATCAGTACCTGAACGACATAGATGTCACTTGAATGTGTGTTTGTATTTTCAAGTTTGGCACGATGATAGTTTGGAAGTATCAGCTCAGCTCAACTCTAGAACGCATTCAGTAGTAAGGATTTGATATTTGTTAGACAAATCGACCACGAAGACTGAATTGAATTGAACGGAAGTACAGTATGTATCCGAAATTCAGAAACGTCTGAATTACCCTGAAAACCCTCGAAATAACGGGAATGGACATGACTGCTAAATGATTTAGGTAACCTCAATGAATGAGGATTTAGTAAGTGATTTGGATAAGTCTGGAAACTCTGATGAGTTTACATAGTGTACAATTACGATGGTTTATGATTAAAATAATCAAGTACGTCAGTATTACATGATATTGTGGAAACGTGGAAATGAAATGAAGACATTGGAAGATCTATTCAGTGATGATTCCGAAAATGATCTATGGATAAGAATTTGTGGTATTAAAAAGTAAATACCCTGGAAGAACAATGAATTGATCAATCGACAAGCATTAGTTTTGGGAGCTATTCATCTAAGAGTTGTTTGATAATCTGATCAATTGACATAGACTGTAAATGTCCTAAACCTTCATTTCATCCTTATCAGCTAAATTCACATTCTGAATAACTGATGATTCTGTCAATTAATGAACTCTTCCAATAGTGATTCTAAATTCCAACATTCTATTGACATACTGAAGAACTGTGTTTCTCTGCCTGATACAGTACCTCTAAATAATACCTGTAAACTCTTGTGTGTTCCCTAATTACATGAAAAATTTATTTGATTTCTGAATTGAATTCTGTTAGGATACTTGACCTGGATTCTGATCTGATATTGACATGGATTCTGATCTGATACATGACTTGGATTCTGATATGATACTTGACTTGAATTATGTTTTGATTTTTGATATATCCGTTTACGGACGGAACATGTTTTATTGGGGGTATCGTTAGAGGAAGATTACTTGCAGGCTCCTCGGCTTTGTGCTCAAGGCCTTACTGTTCGTGACGGGGTTGTATGGTTCTGGAGAACCTACACATTTTGTTCGTGATGGATGGGGGTATATATATATATATATATATATGTTTTAAAAATATCTGAAAAGTTACATGGTTTTTAGGAACACAGTAGAAAACCTATTCTGATCTCCTGAACCTAAACATCCGAAATATTTCTCTGAACTGAAAGCTCATTGTCCTTTACCACCTGAAATATCAGTAGGATCTCCGCTCAATATAAAGGTCTGTAAATGTATGGATCATTAGGAAAATATATGTTTATATGTATCTGCACGTTCATCAACATCATCTGGTAGTTCTGTATTGCTGAGCTTTCCAAAGCTCACTCTGTTACTCATCTTTTCAGGCTAAAAGAATTATACCAGTGCAGCTATCGACTTCAGTAAGTGAGTTCTTCCGGTGTTGTTTGCAGAGTACGGGGCATGTGATTAGGGGGCATGTAATTGTATTTTGTTTTATATACAAGTCTGAAAATCTATTTTATTTTTGAATACTGATAAATGATTTTATAAGTTTACGTTTTTATAAAAAGTTTTAAATTTTCCGCTATTTTTACAGTGGGTCGCTCCGGTGGCCCTAATGTGACTTCCCGAATCAGATCGGGTTACCCGCATCGGTCTAGGGGGTTACAAGAATTGGTATGAACACTGTCACAAGATTTTCTTGGGAACTTAACAAAAAAGATTCAATAAAAGTAGAGTTGGTTAAAATAAGTAAGTTTACGCACTTTATCTTCGTTCGAGTTGATGATTCTATGTATAAGTATAGTGGTATATGATAAATTCTAGGTTTATTTAGAGAAATTTTGGAAATCTTTTTATCATGTCTTGAGAATTTTAAAGTCATTGTTGTGTTTCATTCCTAGACTAATGGATAATTTGAAGAAATTAGTAAGATTTCATGGGACGTGTAAAGATATATGAAGTTGGATTCGAAATAACAAGTGAAAGGTATTTGTTTTAAGGAAGTTTGTATATAAGTACAGTTATTAGACAAAGATCAAGAGAATTCCCTTTGAAGTTCATATGGATAGAAATGAAGAAAGTTATGGAATGTTTATAGATATTTAAGGATTAAGATATAAAAGTTATGAGATAGAAAGGGAGTTGAAATAGGGTAGGACATTATTTTGAATGATCGTAAGAAGGCTATCGATCGATAGAGATTTTAAATAGATCTGAAAAGGAAAGGAGATTAAATATCAAGTTAAAGATACAATATTTTTTCAAAGTGTTATTGAAAGGAAAAATATTATGATTTAGAGAACAAGAGAAGTTAAGCTGAGGAATTATTCGTTTGTATGAGGTCATTAAAAAGATTGGTTCAATAATTTATTGATTAGTTCTATTTTGAAAAGGAACGAGAATCTATGATGTATTTACGTATTGACATTCCAAAGGTACAGTTTGGAGTTTTCTACGTGATGTCATATTGAACTTTTTGAGATTTAAATGGATTTGACTATGAAGAATAATTGATGAGTATATTAAAATAAGAAGTTAAAGTATTGAGAAAACAAGTGACGTCATCTGTTAAAGTTCTTTGGAGGAAGCATAAGGTTAAGAAAGTTAGACTTAAATATAAAGGATAAATGAAAGGTTATACTCTTATTTGTTGAATCAAGAACGTGTTAAAAATTTGAGGACGAATTTTATTTAAGGGGGAAAATTTGCAATCCCCCAAAATTTTGGTTAGTGACAAAAATGTAAGTTTTGAAAGTTTGGTAGATAAATTATTAATTTAGAAATTTTTAGGGACCAAAAAAATGTAAATTTTAAAATTTATATATTTTGGCCTGTAAATGAATAGTTTACTCCAAAATTAACATTTTTTGGGAATCATAATTTTGATTCAGGATTTTAATTAAAAGTTATAAAGTAGTAAAGTCCGATAAGAATTTGGATAATTGGATCAAACCGAAATTTCACGAAAATTTGAAAGATGATAGAAAGAGGTTGAAAATATTATTTCCATAATTTAGAACAATGAAATTTAACATGGATTAGTGGAATTAAGGTCGATTTTCCATATTTAGCCTAAATTGGAAAATTTAGTGATTAAATTGCAATTTTTGAAAATCGCATGGAAAAAGATGAAAAGTTAACTTTTAATTGATCATCTTTGACTTGGAATATTAAATTGGAAGATATTTTGAGTGGCATAGTTTAAATTATCAAGGATTTTAAAGTATTAAGTTGGAATTTCTTATTAAATGAATTTTAAATTCATTTAAATCTTATAAAGCCAAGTGTATTATGAGATAAGTGTGGAAAAATCAAGAAAAAATCAGCTTCGTCTCCTTGCTCCTGTCGTGAACACCATAGCTAAATAGGTAAGAATTTTCAAGTTCATTTTTAAGCTTATTCGATTGATTTTTGGGTTAGGCCATTAGATAGAGAATTAATCTACTTGGTATAATTATTTCATGGAAAACTTGCTTGGATGATTAAATTCATGATTAGGGTTCATGAAGAACATGTTAAATTTTGAAGAATTAAAGGATGATTTTTATGTTATTAGCATTGTAGATTAATTTCCAACCATGTGTGATGAATAAAATCATCTTGGATTTAAAAAAAACAAAATTTTACGGTTTTTCAAGTATGAAATGTTATAAAAGGTCAGTGTGATATCTTTAACTTGAATTTAAATATGTATACGGTTAAGGGTGTTACATATTTTATTTTACAATAACCAACTCTCAAAGGTAAGTAATTCAAATTATTCTTTAATTTTTGACCTAAATTCCAATTTTCATAATTAAGATAGACGAGTAACTGTGTTGGTACCGAAAGGGCAATACGGGGGTGCTAATCCTTCCTCGATTGTAACCGACTCTCGAATCTGACATTTCTCTAGTAAGACAGAGATCCAGTAAAATGGTAAGTTTGAGGTGTCCGGTCTACCTAATTCAAAAATGATTAGTGACAACTCAGTCATGATTCCAAGTCAAAGCTCGAACCGAGACCGCTCGAAGGACCGTTGCAACATAACAATATATTGGGTAGTTCATGCCTGAAATAATTCAAATATTATTTAGTAAAGCATTATGAAACTATAACATAGTACAATTCAATTCTTTTTCATTCTAAAATATTCGAGGTTGACTCATTGCAAGTCTTCCTTATATCATACATATAATAATATAAATAAGAATGCACTCACCTATTATATTTAGCTTGCAAACCTTTCTTAGCAATTCAAATTTCACTCTTGAACTTTTTTCTTAGCTTTAAGCTTGCTTTGACTTCTATTTCGATCACGGTCTTTACGAACACCATGTACAAAACATATAAATTCAAAGTACATGTTAGTATCTCACTAACATAGGAGCACATTAGCATAAAATTTACTAAAAATTCTTTCGATACTAAATCCAATTCATATGCTCAACACCAATCTTAACACTTCAAACTACCATTAATCCTTCACATAGTAACTTCAAATCTCTCAATGTCCAATTCAAAAAATATTCACAAAACAAATTCAAATTTTCACAATTTAACCACTAAAATGAATTCTCTTAGAATTCATCTTAACATTTCTATAACATTCTAAATGGTCCCTTGCCATTTAACTTCAATTTCAAGAATCTAACAACAATTTCAAGCGTTCTACATCAATCTCCATATCAAACCCCTTAGTTTATACACTTTTTAATTCGGTCCCCTAACCTTTAAAAACTTCCAAATTAGTCCAAACAACATTATAAAGCTTGTAGAATCATTCATTCATCATATCTAACCATAAAATAATTTTCACAAAAGTTTCCTTATTTTCTTCCTATAGACCAAACCTATCATGCTTGCTTGGGCATGAAAACTTGATTCAAACATGAATTTATCTTCTAAACATCATTTCCAAGCATTTATAATCAATCTCATAACAATTTCAATTCAAACATCCAAATTCCATAAAACTCTAATTGGTCGAATTGCATAAACACCACTTCCAATTGTTTTTCATCACTTTTCAACTATATAAATGATTCAACCACATCAACTACATCATAATCCAACCTTAAAACATGAAAACATAACATCACATTCATCCATCCAATTCAAGAACTTAGGGTTTTAAGCATGAAAAGCATAAACAAATGGTACCAAATGATAGATGATGTGATCCCAAACAGCCCTAACTTTTGTCTTGATCTGATTAAACCATTGAAGTTCACCAAGGATGATTCAAAGGGAGTTCTACCTTACTTCATCCTATACATGCTCATTTATGCACTATATTTTATCATATGTTTGTATTTACCTCTTAGGATATGCTTATCATATGATATCATTCATTGCATGAGTTTTATTAGTTTCATGACATTCATTGCATTTAATAAGTATGTTGTTCATTAAAGCATGCATTGAATTTAATTATGTATTTCATTTAGGGAAGTAGTTCATTTATGCATCTAGTTATTTAATAAACTAATTCATTCATGCATTTAGTTCATTGAATAAAGTTAGTTCATTGAATAATGTTATTTCATTAATCAAACTAACTCTTAACTATCCCATGCATATTTACATGTTATGATTGAATAAAGTTTATCTTTATGTTTAGGTGCAATAGGGAAGCTGAACAGTCTCAACAGATGCAATATTATCAGTCAGAATGTCTTCCAATTCTGGATTCGATACACACGTGTTTGGGTCCAAAAATCAATTGGACATTATTCCTCTATCTCTTAGCTTTCCAATGCCTTTTGAATCACCTCAATCCAATATCGGGAGCTTGAGATATGATCGATTTACTGAAGATAGTGCAGGCTGGAATTTTCATTACGGGAATGTCATGCATGGATTATTTGGATGAGTTTGTGCCAAGGAATAGTCCTTTCATCTTCTACCAATAGACAAGCAATTGAAGACTATATTAATGCTTCTATTCAAAGCAATTCAAGGATGAATTCTTTTCATCTTTTCAAAGATGTTCATATTCTTGGAGAGACAATGCATTCAATCCTTCATAATTCACCTATTCAAGTCTTACTTATCATTCTTTGAAGGCTATTCACATGCTACCAAGGAACAAGCAATGAAGGCTGATTTATTTCATTTAATCATCAAATTAAGTGATAAAATCAGCAAGGAATTTGAAGAGACAAGGTGATTTGGACATGTAGGATGTCCACATTCATCCTATGACCACATTTATCCTCTTTTCTTCCATTTGCAAGCAAAGCAAGGCAGCCCAAGAGTCACCCTCCTTTTTGGACGAATTTAAGGCTGAAATTATCTCAAATTAAAGCTTAATTCATCCATTTTCAATCTACATGGCCATCCATCAAAAGATAAGAAGAATGACAAGTCATTTAATTGAATTCAATTGCATTTAGGTGATTGTTTTCTTTTAATTGTAAAAACTCTCCATATGGTGCCTATCAACACTATAAATAGGCACCTCCATTGCATTTGTACATAAAACTTTTTTCATAATAAACTCTTTGAAAGGTTGCTTTCATTTAGTTCTTGGATTAGAACTCTATCGGTTTCTTGTCGGTCTTGAAGCCTTCATCCATTTCATCTTGTTATAGCGTTGGTTCCTAGCTCTACTATAGCTAGTGGGTCGCGTTCCACCCTCTATCACTTCGATTCCATCTTTATTATATTGTTGGTTCCTAACTCATATATAGTCAGAGGGTCACAATCCATCCTTTGAATTATTATCATTCTCCACGCCAACCACAAACATCCTTCACCATTTTCGTTACATCCATTCAACCACTATCACCACCACACTTCTTTCATTTACAATCCACTTCAACTTCATTCTATCATTTCCATTACTTTCATACACATATTCATATATACATATTTTCCCTCTTATAACATTGTTTATGCATTTTCAGTCTTCAATCAAAGCAATGTGAAGTTCTTACTAGAATCACGATCGGGCAGCATCATATATGACTCAGAACACATAACCGGGATCATATCAATAGAGAATTTCATGGAAAACAATATTGTATTTCATGTTTTCATCCAAAATCTTAATAATTTGGCTTGAAAATCAAAAAATAATTTTCCCTTACCTATGGAGGTCACAGAAAAGCTTGGAGAAGATGAGAAATATTTTGATTTTTCTAATTCTTAAATTAATGACATTTGTCTTTTACGTAATTAAAATTAATTAATAATTCATTTTAATGTCAAATAACCATTTTGCCCTTGAAATCACATGTTTCGTAACTTGCCACATGTCAATTTATTCATCCAAAAGTAAAAAATAACCAAAACATTAGTAACTTTCAACTTTGCCCTTGTAATTTTCCAAAAATTACAATCTTGCCATTTTCATCCAACGATCCCAATTTAACATGGAAAATCAACTTAAATCCAATGATCCATATAAAATCCTACCATTTTAAAGCATTGAAATTACATTATTAAACTTGTGTTATCCTCCTTTAAAATATCTCAAAATTTTTATTCAACCGATTATCTGAATTTTTCTCGAACTTTATCGTTTTATAGCTTTTTATATAAACTCTATATGAAAAATATGAATGACAAAAAATGCCATTATTGAGGTAAACTATTCATTTACGAGACTAAATTACATAACTTTTAAAAATTACAACTTAGTTCCTAAACTTTTCTTAAGTTTATATTTTGACTATTAAACTTTCAATTTATTCATTTTGATAACTAACCAAAATTTTGGGGTATAACAATATCTCTAACAGATGATATCAATTTTCAAATGCATAACATTTTGTAATGCTTTATGCATGTGTTTTTTTAATGACATATTTCTATTTATTACATAAATTATGATAAACTTGGATTTGTTGAATTTCATTTGTTATTAACATGTTTGCTCATCTTTATTGAAAATCAATATTCTTCAAGTGTTAAAGTTTTTGTGTCAATTTGTTTATGGAATGCCTTTGTTTAGGGGGAACTTCTAAAATTTTCAAATAATTTTATGATGAAATTTTCACTTACTCTTCATTGTTATTTTGAAATTTAATCACTATTTTTCCGACCTGTTTTATTATTATTATTATTATTATTATTATTATTATCATACAAAAACATTACTAAAATATATACATATATAAATCCAATAAAAATAAATATATTTGAAGCCCGACAATAGTGAAGCACATGTGGGGATTTAAAACAAATTAAGTTTTTTCTTAAGGGTCGAAAGAAGAGTGGACGATTGAGATTAGCCCAGATTGGAAGGAAACTAGGATTTCCAATCCGAAGGAAACTAGGATTTCCAATCCCTATTGTAACATGCTTCAAGCCGCCGCCAACCCGAGCCACTGCCTCCAACATTTTCTCACCTTCCAACCACGCCATTGTCGAGCTGACTTCATTTTCAACCAAGCCGAGATAGGATCTCAAAGAACCCATGGGCTTTAATGTGACACATGCGCTACCAGTCACCCCATCAGACCTCCGTACGAGGATCGTTAGAGCCATACTGGGCAAGCAAACAAAACAAATATGAGGATGTTAGAATAGAGAAAAATCCTTTTTTTCGTTTTTCTTTTGTAATACTCAGAGAAGGGTTCCAAAAAAACCCTTCAAAAAAATATGTAAAATAATTCGGAATTTCCAGATTTCAAGAAATAAAAACGAAACGTTCAAGGTACATTTTATTATAGCATTTTTCAGTCAGTATTTCGAACAAAAAAAGGAATATGGGTTTTCTTTTTCGGTTTACCTGAGTCGTGATTTTCGTCGGGATCTTTTCGACTGCTCCTAATGTTGAATAAGGCATCATCGGTGTAGAAGAAAAGATAAACCACCTTTGTTTGTTCGAAGGGAGGAAGTGAAAGTGGTGTTTGGGGTGTTCTTAAGGTCTAGAGAAGGGGGGAGACCTTAGGCTAGTTTGGGTCGAGGTTTAGGTGCTTCAAGCATCGCTGAAGGTGGTCATATTATGGACTAACGGCCAACATTTTACCGTTGAACATGGTCATTTGCTTTGGTCGAAGGGAACCGTTTGTGTGGAAATGCTCACGTGCGACACCTTAATATAATATAAGACTAAAATAAGACGTTACTGGTTTTGTTATTATTTTAAATAAGAAAACCGGTAAAAAATGACCGAAAATATTATTATTTCTACCTGTTTTGTTATTATTATTAATTACCAACATCGGTAAACACGGTAGAAAAACCGGTAATTAGAACCGGTACAAATAATAACGTTTTCGGTCATTTTTTACTAGTTTTATTATTTAAATAATAACAAAACCAGTAACACCTTATTTTACCCTTATATTAAGGTATCTCACTGTAGAACTTCCTCTCGTTTGTGTGAGAGAAGAGTGAAAAAAACAAATTAAGAAAAGAAAGTTGGCATTTTTACCCAAAAAGCACCCAAAGAAGAAATAATTAAGTGTCATACACACATTGACCGAATTTTATCGAATCTAACACCCATTTATTAACATGGACGAAAGGCGCGGATCACCAAACGTGCATTCCCTGGATTTTCGTCAGAGTTGGCGTCACGCGGGCAAAGCGCGGATCGCAAGGAAAACTGACACGCAGAGGAAGGTGCGGATCACCGTCCGCGCTTTCCATAAATACCCCCAATCGTCCGTCACTCCCCCCTTAATTACCACCTACTCCTCCCCTTATAAATAACACCTCATACAACCTTAAAAAAACACTCCTTTTTACTTTTATTGTTCCTTCTAACAAACTCCAAGTGGGTTTTGTTATTGTGTTTAGAAAGTAAAATTATTTTTATTATATTATAATCATTAAATAGTGTATTATTTTATTATATTTTATTGTGCTATTTTTTATGTTTTGCAGATATAAAATGGAAGACGGGTTCTTGCGTTTAGATAAAAATCATATCTCGAGTTATTTTCCAAATAGGGTAACAATTTTAAATTGTGTTATGTTAATTATTTTGAATGTTTTTTAGTATTAGTTTATATTTTAATTTGTATATTATTTATGTAATTAGGGGAATGACCATATATTAGATCCATTTATTCGTAACACTAAGTTAAAGATATTGAATCGTGTATGGCCGCATTTAGCTGATGTTGTATTCAGTTACATAGCTAAGATATGAAGTGCATGTAACCTTGAATCCAACCTTATTTATGCAGTGGTTGAGAGGTGGAGACCAGAGACACACACATTCCATCTACTTTGTAGGGAGTGCACTATTACGCTAGAGGATGTTTCCTTATATTTGAGGCTTCTGGTAGATGGGGATGTCATTTATGATGTGGAGGATAGTGATTGGTATTCCTTTTTCGATGAGTATCTTGGAGGTATCCCGCCTAATTTCAACAGTGGTCGAATACCGTTATCATGGTTGGCTACAAATTTTCGATAGTTGAGCGACGATTATTCTGAGGAACATGATAAATATTTGCTCGGGCTTGCATATTATCGACGTGGATGTATTCCCCATAGGGAGCCAATGTATATGGATCATTATTCAGTTGCAGATGACTATTATTAGTGGTTCAACATGAACGGGAAGCCATTCCTACTTTCTGAGGAAGCACAAGGCGAGAGGATTCATCAGTGTCGAGAAAAGCCTCCACCATCATAGCATAATCGACCCCCGACTCATGGATAGAGAGTAGGCACTTTCGGTTCATCCTTAGTTGTAGCACTGAAATCATCAAAACAGTTATTGTCTACATCGATTTACATTCCACAGCCATTTCAGTTGCCACCACAGCTAGGTCAAATGGCACCGCATCTATTTCAAATGCCACCGACGCAGGGTTTTGTGACACCTTCTTACTGATATTATAGTTTCATGGATGTAGATCCAGAGTAGGCTTCATATGCTGCTTATTTGGCGGGTGATGCTTCACCACAAACTCAGACACCTCCGACCTTGTTTTTACAATCATCGATGTCGATGTTTTCACAGTTTTCATAGTTTTCTATGAGCGGTGGGATGGTTAGCCATACACCTCTAGGGTCCTTATTCTATGGAGATGCTAAATCGTCATATGTCCCTCATCAGCAAAATGTAGCTGCTACTATTGATGATGATGACGATGAGAGTGAGGAGGAAGAATAACTTTTACATAGAAACCCTCATTGAAATATACAATCACTGCCATGTGGAATACATTCAAGACACATACATCGATAGACTTGTTTAGTTTGTAATGTTTTATTAAATTTTCTTTATTTATCAACAAATGTAATGTTTTTATTTAATTATGGACTTTTATTTATTTTGTTTGTTAATGTTTTTATTATTTAATTGTTTGAATTGCATCGTTTGTATTTAATTATTTTTATTGGTTTTTTATTTAGTTTGTAATGTTTTTACTTAATTTTCACTTAAGTAGCCCATTACTTAGTGATGCTCAATTGAAATTAATGCAAGGAAAACGAAAATGAAATAACAAAAATTAAGATTTTAGAAACAATAATTGCATCGTCAGAGTATCAACGATTATGTGATGATAAAAGATATGGACATTTTTCCTATTGTGGCCTAGGCTTCTACAATACCCACATCTTTTGTTTTCTTTGGACGTCTCTCGAATATCCATATAATAATGAATTCGAGTGGATTTTGGATGACATGTCTCCCTTAATAAGGACAGATCTGGTATAATTGGAAGCCAATTATGAACCTCATCTAAATCTTTCTCATTACCTATGGGGGAACTCAAATTCATGTACCTTAAATACTTCTAAAAGTTGGTATACGGGATCCAGAAAATGGTTATAATCTTGACAGGTATAAGAGCAACCTTCTATGACATGGGAGTAGGGTTGCACAGAAGTCGGATTTCAATCCGATCCGGATCGGTTTTTATCCGATCCGGTTTTTTCCCATAGAAAAAAAAACGGTTTATAAAAAAACCGGTTCGTTTTCTAACCGGTTTGGAGGGCCGGATATCCTAACCGGTGTAACCGGTTTCGGTTTTAAAAAACCGGTTTTTTTAAAAAACCGTTTATAAAAAAACTGATTTTAATATTATTAAAATTACATCGTCATCAATTGCAACAAAGTTTACGATAATTTGTTGAAAACATTTTGATATTTCGATATAACAAATTAAGTTAAATGAATTTTAAGATTTTCCAAATGATTTTCTAAGTATATTCGATATAATTATTCGAATATCAAAACATTACTCCAACTTAAGTGTAAAATTAAGTTTTAATCTTAAAACAATTTCAAAATAATCTTTCAAAGTATTTCGAACCATTTCAAAGCCAAAAATTCTAGATTGCTCAGAGGGAACCGATTCCCACTGAATGGTTTGGCTCCGAGATTTCCAGAATGCTCGGAGGGAACCGATTCCCCCATAGGGGGGTACCGATTCCCCCTATTCAACGGTCGAAATATTTGAATTTTACACTTAGGGAACCGATTTCCTATGAGAGGGTACCGATTCCCCCCACGCTCCAAGCATTTTTATTAAATGTTTTCACACTTAAACGGCTATATTATCTTCATTAATTATCCCTAACGTTCAGAAGTGATTCAAGGTGTATTTAAGCAAGCTTAGAAGCCATTGATCAAAGACAAGAAACATCAAGCAACTAGAATCAAGAGAGAATCAAAGAGAAAGCATCAAACCTAAAGTTTGAGCATTTCAAGCCTATTTTCATTGAATATTCATTTTGCTTTCAAGAACACATATTGTGCTCAATTGTATTTATCTTTGAGTGTTCTTTTCTTTGTTCTAGAATTGTGCAAACAATCTACCTTGTGAGGATTTCCTGGTAAGTTTGCAAATTTGTGTTGTTCTCTTTGGGAGAGAGTTTTCTCAAGAATTTGGGGTATAATTCTTGAGGGTTTGTAAGGTTACTCTTTGTCCTCAAAAGAAAGACAAATTAGTGAATTTGTAGAAAATCCTTAGTGTGGATAGCTAAGGTAGTGGACGTAGACTTTGATTGAGAAAGTTGAACCACTCTAAATCGATGTGCAAATCTTTTCAATTTTCTGCAAAAGCTTCCACCGAAATTTTATTTGCCAATTCACCCCCCTCTTGGCCGATTCCATCGATCGATTAACTCAGCATAATTGAAATACTTAAATACTTCCAAGTTTGATAAATTCAAATACTTAAAAACTTCCAAGTTTGATAAATTCAAATACTTAAAAACTTCAAGTTCGTTAATTGAAACAAAGTTTACGATAATTGAAATAAAGTTTAAAAATAAACTACATTGCCATCTCTTCTTCATCATCTTCTCCTTCTTCGTTTGGAGGGGATATTCCAAGTTTGACTTCTTCAATGTGTAAGTTTGCTTCCAAATTGGCATCAATTGCATCTTCTAGGGTGGTGATATGTTGCTTACGAGCCGCTCCATCCAAATAATCCTTTAAACAAATACATACTTCCACCGACTCGGGACTTAGTCTTGATCTCCGTTGCGATATAACCATGCCACTAATAGAAAAAGCGGATTCCGAAGCTACCGTAGAAGCTTGGACGGTTAGTAAATCACGGGCCATGGCGGCTAGAATCGGAAATTGTGCTTTCTTTTCTTTCCACCAAGCCAAAATATCCAAACTTTCAAACTCTTCAAATGTCATTTTTGATAGAAAATCGCATGACATGTAATTTCCCAACTCGCTACTTGGGGTGGTAGTACGTGATCGTTTGGATTGGGAATTTACAAGAGTGTTAAAAAGATTCAAATTTATGTTACTTGGACGTCTACTAGATGATTCCGCATTCATTCTCATTTGATCGTGTATTACACTACTTGATCCGTATTTAGTTAAATAAATTGCAAACATGTCTCGAAAACATTTGTTAAAATAATTTATTTGGTTTTGGAAAAAGTTGGGTTCATCATCGGTTAGATTAAAAGCAAACGCAATTTGTTCAATTAGTGTTTCAACCCCGCCAACATTTAACGTTGGGTTTAAAGCGGCGGCACAAGTAAAAATGGGGGGAATCTCCTTAAAATATTTTAAAAAAATTTCCTTCATTGCAAAGCCAATTTCTTGAAAAACTTCGGTTTCAAATTCAAAGTCATTTAGTCAGGTAGCCAACAAAAATATTTGATTAAGAACCAACGGGCTAGTAGGGTAATAAACACCGGATAAAAAAGTTGTTGCATTTTTAAAACCCCCAAGCAAATCGGTTATTTTGGCTATAGTTTCCCAACTCGAATCCGGATAAATGTTTGGGACATGACCCCTCTCGAAAAGCCGATCGTGAAATGTTTGCAATGTTTCCCTTTGCCTTAAGGCAGTATGCATCATCATCCAAGTTGAGTTCCAACGAGTTGGACAATCCAAATTAGGACCCAAAGCTTTTTTATTAACGGACTTACATAATCGTTTATAATCATTTAGTCTTTTGTTGTTGTTACAAAGAACCGATTTTATCATTGTTTTAAATTCTAATCTAATCGGCTCAAAAACCTCCAAACCGGCTTGCACGGATAAATTAATTATGTGTGCAACGCAACGGGTATGAAAAAACGCACCGTCTAAAATCGGTGAAAGTAATATTTTCAATCTTGGAACCGCGTTTGTATTATTCGATGCATTATCAAAGGATATAGAAAAAACTTTATTTTCTAATTTATAAAGACAAATTACCCTTTTTAAAAGTGTAAATAAATTAGCACCGGTATGCGCCTCACCGAATAATTCAAACGCGATTGTTCTTTTCATCATTTGCCAATTATCTTAATCTAACCAATGTGATGTAACGGCTAAAAAAGAATTTTCGGTATTATGAGGGGAACTCCAAACGTCACATGTAAGCGACACACCATAACGGTGTTCTTGGAATCCTAAAATCATTTTTTCCCTCGCCGTACGCCACATTTTTATAGCATCTCTTCTAAGGGTAGTACGACTTACTTGAGTATAATGTGGTTGCATTAGTTGTTGAATTGTTGTCGTGAATCTTCATCATCAAAGTGGTCGAACGGCAATGCTTTTGTAATCACGAACTTTGTAAACGCTTCTCGTAATTTTTCGTTGTCGTAAACAAAAACACCACCTTGCGGTGTAAGATTCGATTGACTAGGATCCGATCTTGAGCGAAGTGCCTTGCATGATTTTGTCAAATGGTTCTTCAACGTTGTGTTTCCTTCCGATGCAAGAAACTTTAGACAAAGTTTACAACGCACCCTCCTCGAGCCATTTGACATCTCACATAAATCGTAGTGATCCCAAATATCTTTGTTTCGAGTGTGTTCGATCACTCTCACGACTTCAAGGTTTCCCCGACGGAAGATTCAGCCGTGTTACTCATGATGAACAAAAAATTAGGTGTTGTGTAATAAGATTTGAGGAAGTTGTAATCAACCAAATACATCCCCAACCTATTTATACATGTTTAGGGTGGTAAAATGATAATTTTTTAAAGAAAAAAATGGTCAAAATGGTCACAAAACCCCCCCAACGGCTATATTAACGGCTAATTTTTAAACCCATACCGATTTTTTTTGGATAAAAATCGGGTTTTTAACCGGTTTTTTTCAAACCGATTAAAATAACTGGTTTAAAAAATCCGATATGGTTAAAAAAACAATTTTTCCCAAATCCGGTTTCGGATATTTTTTTCGCAAAATCGGATATTCGAATTTTTTGTGCACCCCTACATGGGAGTATGGATACTTTAGAGCTTCAAAAAACCCACAGTCACACCACTTGTCTTGTAGATTAACTCTGAACGAGTTAGCTTCAATCCCTTGAAGAGGTCATGGCATTTTTGTGACACAAAATAATTCATGGGTTCGAGAGAAGCTTGTTACAGACATTCCATTTGAAGCATCAATTTTTTTTTTGTAAATCTACAACTAATCTTGGGTGATAAACATGATTGTTTTGCATCAAGTTTCAACTTTTCCCCCGAGCTTGGCAAAAAGAGCTTCCGAACGAAAAATATGTTGTTTTAAACAAAGTTGTTACTGGTAAATGATGCACCCCCTTTAAGGTCAAATTGATAGCCTCAGCCAGTTGTTCGTTATGTGTCCATATCGATATCCACCATCATATGTATCTGTCCACATTTTTTTGTTGATTGGGCTGATGTAATTGTATCATTGCTCGTTTTTTACTCTCAAATCTTGAAGCATGAACTCAAACGTTTGAGGAAGTAGTTCATAACCTGAGCGTCAAATGTAGTACTTAATGTTAAGCTCCCATAAAAAATTAAAATGATGGCGAAATAAAATTAGGAATTGTGGCATACCCATGCACAAAAGTAATTGGCGTTCATCATTCTTCTTGAACTTTCCATGATAGTTAACGACAATATGTCGGATACAGTACTTATGTTGGACATAGGGTGGTTGCAACATTGGACCCAAAGACTCCATTGCTGCTTTGATCCTAGTTTCGTGATCTAAAATGACATAGAGTTTTTCCCTCGTGACAACATGTAAGCGTAAGAATTTGTATCTTCTCCTTCAACAAGGGCAAAAGCAACTGGAAGAATGTTTCGATTACCATCTTGGACAACTACCAATAGTAGAACTTGCTAGTATTTTCCATACAATAATGTTCCATCAATTTAGATGACAGGCTTGCAGTATTTCACAACATTAATGCACTGTGGGTAAATCCAAAAAAGCTGGTAGAATTGACATCGATCGTGAAGCACTTGATTATTATGGTATGTATGACAAGTTTCGAAGTCGAATATTATCCCAGGATTCAGTCTGCGCACTACCCTAAACCAACTTGGTAGTTCGTTGTAAGATGAATCCCACTCACTATGAAGTTTTTCAATGGCATTCTATTTTTTCCTTCCATGCTTTCCTGTAGGAGACGATGTACCCATATTGAGATTGTATAGCTATAATCAACACTGTAATAGTTATATGTGAGCTTGCTTTGACCATGGGCATGATGACTTGGCAGATAATGTCGAAGTCCAAGTTGGGATGGTCCTGGTTGATCCCTCTAGCACAACATGTATGAGGACCTTTGTATATTGTTAGTTCTCATATGTTATTTTTCCTATTCTCTTCATACACGAACAACCCAGTTGTAACTATTCTTTAGGTGGAGATGAGGGTTCCTATGTGATGCCGATATTTCGGTCGAACAAGTTGGTAATTGAATGCCTTCCTCTTGAACTTGAAGGCATCGTGTCATACGGGTTTTGAACTGAGTACTGTGTCGCATGCATCTCAATATTGAGGTCGAAGAAACTCGCAATTGAATGCCTCCCCTCGAACTTGAAGGCATCGTGTCAAATGGGTACTAAACAGATTGTTGTGTCGAGGGCATCCCCATATTCAAGTCAAAGAAATTGGTAGATAAATGTCTTCCCCTTGAACTGGAAGTGATGTTGCTATACGGATTGTTCGTGGAGCCATCTCGATAGGGATCGTAACAAGTTGTTGATGAATGTCTCACCATTGAACTTGATGGGATGGTACCAGCATGCGATTTTCCATTAACGAGTTAAAATCATTACACATTACTTGAGTTGGGTTGTCAACTTGATTAGCTTCTTGAGGCAGCCCATAGTGAGTGCATAATGACATACCACGAACTGCAAGAACTTCAACAAATATCGTATATATTTTTGTATCAACGTATGAATTTTGATTCTGAGAATCAACCATCATAGCAACATTGTCATCGTTAGGGAGTTCAAACATAGTATAAGTTAATGGAAATACTGCGGTTGGAAATTTGTACTGAAGTGAGGACAGTCTTATAGTACTTTCAACATGAACCTTCCTTGAAATTTTAGTGATTGGCTCCTCAAGAGTGATGTTTCTCATTAAAGATATTCTGACAGAATGATTTGATGCAAACGCCGGTTTCATCTTCCCAAATTTCTCTATCATAGTAAACAATAGAAGAAATATACGCCTCAGTTTGAGAGTTTGAAAGTTTGATAGATTGAGAGTCTTATATTTGCAAAAAAAAAAGATGAAATACACCTAATTAAATAAATAGTGTACAAATTAAAATATAAACTAATGCTAAAAATTTTTAAAAAAAATCAAAGTAAATTAAATAACACATTTTAATATTGTTATCGTATCGGCAAAATATCTCGAGATTTGATTCCACCTTCCATTTTACAATCGCAAAAAATAATATGAAATTGTTAATACAAAAAATGAGGTCAAATAATTAAATATAAAATAAATATAATATAATAAAAAATAATTTTACCTTCTAAGAACTATAATAAAATTTACTTTGCTTGATAGAAGGAATAATGTGAAAGTAATTTTGATGTGTTTTGATGTTTGCATTCAGGGGTATTTATAGGGGAGGGGGATGGGTGAGTCACCGAACTTTAAGGCTCGGTAATAATATAGTACCAAATATTTCAAGGTGAATAATTGAATGCACAGATAGTGATACACGCCTTCCGCCATGTATCTTTGTCGCATATCAGTTTTCCCCACGAAGGCACGGATAGTGATCCGTACTTTGTCTGCGTGGCGCCAGCTCTGACAAAAACCCAGGGAAGACATATTTGGTGATCCACGCCTTCCGTCCATGTCAGCAAATAGGTGTTAGATCAGTAAAATTTGGTCAATGGGTGCTAAAATGTAATTATTGCTTCTTTGAGTGCTTTTTGGGTAAAACCACCAAGAAAGTTAGGGTTCCGTTCTAAATGACGTAAATGGTAAAGGAAGCCTAAGTTTTTGAGTTTTGGGTTAGTTGCACTTAAGTCATCCATTGTTTGGCGTGAATTTACATTATGGTCAATATCTCGTCCATTTTTTAATTATTGCACTTCTAACGCCTCTAGCTTTAGTAATTATCATTCTAACCCGATAACTTCCACTAATTATTAATTAATCACACAACTTCACGGTGACCCGCCCCGGGTATGATCCGTGTTATCCATGGTCTGATAAAACTCTAAAATAAATTTCTAATATTTTACTTCCACTTAATTTTATTTTTCGTTCTTTAATTTATGCATTTTTTACACATTTATATTTCATTTCTTTTTCAATCGATGTAATTTAAATTTACAGTATTTAAAATTTATGTTCTTTAAATTACTGCAATTTATATTTCAATCCTTATATTTACATTGATTTAATTTTAAGCAGCTCATTTTTCATTATTATAATTTTTTTCCTTTGCATTATCTAATATGTTTGATTTAGTTTTTTTTTTTCATGCTTTTTGTTTAAATTTCAGCAATTTACATTTTAGTACTTTATATTTCCTTTATTTTGTGTCCTTACACTACATCTCAACTTTCCTTAGTTTAGTCACTAGATTAATTGAAAGAAATAAGTTCTGTTGTTTTGTGAGATGATACCCATTTTTATTCACTATTATATTACCTTATATATTATGTTTAGAATGATTAAAATAATATAGTTATCTACGATTTTCAAACTCCTTGAGTTTTTCTATTTATTTGGGCTCACATGTTCATATTTTCACTATGTATTATATACACATTTTTAATGTTAAATATTATATTTTGTAAATATTTCTTATGTATATGTACGGATATTAAAATTTTATGATTGTTATTATTTTTTAATGTGAAATAAAAGTGAACCGATGGGAATTTCTTTTGTCTTAGACGTTACGCAAGTTAAATTTTCTCGGCTTCATCTTCGTTTCACATCAAATGCCAACTATTATTTTTCCATAAAAAAGAGTGTTTAAAGGGAGTTCGCTTTATTTATTTTTTTGAGAAATAAGAGTGAACTTAGGGGAATTTCTTTTATCTTAGACGTTAGGCAAGTTATATTCTTTCGAATTCATTTTTGCTCACATCAAATACTAACTATTATTTTCATGAAAATATTTTTTAAAGAGAATTTAAATTTTTTTAGATGTTAGCCAAATGAAACTTTTTCGAATTTGTTGTTACATGTACTAAAAGTTGTACTATTATTAATATATTTTTATTCAATGAAATTAAAATATTAAAATGGGAGTCTTTCTTGTTCTAGATGTTGAATGAGTTAGAGCCTTTAAATTTATTTTTAGTTCATATCTCCCTATTTATTTTATTAGAGACGTAGTTAGAGAATTTAGCATTTTGATTTTAGGATTACGAGATGTTAGTTTTTAGAATCTAGAATGGTTTGTAAACCATTTTTCTGTTTATAATTCTTCACATTTAGATTAAGGAACGTGTCATACATTTTCAATACTTTCATCACATTATTTCAAACGAGGTATGTTCTTGAATAAATTGGACGTTTGATATCTTTCTAGATGTTGGAGGATTTTGAGGTTATTTAACGAGATAACATATCTTTGATTTTTCATAAACAATATCATAATAATGGGGTTTTCAGACTTTAAGGAATATTTCAAAATTTTCTTAGATATAAGTAAATTTTGAGGTGTTTTAACGAGTAGCAAGTTTCGAGTTTTTAGCATGATTCATGAAAATCGGGGTTCTTTTTAAATGAGAGTAAATTTCATTATTCATCTAGATGTTGGAGAATATCCAAGATTACCCATGAAAGACTTAACCCTCAAAATTTTATATAGATTAATTTGTGAATTTTAGGGTTTTCGATTATAATTTTTATTCTCTTGGCCATTAGAGAATTCAAAGTTATTCTTGAGAATTTAAAACTTCCTTATAAACCTAGAATGCATTAATTGCATAGATGACTTGAGATAAAATATTTGTGATCAAGTGAGCACCTTTTTTTTACAGGCGTTGTGAGGGTGCTAACCCTTCCTCACACATATCCAAGTCCCCGAACTCAATTTTGATTTTCTTAGACCTAAACATTTTTCTAGTGTCCAATCTCACCGTAAATGGATTGGTGGAGACTCTCATCATCTTTTCAAAAGTAGTACTATATTTTTATTTAGTTAAAAAAATGGTGTCGACAACTTGACAACTTTATTGAGACTTTTTTAGATGGAACAACTATTACTTGATCACGAATATTTTTATTTTCGATATTGTTTGCATTGTGTTAGTTTCATACACTATTATTTGTTTATTTTTTTATGTGTATTTAATTCATGGTATTTTAATTTTTTGCATACATATATTCATTTGCATAACATGAGCTTTCTACTCGAGCTCTGTCCAAATTAAGTGGGAGATAGATGATATGCCTTTGTAAGTAACCCTCCATATGGGCTAGTTAGTTATTTCCAGGGTACAAAGTACTTATACCTTCGTGAGTAACCCTCTGTATCAGGTATACGGAAATGTATCCCCTTAAATTTAACTTGTCGCAACGAATCTTCATGTGGCTCCTAGATTACTTTTCGACTTAAAATGAATTTTACCTTTATAGAGTCTCCATCAACCTTTTTGAGTTAGGTAAGGTCGGATACCTAAATTTTACCTCTTTTCGGATCTACAACTTACCAAAGATTCACTTAGAATCGTTCAAGAATCGATTACATGTGGAGAAGGATGAGCACAACTACATCGCCCTTTCGATACCAACACGGTTACAAGTTGTCTTAATAGAGAAAATAAAAGTTTTGGGCCAAAATTTTAAGAAAATGTCCAAAGTACTTACCTTTAAGAGTTTACCTATATTGAGGTACTATCGTTCTGATCCGTCCCATATCATTTATGTGGATGATATTGAGTTGAGAGGTGATTTGAGTTATGAGGAGGAACCTATTCAGATTATTGCTTATAAGGATCGAGTTCTAAGAAGCCAACGTTTACTGATTGTTAAGGTTCTTTGGAGTAACCGTAGCCTTGTGTAGGCCACTTAGGTGACTCAGAAGTCTATTAAGGAGCAATTCCCTCATATTTTTCCGTCAAGTAAACTTTCAAGGCCAAAAATTTTTTAAGGGGAAAGTTGTCACGCCTCTAATTTTTGGGGGTTGAATTTAAATTTATGAAAGTGTCTTGATGGTTTAAAAACTTATGAATTTTGAGGATTATGATCGTAATATACCTAAAATTTTGGTTATTTCAAAAACAATCACTCTTTCTTTCTTTTCATTTCCCTCCAACCGTATAAAACTCCCCTCAAGATTTCTCTTTCACATTCTCTCTCTCTCTTCATCCAATTTTTTTTATTCTTTATTGCTCATGCTACCTTGTTTGACACCTTTGGTACCAATTTGTTTTCCTCTTTGGCCCCATTTGTTCGATATCCTTGGATTGTCGTTCACTGTCACCGTTTACAAATGGTGAAGTTTTGAATATTTGAGTTTCGTTAAAAACCCATATTCGTAGATTTTTTTAGAAAATTGACATTTTGTAAGTGACTCATAGGCCTTCAAATATGTTTTTGTATTTTTTGGGAATTTTATGGAATAGAGGTTGCTTTATGCGCCCCATGTGTCGTCGTGCGCAATTAGGCTTCATTTTGTTGATTTAGATAATGAATTAGTCTGACTAAACTGGTCGACCCTGAACCAGCCTGACTGAACTATTAATCATTGAATGACTTTGAGTTTGACCCGTTAACTTTTTTGAAAACCCCTATCTTTATGTTTTTTGATGTCCTAGGTCCGTTTAAGTAATCCATTTTGCTAAATTCTTACTCGAAAGCCCTATTTTACATCATGTATTGCTTAAAGTCTTAATTATGTTAAGAAAATTATGAGATTTTGGACTCACTTTTTGGTGTTATTTTCTGAAGGTGAACATGTGTCTCCGCATCGCTCTCTGATAGATCCAGATAACTTCTAGTAAGCTTAGTTAGATTATGCACATTCATCTCAAGATACGCAAAGTAATATTTAGTGGTTTAATAGTTTGTTTCTTTTTAGATAAATGTTTTTCGTTCTTATACAGTATTATATCATTATTAGGTCCCAAGTTACAGGACCTAGTACTATCGATCGAAGGAAGTGTAGAGCTTAGCTGGCATTGATTGGCTACTATAGTTTTGTCTTATTAACTTGTTTGATACCTTTAATATTATATATGCTTTTATGTTTTATGTTGTTATATATACACATGTACGTATTCTAGTTGCGTTTATCTGGGTTATGTTTGATTTCTAATTAATGTTACATCACTTTTAATATGTATATTGATGCATTTATGATTTTGCATGAGATTATATCCCCATCCTGATTCTGCATGGGATTATATCTTCATCCTAATTCTACATGGGATTATATCATGTTTTGTTTCTACATGGGATTGTATCCATGTCCTATTTTTGTTTGGCATCCTCTTTAGAGGGCTTAATCCTCATTCTGACTTTTGTTTCTGACTGGGATCCTCACCGAACCCATCTTGTTATCCGCAACGAAATGTAATTGTATGAATTTCCTGTTATATCTTTTCGGTTATGGTAAATTGGTTTATTGTTTCCTAATTTTATATTGCATCACTAAGACATATTTATTTTACTTTAGATGACACATTGATATGTATAGTTCACCATTTTATTTTCTATCTTTTCAGATCCTTTTGGCTTTTAGCATACGACTGGTACTTGGAGGATCATCTAGTCGCACATTTTCCTTTCAAACACTGTATGGATGTCTTCAGACATTATATTATATATTTTTATTGGTTTTTATTATATAACTTATTAGGGATATTTGTGATATTGTGTTTTCACATACTTTGGACTTTTAACTCGTATTATGATTTTCTTTATGAATTATTATTTTTGTTTACGTATTTTTACTGTTTACTCGCATGTTATTATCTAAGATTTTATGATTTCTATTAATCTTAATTAATTTGATCTCTAGAGATTCGATCATAACTACCAAGTCAGGTCTAGGGGGTTACAAATGCTTAGGGGAACATGAGGTTGCATCACTAAAAGTGTTACGATGACACTGCTATAAAATAATGACAAATATAATGATTACATAATAAAATAAAGGTAAAAAGGTATTAGAGGTCCCTATACTTTAAAAAAAATCAATGTGGGCCTCGTATTATTTTCTCTCAATATGGCCCTTAAACTCATAAAATAATCCCATTATAGCCCTTTAACTAACTTTTTTTGTTGACCATTATGGTGCTGACATGATAGTTCACGATGCTGACATAGCGGTTTACAGTGTTAACATGGCAGTCCACAGTGGTTGATAACATGGTGGATAAAAAGACCGATGGGCTAAATCGGTTACTCAAACATGACAAATAGACTGCCACATCAGTACCATGGACCACCACATCAGCAACGTGAATTGCCACGTTAGCATTGTAATGGTCAAATGACGAAATATGTTGGTCAAAGGTCACATTGGGTTTGTTTTCTGAGTTGGAGGGCCACATTGAGAGAAAAATAGTACGAGGGACACATTATTTTTTTCTTTCAAAAGTATAGAGACCTATAATAACTTTTGCCTAAAATAAATATTAAGATTTTACATGAAAATTCCTATCAAGAAAATCACAATCTATGTGACTATTCCTTATATTTTTTCACCAATCATGCAAAGTTTGATTATCTAAGTAAAATATATAACATACATTCTTATAAGAATATTAAGTAACATGCATTTATCATTTACACACTACACTTTATCATTATGAAGTCTAACATACATCTAATGTACCTTAAGCATATCATGATCATTAAAATCATCATGCATATGATAACATATAACATACAATAATACTTCAATCATTGAGTACTCAACTTATTAAGTTTATCAATCAAATTAACATGTTAATCGTTTATGTAATTTAATCATGTTAAGATGCATCCCAACATTTTTAGCATATGTCGTGCATACAAATAAACGATGTATATAGAATAAACCCTCGCATATTTCACTACACTCATTAAATAGAAATGGCTTCTTACTCAGTTCTCGAGATTTGTTAGATATTACCTCAAATTTTAATTAGAAATTAATTTTAATTATGTTCTAAATCTATTGGTTAAAGATTACTTAGTGGTAAAATCTATTTAGCTAAGAATTTCCATAGAATAAGAATTATTGGTAACCAAACAATTAGCTTTATAAATGTATTGTAGGTCTTGGCCTTTAGAATTACGAGAGAGAATCAATTTTGGAGAAATGTAATCCTTTTATAGTCTCTAAAATTTTTAGGTTTTATGTTTCCAATATGAGTTTTGTAAGAATGTTGGAATAATCTTTTAGGATACACTGAGGTTTGGTATATACATTAATTTTTTGAATACATGATATATCATATATTTGTACTCTTCCTACTCTTTATATTTATAATGGATTATTAGTTTCTCATCTGCGAAAGTGGGAAAAACCAAACTACATTAAATCTTATCTCTTACGCATATGTCTTGTTTTACGTTGATTTCACTTTTGTTTTTTTTTCGCTTATAAATTTCTAACAAGTAGTAGTAGGATTATAATATGAGTTATGAAGTTTCAAAGGAATTTATTCTTGTAGATTTTGATAATGATATTGGAGAGACGTAGGAGGAATTTTAATGGAATGAGTTTTTAGTTACAAAGGTGTAATTATCGCTCAATCGAGTGATACTTCAACGAATATTACATAAAATTTGTTGTTAAAGACTTGATGGTGGAGCTTCAACAAATATTTGACGTACATTAGAATTGGAATTGTTGAAGATTGAAAGATCAAGTTTCCAATGGAATTTGTTTAGAAAGATCGTTAGATATTGACTCAAATTTTAATTAAAAATTGTTGGAAGAGAGTAAATTTCATTGATGCATTTAATATTTAAATTAAATCCATATTCTTTTTTATATTAAAAATTCAATGATGTTTTTAATTTGAATTTTAGTAGGATCATTATTTTTTGAATATATCAAATTAAAAGTATTTATTATCTATTTAACTTTAAATATTAAAGATAATTATATTCTTTTGAATATTTCAAATTAAAAATAATATCAATTTAAGTTTGAATAGTAAAAGGTGTCTATATCTTTTGAATATTTCAAATTAAAAGATATTATCATATGTTTAAATTTGAATATAAAAAGATAATTGGAGTAATTCTCTCTTGGAAACCCCCTATAAATATTGTATTAACTTACTATGCCAAACATAAGTTTGACATATGTTAAAGAATTCAAAACAAGTTTTGATATCTTAGAATTCAAGAACTTGAAAGAAAAATATTTTTCCTTTTCCACTAGTTTTCCAGTGATAGATGAAAGCAAAGATAGTTCGTGACCTATGCAGTTGTGTTATTGTAGCTTATCATTTAATTGATGTATCCTGTGAAACAGACAACCAACAAACTTGAGCACCAAAGGAGTGGCCAAATATTTGTCTTAAGGAAACTGTGTAGCGACAAATCTCAAATGTTTTCAATCAAAAGATCAAAATAAAAAGAGTATTTTTATTTTTATATATTTTATCTTTTCTTTTAAGAAATTTCAGTTCTTGTATTTTATTTTCTCAAGTCAGATTTTATCTCGGATTGTTATTTTGCATAATAATCTTAAGAAATTTTCTTCATCTTATTCTTATACCTTTCCTAATCCAAGATGATCCAAAAATTGTGAGAAAATCGAGATAGAAAATAAAATTGTTCTGGGATTTATCCTATCGTCTTAACGAGTTTGCTAAAATCTCAAAGTGGATAAATATGTTTAACAAAAAAATTGTGAAAGCAACTTTGATTACTGATTTTGTTTTAGAACATTGATTCTGTCGATAAAAAATAAAAAAATAAATGATAAATAATTTTATGTTTGTTGAAATAAATTGAAATTTTTTATTTTATTTTTGAAATCAATTGGGATTTTAGTTCTGTCGCTTAATGGAATGATTTGATTACTTTCTATAATAGAATATTTTTGAACGTGACAATTTTTTACTGATTTAGTTTCTAACTAAATGTTGTTGGTAGAATAAATCAAAATTTATTTTTGATTTATTATTGGAATTATTATTAATTCTAATTTCTTGTGTTAAACAAAATCATGATTGTCGGTGGTCACGAGCCACAATGAGAAACTTGTAAAATTATATGTTGTTCTATTTGACCATGTTAAATTTGGCCAAATATCAAATGATCCTCATATTATCAAAGAGGATGAGGTAAATGTTGTTACCACATTCACTACTGTTAAAGTTTGGAAGTATTAGGACTTCCTATATTAGAAATACATCATAAATGTATTATGGGGTACACCATATAAGGTGTATAGTATTCATAAGATAGATAAAAGAATTATGAATAACATTGGATCATAGATACGAAATGGAAGATGCTGGTACTAATGAATTATTAGTGATCAAGTTCTTAAAATTCATAATAATGGAACAGACAAGAGAGAATAAATATTTTATTACCTCCATTGATGAAAGTAAAAAATTGCTATGTGTATTCGCTGAAGGAGCAAAGGCGGAGTTATAGAGAAATTTGTATTTACAAACATGAAGCTGAAAATCAACTTAATAAAAGGATTAAGATGATAAGAAGTAATAGTGGTGGTGAATACGTTGAACCATTTGATGAATATTATTCAAAACATGGTATTATTTATAGAGTAACACCATCGTACTCTTCTCAATCAAATGAAATAGCCGAAAGGAAAATTGGACTCTAAAAGAAACGATGAACGCAACACTATGAAGTTTTGAGTTGTCACAAAATATATGAGGGAGATGATAAGTTGTTCTGTCAACTAATTATCTTTTAAATAAGGTCATATGAAAGAAAGAAAAAGCACAAGAAACCATATGAGTTATGGAAAGGTCAAAAACCTTCGAACAAATACTTGAAAATATGGGGATGTCTTGAGAAGGTAATTTCATATTACCAAAGCAAATATAGGTCCTAAATGATAGATTGTATTTTTGTTGATCATCGTGCTATCTTAGAAGGATAAACCCATGCTAGTTGGAATTTGATATTCAAGATATCCACGACTCAAGTGAATATGTTTCACATTGGGAGGAGAAGTCGTATCAAGGAAATCCTTAAGAAACTGTTATAACCAGATTCATAATAGAAAATGAGTTTGTAGCTCTAGGTAAGCCTGTAAAATAAGCTGATGACTTTGATTTTTTTTTTAAATATTCTTTAATGGCTGAAACTTGTGCCCACAATATGCATATACTATAACTAGCATATAATTTTAAGTATGATGGTAAGTCGAGACATATGTGTCGTCGACATAATACCATATATAACTGATCTCAAATGGAGTTATTTATGTTGATTTTGTAAAATCAAAGGATAACATTTTAGATTCGCTAACCAAAGGGTTAAATCGAAATCAAGATGAGAAAACATTGACCAAAACTTTGACGGGCTTTGACCGGACATTAAACGACCTTTGTTTTTGACCGATTATACCTATCCTGACATTTTTCGACGTTCCAAATCTGATTCCACAGTCTGTTTCTCGAAATTCGGACTCGAAGGCCTCGAAATTCACAGTCAAACTCATTGACTTTGATTTTGACCGAAAATTCCAAATTTTTGAAAAGTCATATTTTATATTTTCGACGTCCTGAATCCGAATTCGAAGTCCGTTTCACCAAATTCAAACTCGGTAAGCTGTCTTTCACTGATTTATCACCCGATTCGATCTGTTTATCGCAAATAAGCTCCGTTTCTGATATAATTTATGTTGATATGTATCTGAGGAATTATTGGAAGTTGAATTAAAGATCAAAGGCGTTCGAATGCAATTTTTTATAGTCGATCAGTATTGCACAGAAATCGAGGTAATACTTTACTACCTCTTTATGCTTTATGAAACATGTTTATATTGATAAATGCATGAACAAGATAATGTTGGTCACTTTGGTGGAGTTGAATAATTTATACACTCGATATGATGTGGTAGAAATTCTGTAAATAATTACGGATCGAATGACTAATATAAGAGATTGAGGAATTGTTAGATTAAATTACAAGTTTGTGATTAGTAATAAAGAAATCAGCCCTGTATCTGCAACTTATAATTTATTTCATCAAAGGTTAAATGTTAAAGGTACTTGGATGAGAAATTATGAGAATACTCTGGTAGAGTAAAATTATGAAAATACCCTTATGTTATAAAAAGACAAGATTTGAATATGGAAGTTAGATAAGAGGATTTTACAGACATATTGGTCTGATAAAAATATTGATGTGCATAAGAAATGTTAATTTTATTTGGAAATTATGGATAACCGGTTTTAATCCTATGAGAGTTTGTGAAGGATACTAGAAGTTTGTTAAGAGAACCGTTTCAAGATCAGAGAGTGTTCAAGAAAGCAATTAATCATGGGATCTCTAAATTATATTATTTTTCGTTAAGAGCTAATATCGAAATTATCTGGTTAAGAAATTACGAAAATGCCCTTAAGAGGTAGAATAGTTTGAGTTGACTCTGAATGAGAAAATACTTAGGGGATTCGTACTTAACTCGATTAAGTACGGATTTAATTGTAAAGATCCTGACTTAGTGCAGGAAAATTCCTGATATTCCGTTTGTAAAATCTGAGAAGGCACTTGACCCGGAAATATCCGAGTTATGAGTAAATACCTGAAGAACAATTTGTTGGGGTTGTTTTGTTGTCAAAATTGTTTGAAATGACTGAAATAAATGATAAGATTGAATTTAATAGTAAGATCAGACGGAAGGAAATGATTAAAATACACTGAATCTATACAATGACCAAGAATACCACCAAGCTCAAGAATGATTGGATATCCTCGAGGTCTGAAATAAATGGAATAAAACTGAACATTAAAATTACCAAAATACCCTTATGGCCTATATTAAGTAAATGTCTTGGATTAATTAAGGAATCCAAATAAGCATAGGTGTTGGACTACCTTTAAAAGTTATGGAATAAAACTCAAGTGAGTATATCAACCCTAAAGTTATATCAGTACCTAAATGGCATAAATATTACTTGAATGTGTGTTTGTCTTCTCAAGTTTGGCTCGATGATAATTTTGGAAGTATTCAACTCAGCTCAACTCTAGATCGCGTTAAGCACTACGAATTGGGTATTTGTTCGACAAATCAACCACGAAGACCGAACTGAACAGAAGTACAATATGTATCCAAAATTTAGAGACATCCAAATTAATCTGGAAAACTCTGAAGTAATTAGAATGGATTTGACTACTAAGTGAAATAAGTAACCTCAATGACTAAGATTTTAATAAGTGATTTGGATGAGTCTGGAAACGTTAATGAACATACACGATGTACTGTTCTTCTGGATCATGAACTACAAATCAAACACGTCAGTATTTCATGATATAGTGGAAGCGTAAAAATGAAATAAAGACATTGGAAGATCTATTCAGTGATGATTCCGAAGATGATCTATGGATAAGAATTTTTGGTATTAAAGTGTAAATACCCTAGAAGGACACGAAATGATCAGTCGATAAGTATTAGTTCTGGGAACTATTCATCTAAGAGTTGTTCGATAATGCGATCAATCGACATAGATTGTTAAGGTTCTGAATCTTCGTTGTTAAGTTGTTCGATTATCCACTCAATTGATATGGATGTAAAAGATCTTGAATACCCTTCTGATTACGTACAACTTCTGAAAACTGTCCGAATAAGATATGATCTTGATAATTCACATTCTGAATAACTGATGATTTCAATAGTTATTGAAATATTCCTATAGTGATCCTAAATACTGACATTCTATCGGTAAACTGAAGATCCGTGTTTCTCTGCCTTATAAGATTATCTAGTTCCTCTAAATAATGTCCATAAACTCTGGTGTGTTCCCTACTCACATGAATATTTTATCTGATTTTCGAATTGAATTCTGATCTGATACTTGACATGGATTCTGATCTGATATCTGACATGGATTCTGATCTAATACTTGACTTGGATTCTGATCTGTTACTTGACCTGATTTCTGATATGATACTTGACCTGATTTATGTTTTGATTTTTGATATATCCGTTTACGGACGGAAAATGTTTTAATTGGGGGGTATTGTTGAAGGAATAAGTTTCGCAGGTTCCTCGGCTTTGTGCTCAGGGCCTTATATGATGTGTTGGGTTGGGTGTATGGTTCTGGGGAACCTACACATTATGATGTGTTGGGATGGGGGTATATATATATATATATGTTTTAAAAAGATCTGAAAAGTTACATGCTTTTTGGGAACACACTAGAAAACATATTATGATCTCCTGAACTCAGTCATCCAAAATATTTCTATGAACTGAAAGCTCATTGTCCGTTACCACCTGAAATATCAGTAGGATCTCTGCTCAGCATAAAAAATCTGTAAATGTTCGGAAACAATAAGGAAATATATATTTATCTGTATCTACACGTTCATCAGCATCATCTGGTAGTTCTGTATTACTGAGCTTTCCAAAGCTCACTCTATTACTCACCTTTTCAGGTTAAAAGAGTTGTACCAGTGCATCTATCGACTTCAGTAAGGGAGTTCTTCCGGCATTGTTGTAGAGTATGGTACATGTGATTAGGGGGCATGTAATTGTATTTTGTTTTATATACGAGTCTGGAAATCTGTTTTATTTTTATATAGTGACAACTAATTTTATAAGTTACATGTTTCAATAAAAGTTTTAAATTTTCCGCTATTTTTAGAGTGGGTCACTCCAGTGGCCCTAATGTGACTTCCCGGATCGGATTGGATCCTCTGCATCGGTCTGGGGGTTACAGATTATTCGCAGACTTGTATTGTCAATGGCAATATATGTCGTGGTCTTTTTGCTAGACTTAGTTAGAAAAGCATCAACGATAACTCTGTCGAGCATCCAAAATGACATAACATGTTGTGGGAATTTTCAACCAAGAGCATCAACATAACCTCAAAACAGTTCCTCCTATCTCAACTGTGATTTCTCATTTTTAGTTTTACTTATCATGACAATTCACTTATCGAAGGGAATACTTTCTTTTTAGCAATTTACTTGGTGTTGCAATTGCATTTTACTTCACTTTAATTTTGTTCTCTTTTATTTTAGTTACGGCAAATCTTTCACACCAACTATTTGTCCCTCTTTCAATGCAAAGAATCAAGAATAGATTTGCACTAATCCATGTAGAGATTATCTTAATCTATACAATAACTAGTGACGTGTACACTTGCACTAAATTACGAACACCCAAAACACACAAGAATTCAAACAAAACTAAAATTATTCTTCTATTTTAAGACAGATAAAGAATATTCTATTATTTATAATTTTTGAGATAAAACCCGCAAATATATTCAAATGATTTGTTATCGATAAATTTAAATAAAGTTTTTTCTCAAGTCTTCATTTATTTTAAGTGACATCATTTTCTTTTGTTTCCATGAAGGGTATTTTCTTATTTTAAATTATCGAAATAAGACTATCAGTTGGATTATGACAACATTTATTGATAATTTAATATAATCAAATATTTCCTTTAGTATGATTATGAAAGCGTTTGAGTTATGCACGTGAAGTTATCATGCATACTTAATTAAAATATTATGGAATTAAAACATTAAAAAAATATGCTTCAATGAATATTAATTATAAATTAGTAAAATCAAATTAAATCAATTAAATTTCAAGTATTAAAATGTAAATAACATAAAATTATAGTAAAAAATATAAACAATTGACAACAAATAATGATTAAATTGTATTAGAATGAAATTTCGAGTCCAAATAACAAAACAAGCAAAGGAATTGACTCCTATAAGGACTAAACTGAATTCAGCTAAAGCTATGGACTATGGCATTAATTTTCCCTAAAAGACTCGTAAACACATACCCTAATTACCCATTTGACTTTACTCGATTGACCCACCTGAAAATTATATTACCCAAAAAGAACTAGTTTAACTCATTTTAACCCTTTCTTACAAATTCTAAAGATAGACGATCTCTTCTCTATCTAATCTGATCTAGATTTCAGTAGTTATTCCACCAACGACTAAGATTCGACCATCACCTATGGTGATCGGAAATACCCCTAAATGTTACCCTTTAATTTCTCTCAACCACTTGTACTCCAATTCAACACTCGATCATCTAAAATTTGACTACAATGGTGTAAATCTAAACTTTTCTTTCATGATTTTTCGATTCTCCAACAATCTCGTATTTCAGGTGGTGAAAGATGAATATTCACTCTCTTTTCGCTCTTTTTTAACTCTCTATTTTTTAAAATTTTCTCTCAAATCTAACCCCTCCCTCTTTTTTAGGGGTGCCTTTTATAGCCAATGAATTTTTTTTTTGTTTTAAACCCAAAAAAAATTGAGGATGTCCTTTAATCAAAAAAAATAATGATTCCTATATTTTTTTTTATCTGGATATTGTTTCTTTTGGAAATAAGGATCCTCTTTAAAAAGATGATATTTTCAAAAGATTTTCTTGTCAAAAACATCTAAGAGAACTAGAGACGGAACCACTGCTTGACACGTAGAGAATAAGTTGACGTGTGTGGAAGTCTCCAAGTGTTGGTATGTGATTTTCACGTGTTGTAGGTGTGACAATTGTAATTGCCTGTTGCCCTAGATGTGATCTAGACAATTAGATAATGAGCCTAATCCAACAATTATGGGTTGGTTGTGCGTATGATGCCTTATTCATAATTGATATAATATTCATCTAAACCGTTAATCTCACCTTGATATTCCGATTAGGACATGTGCAGCGTTAACGCCTCATTATGTAACTTTAGCTCCTATTGTTGGGTTTACTTTGGGTTACCATTTTGTTACAACGAGCTGTTTGTAAAGTATTAAACTTATAAAATAATTAAGTATTAATAAAACATTTATTTTTTTCATATTTTAATTTATATTTAATTAAATATAGTAGTAATAATAATAAATAATAATATTAAAATAAATAATAATATTTAATCATGGTAATTAAAATTAATAATAGTAGTAATAATTAATAATAGTAATTAAAATTAATAATAATAATTAATAAACTTATACATATGTAAACTTAATTAAAAGAAAAGTAAAAATAAGTGATTTTTATATAAAAGTTTAGGTCAGGGGTGGCTCTCATAGTCTAGGGTTATGATATACCTAAGACCTAATTGAGATTTACATGGGAATTTAAAGATTGTCTACCAAGTGTGACTGTAGTAAGATTTGAAATTAGCCTTACAAACTCAAATTACTGAATTTCAACCACTTATATCCGCACTCGTTGACAAGTTAAAAATAAATGTTTACATAAATGATGTTGTATATGATTGTATGTGACTTGGTTGTTGAGTTTGATGCATTTTGTGTGTATTTTGATATTTGGATTTATGTATAAAAGTTATTTGTTGATAAAGTACCAAATAAGAGGTTTTTTTGCGACTTGTAATTTGTAGAAATTAAATACAAAATTTCAAAACTCAGAAGTGAACTTTGAAATTTGGGCATTACAATAAGTCTATCAGTTTCTAAATAAAAAATATAAATATTTTAAAAATATCTAAAAGCTTTAAAAAATCTAAAAATCTACTGTAATAAAAATTTTAATCCTCACAAACACCGGATAACATAGGGAAAAAAAGAGCAACTTTACATTAAAAAAACGCAACTTAACATAAAAAAATCCACCATAAAACGGGAATTATTACTTTTAACAAGGCGGGACATATTATCCACATAAATTGTTTTTTAGTAAATAAACACATAAACGGAATTATTGTAGCATTTAGTTATACAATAAAAATTACAACCAAAGAAAAAAAGCTATATTTACATTAAATACATCACTTTTTTAAGGTTGTTTATAGAATGGTTAATTATATCGTTTAATTTAAATAATTGATTAATTGTTATAATAGTTATGAGATTTTTCTAATCGTAATTTAACTATTAAAAATGGTTAACCGCTAATAGTTAATCATTATTAACGGTTCGATTACATGTTAACCTATTACAGTCATTTTTCAAAAATAACAACTTGAATGTTTTAAAGTTTCATAATTTATACTATAAAAAGTGTAACACTTAACACATACTTTGTAATGTCCCAAATGTCGAATTAGGGACTTTATTGAAAAGATTTAAAAAATGAAAGATTTAAATGTTTAATTGATAAAAGATGGGTAAATGATTGGAATAGTGTTTTAGACTAGATTGCAACCATAGATCAATAGAGAGGGCATTTTAGTCCTTTAAAGAGGAAATAAATTTAATAATTATTTTAATAAGGTATTTAAATAAGGAAAAAGGAAAAATATAAGATACAATATATATCTCTATATTCTTCTTCTTGCAGTGGAAAAGCTCTCCTCATAGCTCAAAAGTAAGATTTCAAATAACTAGTTTATTCTTTCGTTTTTGGTTGGTTATTGAAGCTTTGAGTATACTAAAAGCTTAACAAAGGATTAAATGGGATTAAAACTAAGTTATGGATGAGATAATAAAGAATGAAGAAAATGGGTTTTTTAGTGATTTGTTGAAATAGGAGGGTTAATGTATGTTTTATGATAGATTTGACTTGTCATACAGGTAAATGAGAGATTAGAAGCATTGTATTGGATTAAAAAACATTAGGAAAAGTGGTGTGATTCTTAGAATTTAATGTTTTTGGAAGATATTAAATTTTTAAGAAACAAAATGAAGAAAAGTTAGTATGGATAGTTAAAGAAGAGTTTCATAGTATTGTAGGGTGCTAATATAATGAAATTTGACCTCATTTGGGTGAAAATCAGGTTCAAAACTAGAAATTCTGGGCAACGATATCGGTACTGATAAAACAGTACCGATACTACAGGCTAAAATAGGATGAATTAGCCGAGTAGTATCGATACTGATTGAATCAGTATCGATAACGATGAGGTAGTATCGATACCATGGTAAGGGTATCGATACCAGGAAACATCGAACCTAAAGTTGGTATCGATGTCGGAAAGGGGTATCGATACCATAGTATGGTAGTATCGATACCACTGTAAGGGTATCAATACCAGGTAACATCGAATCTAAAATTGGTATCGATACTGGAAGGGGGTATCGGTACCATCGTATAGTAGTATCGATACCATGGTATGGGTATCGATACTGAAGAACCATAAATTTTAAGATTGACTGTAATTGTTGTAGAAAGGTTAATAATAGGTACTTTTGATTAATGTTTAAGTATAATTGTTAGGAAATATACTAACAATTGATATTATACATGTATTTAATAAATATGAAATAGATCGAAATCAAGTTCCCGAGTCGAGTAAAGCAAAAGGCAAAGGCCAAGTCCCGGAGTAATCACCTTTCAATTTTGGATATCTAAGCAAGGCGAGCCAAGTGAGTGCATTTAATTGTGTAACTAGATGTTGTATTAATCATATATGTATGATTATTTAATATGTATGTGGTGATTACCAAATAGGTACTAAGTGTGCATTTCACGTAATTCATCCTATGTGGATGAATAACCGTTTCGACACTAAGTATGCATTTCACGAAATTCATCCTATGTGGATGAATAACCGTTTCGACACTAAGTGTGCATTTCACGGAATTCATCCTATGTGGAATGAATAGTTGTTTCGGCACAAAGTGTGCATTTCACGAAATTCATCTTATGTGGATGAATAATCGTTTCAACACTAAGTGTGCATTTCACGGAATTCATCATATGTGGATGAATAACCGTTTCAGCACTATAGGTGCATTTCACGGAATTCTTCCTATGTGGAATGAATAGCCGTTTCGGCACTAGGTGTGTATTTCACGAAATTCATCATATGTGGATGAATAATCTTTTCGACATTATAGGTGCATTTCATGGAATTCTTCCTATGTGGAATGAATAGTCGTTTCGGCACTAAGTGTTCATCCTATGTGGATGAATAACCGTTTCGGCACTAAGTGTGCATTTCACGGAATTCATCCTATGTAGATGAATAATCGTTTCGACACTATAGGTGTATTTCACAGAATTCTTCCTATGTGGAATGAATAGTCGTTTCGGCACTAAGTGTGCATTTCACGAAATTCATCCTACGTGGATGAATAACCGTTTTGACACAATAGTTACATTTCACGAAATTCTTCCTATGTGGAATGAATGACCGTATGGGCACTACGGGTGCATTACAAATAAATGATAATGACTGGAAATAACGAATTGAGATTTCATTGATAAAGAATAACGATATATATGTATAGATTGATTTCATTGTATGATGAATTTTTGCCTCACTAAGTAATACTTTGCAAGTGTTTATTTCATGCATAGGTTGAATACAGGCTAAGTAAGGAGATCATTGGACATCCAAGCTAGAGTCGCCTCATCAGTAACCGTATGACATACTTGTCTACTTTTGATCTAATTTTGTTAACATGTAATAGGTTTTAGTAAAAACGC